>NC_089581.1:83245196-83555110 GCF_019320115.1 Miscanthus floridulus
CCCAAATTTTTGCAACAACTCAAAAATCTCCAAAAATAAAAGTTGTTCAAAATCAAAAGTTCTACAACTTTGCTTTTATAACCATCTCCTAATTCGGTCTAGATTTTGAAATGAACTTTTGAATTTGAATAGGGAAATTTAACGAATTACGCCTTTTTGATTTACTCAAAAATTTTCTAAACAACTTGAAAAACTCCAAAAACAAACTTTGTATAACTTGCCAAGCTCTACACTTTTGCTTTAAGGCTCAACCCCAAAATATGCTTAGATTTTGAAATAGATTTTCAGGGTAGGATTTACATGTTGAAACGCGGGGTTTTCTCGAAAAATTCAAAACCCAGACAAACTTTGAACTTGAGTCAAACAATACAATTCAACACTCATTACACAAATGTAAACTTGTTTTAGTAAATGCACATCAAAGTTTTCACCAAATGCCAAATGCTTTGCAATGCATATGACGACATGTCAGATTTTAATATTTAAACACCCAAGGTGTTACAGAATGGTGAGCACGGGAGGGAGCGGGCGAACACTGGAGTGTTGAAGGCGCACGTCTGCCTGCCTTGGCCGCGTTGGGTAGAGCGCCGGCGACATGCGGCCACGCTCCGCGCCACGCGGTGACCACAGCCTGAACCGGTCGGCCACTGACGATGTCGATTCAGTTCGTTTCAGTGAACCAACACCAAGCCTGACGACGCATGTTCATGAAGCTATATCGGCGTAACCGTGACAAATTATCATACCTTGCCTGAATCAAAGTTGTAGTTCAATGTACCAGCTACAACTATTGTTCAAGAATCATGTTCTAATTCCCAACCAACATCAAGTAAAATCAATCCAAAGTCGGGCTGACAGCACTGTCAGGGTACAAGACTTAGAAAAAATTTCTTAAGTGTTGAATCATGATTTTGCTGGTTTTTGTGGGACCCATTCAAGCATGTTAGAAGCTAAATCAGTCCATGACTTAAAAATAAAAGTTGTTCCTTATGTCAAACACTACAACTTTGCTTTAGTGCTCTCCTCCATGCAAGGTCTCTAACACCTAGTTCAACTTTAGTCAAACATGTCACTTTTAAATGATGATACACATCAAAGCATGGCTTAATGACCAAATTAGCCCTAGCCCTAAATACCAAAGTTGTTCATGATGATATCCTAAGCATGTTTAAGCAATTTGCAAGGTCATTCAATCATTTCATGTAGTAGTCACTCTTAGAGCTAGTTAGTGCAATCACATGAAACATGCCTTAAAGGCTTGATTATGAAAAGTGACTTTCATGAACCATGCTCCAATTGTGAACCTAAGCATTGCCAAAAGATTTTTGGTGACTCATATTAACCAAGTACATGTGTCCACTCATAATCATATGCATATACACATGGAGACATGAAATAACAAGAAAAGTTGCATATGTTAATGAAACATGCGATAACAAGCAAATGTTGCAGATGTTTCAATCAAATGTTTCAATTGTAAATGCTTGTTTATGAATGCTTTATGATCATGCTCATGCTATGCAAGTCAAGTTATGCAAGGCTAACACCCGAGGTGTTACAGCCCCTCCCCCTCATAAAAATCTCGTCCTGAAATTTGCAAGACCTACCATTCTTGGAAAAAGGCGGGATAAACTTCTCGTAGATAATCTTCTCTTTCCCATGTAGCATCTTGTTCACTATGATTGTTCCACACCACCTTATAGAACTTAATAATCTTACTCCGTGTTACTCTCTCCATCTCCTCTAATACTCGAATTGGCTTTTCCTCATAGGTCAAATCCGATTGAAGCTGCACGTTGGTGGGTGCAATAGCTTCTTCTGGTACTCGAAGACATTTCTTTAGCTGAGAAACATGGAACACATCAAAGATTGCACTCATCTCTAGTGGAAGTTGTAACTTATATGCAACCTTCCCTTTTCATTCCAAAATTTTGTATGGCCCAACATATCTTGGTGAAAGCTTCTTTTTCATCCCAAATCTTTTCACACCTTTCATGGGTGATACTCTCAAGTATACATAGTCACCCACTTCAAAAGTCAGTGGTCTTCTTCTTTTGTCGATATAACTCTTTTGCCTTGATTGAGCTGCCTTCATATGTTGTTGGATGATACGTACTTGCTCTTCGGCTTCATTGACAAAATCAATACCAAAGTATCTCCTTTCACCGGGCTCAATCCAATTCAATGGAGTTCTGCACTTTCTGCCATACAAGGCTTCAAATGGAGCCATTTTGATACTCGCTTGATAACTGTTGTTATAGGAGAATTCAGCTAAAGGTAACCACTTCTCCCATGAACCTTTTGAAGATATAACACAAGCTCTAAGTAAATCTTCTAGGATTTGGTTCACTCGCTCTGTCTAGCCTGAAGTTTGTAGATGATAAGCTGAACTTCTGATTAGCTTGGTTCCCAAGGCCTGGTGTAAGTGCTCCCAGAAACAAGCTATGAACTGTGGTCCTCTATCTGAGATTATAGTCCTAGGTACTCCATGCAGTCTCACGATCTAGGAAACATATAACTCAGAGTATTTCCCCACGTGATATGTTGTGTGAACTGGTACAAAATGTGCTGACTTGGTGAGACGATCAACAATTACCCATATTGAATCGTGGCCTTGTGGTGTCATTGGAAGGCCTGTGATAAAATCCATGCTGATTTCCTCCCATTTCCATCCTGGAATCGGCAATGGCTGAAGTAATCCAGCAGTTTTCATATGGACGGCTTTCACTCTACTGCAGTTATCACACCTAGCAACATAGGCTGCGATCTCTTTCTTCATCTTAGTCCACCAAAAATAGGTTCTTAAATCTTGCTACATTTTACTACTACCCGGATGGATAGACAATTTGGATGAGTGAGCTTCATCTAAAATTTGGTTCCTTAGCTCATGGTCTTTTGGTACCACTAACCGGTCCTCAAACCATAATACACCTCTTTCGTCCAATCTAAAATGTTTGGTTTCTTGCTCTTGCATTTTCCTCTTGATGTGACTTATTCCTACATTTGTCTGCTGCAGCTCTATGATTTTACCCTCAAGTGAACAACTGATTATGATATTGTGTAGTACAACAGGATGTAGCAAGTTGAATCCATCTTCCAATAATGCTTCCACAGTGTTGCAATGGGACTTCCGACTGAGTGCATTGGCTACTACATTGGCT
Source organism: Miscanthus floridulus (assembly GCF_019320115.1). Lineage (NCBI taxonomy): Eukaryota > Viridiplantae > Streptophyta > Magnoliopsida > Poales > Poaceae > Miscanthus > Miscanthus floridulus. Next base: position 83,248,358 of record NC_089581.1, read on the forward strand.
TTACCCGGATGGTAATGCACTTCTAAGTTGTAGTCCTTAATCAATTCTAACCATCTTCATTGTCTCATGTTCAGCTCTGGCTGGGTAAAGATATACTTGAGGCTTTTGTGGTCAGTATAGATATGACATACATTGCCCAGCAAGTAATGTCTCCATATCTTTAATGCATGGACAATGGCTGCAAGTTCCAAATCATAAGTAGGGTAGTTGACTTCATGTTTTCTCAATTGTCGAGAAGCATATGCAATTACTCTTCCTTCTTGCATAAGCACACATCCTAAACCTATTCCCGATGCATCACAAAATACATCAAAAGGCTTTTCAATGTCGGTTGTGCTAGTACAGGTGCTGTAGTCAACAAAGTTCTGAGGGCGTGAAAAGCTGCTTCACATTCTGGTGTCCATTTGTACTTCTCATCTTTCTGAAGTAGTCTAGTCATAGGCTTAGCTATCTTTGAGAAATCTAGAATAAACCGACGATAATATCCTGCTAACCCTAGAAAACTCCGAACTTCATGAACCGAAGTGGGGGCTTTCTAATCCATGACCTCTTGTACTTTTGATGGGTCTACAGAGATTCCATCATTTGATAAAATGTGACCTAAGAAAGGTACTTTGCTCAACCAAAATTCACATTTGCTAAACTTGGCATATAGCTTATGCTCCCTCAGCCTGGATAGGACAATCCTCAGATGCTCTTCATGGTCTGACTCATTTTCTGAATAAATCAATATGTCATCGATAAACACGACCACAAACTTGTCAAGTTCGGGCATGAATACCGAGTTCATCAGGTACATGAAGTAGGCTGGAGCATTTGTTAGTCCGAAAGACAACCAAATACTCATATAAGCCGTACCTAGTAGAGAAAGCAGTTTTAGGTATATCCTCCGGTCTGATCTTTATCTAATGGTAGCCTGATCTCAAGTCAATTTTGGAGAATACCTTTGCCTTCGCTAGCTGATCGAACAAGATGTCGATGCGGGGTAATGGATATTTGTTCTTGATGGTCACAGCATTGAGTGGTCTGTAATCTACACACATTCTTAGTGACTTATCCTTCTTTTTCACAAACAAGGCTGGACATCCCCACGGAGATGAGCTAGGTTGGATAAGACCCTTGTCCAATAGATCTTGCAATTGAACCTTAAGTTCCGCTAACTCATTGGGTGGCGTTCTATAGGGCCTTCTAGATATTGGTGCCATACCTGGCACTAATTCGATCTTAAATTCCACATCCCTATCCGGTGGTAGACCGGGTAATTCTTCTGGAAATACATCCGAAAACTCACAAACCATGGGGATATCACATATTGTGGTGGTTTGGATAGCACAAGCTAAATGTTGGGGTTTGAAATCGCGGGAGAGTGGTACTAGAAAAGCATTCCCTCCCGTGGGTTCTCTCAACATAATAGTACGGGTGCTAGTGTCAATAAGAACACCATGATCCTTCATCCAATTCATGCCTAAGATTACACTTATCGATAATCCCGGCAATATTATCAAATCTGTGGTGTACTCCCTCCCTTGTATAGAGATGAGTACATTTTTGACTATCTTTTTGGTAGTAACAGTTCCCCCTACTGAACTTATGTTAAAACCCCCTTTGCTTACTTCAATTATTTCTTGATCATGTCTAGATGCAAATGCTTGACTTATAAATGAATGAGAAGCTCCCGAATCAAATAAAACAACAGCGGGATGCTTGTTGATGAGAAACATACTAGCCGTGACAACTTCTCTGGCGGGCACTTCCTCCATAGCGGTATAATGCACTTGTCCCTGACGTGCCCTGGCATTCACCTACCTCTGATTGTTCTGATTTGGGTTGCCATTCCTCTTGGGGTGGGGCACTCCTTGGACCAATGACCCAGTTGGTTGCAGTTGAAACATGGTTGATTACTTCTGAATCCGGTGGAGCTGTCCTGATTGCCATTTCCTTTTGGTAAGGCATTAGTGAACGCCTTACAGAATGGTTTCTATGGCCTGTTATTCTGAGCTTTAGGTGGTGGAGGCCTAAACTTGGGTGCAGGTGGACGGAATGGTGGCCTAGCTGTGATAGGCGCTTTTGACTGGAAAGATCTGGATGCACCGGCCTCATATGCCCTCTTGCGACCCTTGGCAACTGCATGCATGTTGTTGTGGTTATCTTGGGTCAAGGCATCACTAATGAACTCATTGTACATGGCACATCAAGAATTTGCCATAGTCTTCATCAGTTTGGTACCCAAACCTTGCTTGAAACTCTCTATCTTTTTCTCCTCGGTATCCACGAAACTTGGAGCATATCTTGACAAGTTGTTGAATGTGTGCATATATTCTGTGAGTGACTTTGTTCCTTGAGTGAGCCTCATAAATTCGGTGGCTTTCATGTGCATCAGGCCTGGGGGAATATGGTGTCCCCTAAAAGCCAGCTTGAACTGTTCCCAGGTAACTCACACATTAGCAGGTAGAGACGACAGGAAGTGCGTCCACCAGATTCCTGCTGGTCCTTGCAGCTGATGAGAAGCATACTCCGCTTTCAGATGCTCCGTGACCCTCAACAGACGGAATTTTTGCTCAATGGTATTCAGCCACTCATCGGGCTGCAGTGGTTCCTCAGCCACCTTGAAGATCGGAGGCTTCGTATCCAGAAACTCCTTGAATGTACTGTGCTGATTTGGCTCAGCCCCTGGTTGATGTGGGTGGCCACGAGCAGTGTTTTGCACGATGAGGCGCAAAGCTTCCTCCATTGTCCTCTGGCTCCCCAGGAACTGGGTAAAGAATTCCTGAGCAGACGGCGGCGGTGGGGGTGGCAAGTCATCATGGTTGCCATCCTAGCTGCCACCGGCTCCAGCACGGGTGCGCGTCATCTGTGAAGTTGCCACAATAAGCGATTATTGGTTGATGCCAAGAGATTGCAGATGAATTAGGTACTCATGCCAAACTGAAATTACTGGAGAAAAATTCTCAAAATCACAATAAAAATAGAGGCATATCAATTCATTCTCGCAACATGACATCCCCAATTTGACCACTTATTGCGCTCATAACGTATGCAAATTTAAATCGTGATTACCGACAAAGGACTGGAATTGCATTGATGTTCATCCAAACGTGCGATTAATCAACATTACGTGATAGTCGAGTTACTAATGCCAAATTCGAACTACAGGTCCATTACATGAATAAAGGTGATACATTAGACCGTCCACTAAGTACCAAGCGATCTAATCCTCATCATGATCACTATCGAGGTTAGACGCAGGATCATCTCCTTCCTCAGGTTCCACTTCTTCTTCAGGCTCCACTTCTTCTTCTTCCTCATACCCTTCTAGATCCATTTCTGTGGCTCCAGGTGGGACATAAGGGTGGAGCTAATTGTTCAGCAGATGAACCTCTTCATGTAGATTATCGTTGTATTCTTCCGCATGGGCTAGCTGCTGCCCCAGCTCGAACTGTCGAGCTCTAAGAACATCTTCCCTGGTCCAGGCCACATTCCTTTGGTGAGTTAACCGAGTCATCTCTTCAGTGAGCCTCTCAATCTCGGCGTCATGCTCCCTCTGAAGCTGACGTCGGTCCTCGTGGGCATGACCAAGGGCACCAGACACACGTCTGAGGCTACCTTCTGCTCCATCTAACACTCTCATCACTGCGAACATGGCGCTCATGGAAGGGTTATCGCTGTTCTGCCCTTCGGCTGCACCAATCTCCAAGGGTCTTCGTCTAGCCTGCTGCCATGAGTCAGTGGAGGGGTTGCCTCTCGGAAAGACTCCAGCCAAAGCGGCTGCCAGCTCCTGAGGAAAATGATCCATGATATCCCTCAGGATCCCAAAGGCTACCCTGCCAGCTGCTTCTTCAGCAGTCCTGCCAGTTGACTCATAACACCAGCCTATCCACTCAGAATCATCACCTCGGGGATGAACAACGGCCTCCACAGTAACCAAGAGACCTTCTCCCAACTGCTCATTTGCCCAGAAGTAGCGGGGTTCCATTCCATCAGGATAGCCTACATAGCTGAGCACTCTCCACAAGAGTGTAGGCATCCCAAACTCTCCAAGGAACATGTGACATTGACGGGTACGTGGAGCAAGCTGATGGCTGGGAGCTCTGCCTCCGGTGGACTTGCGAGCAGTCTGCTTGGTGCGTGCCATCTGCACCATTAACATGTACCCTTTGGTGAGACAATGCCATAATGGATAAGAGTTACATAACCGAGTAAGAATTTTATAAGGGGAGGAACAATGTAGTTATGTGAATGGTAATTATCATGATGCATGCTCGTTCCGTATGTCCTCACAAACTTAGGAAAAATTTGTTTCTAACGGTAGACACGGTGGCATACATACGTTCTCTCATAATTAGCATAACTAGTCGAGCTACACGTTTCGTTGTTAGTGTACCTGCATAAAATTTCATTTCAGCCCTAAACCCATAATGAAATATGCAGAATGTAATTGTAAATACTTCCATATATGTATACCCATACATATACTTCCGTATCAATCTACCCGACAATAATTTAAACCCACAATTAAATACATACCATATACACATGCAAGCATGCATACATAGCCGTACCAAAACTAACTCTTCCCGACCGCACTCTCACATCTTGCGGTCATACCCTCATCATCTTACCTTGGCATAGGGGCATTTGATCCATACATTACCACTCATGTGAATGGCATCCATACTATAGCATGCCGTATGGACGACGAAGTAAAAACCCCCATGTTAGTACTTAAATAGCCACCTAATAGTCCTTAATTTGGGCATAAGGAAAGTGATCATTGGCACACTTTAGATTTCAAATACCTATTATTTAACTATTAGTTAATCGAGGAGGGTTTTTGGAAAACAAAAACTTTTGTTTTAAATACACTTGTGACAATTAACTTTAAATCTTGCTCTGATGCCAGCTGTCGCAGAACCGACCAATTTATAAGAATACAAGTACAATGGCAATCCGCAAGCGGTTGCACTGTCATACTTGAACCCATATAAACCCGGTAGTCCATCGAGTACCACGACGGGTCTCGATAAACGATTTACAACAACCAAGATCGTACAGGATTCAACATACATGCCACATATTACATAAAGTTCACAAATACTTTTCATCATCAGAGTACGAATAAAAATTATTACAAACCGAGTTTGATAAATAAAGCGGAAGCAAATAAGTTCAAAGATAAAGTTTCCAACATAGTTTGATACAGTGCCAAGCCAGATCACGGTCCAAAAAAGCAAAGATAGGAATTACTAAAGAAGCCTGCCCAAGGCTTACTCCTCATCCACAGCAGGATAGAAGCAACTCTTGCAATACCCATGATACACAGTGCCATCTGCAACAATGGGAAAATAAACCCTGAGTAGGAGAAGGTACTCAGCTAGACTTACCCGTCATGAACCAGAAATAATTGACTCCAAGGATTATGCAAGGCTGTATAAGTGGACGTAACTTGCCAACATTTTGTGAAAAAGGCAATTGACCCATTGTACAATTATGATTCCTTTATCAAGTTAATTATAACTATCCATTTCTAGATTAGCAACTATCATGTGCCAAACATGTGGTATATCATTTAAAAGCATACAATAGTAACCATAGCAGGTATTGTAATTCCATATTCATCCGAACCATCATGTTTCATAACACAGTTAATACGATGTTGGAGCTAGTCAAGTTTCTCACTATTCGGGAGAGACGGTGATTCGAATTGATTTCAACCAGCTGGGAATTTATTCCTAACACAAACCCAGGTCTACCAGCCACGATAGCCTTAGGTCACCTTTGGTACAACTCAGGTACACATTTCGTGGGTCCGTACCGCGCCGCACAATCTAGAACACCAGATGCCAGGATGCTCAGGCCAAGCCTGCCCTTGGGCTCAGTCTGATCGTTCCCCGAAAGGAGCGCACAACAGAACGGTTCCCGGCCTGAGTTGAATTACTCGGCTTCGTGGTCGGAACGAGTTATCCGGCCAGCTAAGTGAGAGGCATGCGTTCAATCTTGTCAGAAGTTCCAATAACGGTACGGTCCTTAATCGACACAGATGGGGATAGATCCACACCCAAGACCTCCATGCCTTGTTGCTTCTCTATCGACCTCCTGTCCGGTCTTGATTTACTTTTACCTCATGGTTCTGTTCCACGATGGCAAATATAGCCAACCGTGCTTCGGTATCCACCTATATCTCACAGGTGACAGGACATCACCCAACTTCTACCGGTCTAAGCAAGGCTAAGCATATATTCGATCCTAGACCTATACCGGTTAAAGGTGTAATATCTGGACAAGGAATGTACATGCATCAAGTGGTTTCATTCAACTCTTATAACCTAATGCATCAATCATAAATATGTAAGTAAACATTTGTAAATTACTGGGAGACTTATAATGCTCCAGGGCTTGCCTCGTAGAAAGGAAGTAGGGCGGTGGTCAGGACACTCCGGAAGCTCTTCAGGATTCTGCTCCACGCCTTCGGGAGCTGCGGCTTGCGGATCCTCCTGCTGATTCCCTTCCTCGGCTTCTTCGAATTCCAGCAACGTGATCTCTTCCTCTGATCCTAGATGCATGAGTATGGCATAAGTATTACGAATGCATATATGTTAACAAGTGCATCATATTTATTGAGTAGGTGCATATCTCTTCTCGATTATTAATTAACTACTTCTATAATGCATTGACTATGCCACAAAACAATAGCAATTTGTTTTACTCATAACTGGAGTTCTACTAATCCAATTTCAGTGATCCTAGACTTTCTGGAAAGTTTATCAAATTCTCTACAACTTTGTTATTAACAATTTTTACAGTACACATCAGTTTCAACATGCAACTCCTCAAACTACAGAATCTGTCCAGAAACTATTCAACATGCAATATAAAGTAACGCTACTTCTACTTCATGTAATCATTCCAAATTTAACAACATAAAATCTACCAATAGTGTAAGCATACTAAATACATTTTAGATAATATAATGGTGAAGCCCAAACTATTTATTTAAATGCCTTTATTGTTTTATTTAGATATCTAGGTTAAATAATAAACATATATCAGATGTGTTTCAAAAATTCTTAAACATATACAGTGCCTTACTAATACTATCAAAGGACTACTATAAAAATTTCATGTCATTTTACCTAGTAGAACATCCTATACAAAAATGATAAGGCAGCAAGGCTTGAAATAGCATAAATGGAAAATCCTATTGAAAAGTGTCAAGCAATAGATTTCCTATTTTTCTTAGCATCCATATGGTACTAGGATTACCTCCAACAAATTTCATGAATTTTGGACTCATAAATAATTTATAAAAATTCATGCAAGGATTAACTATTCATAAAAGAAAAATCTATAACTATAAATATACACATGCACTAGTCCTCAAATTTTTACCAGAGTTCATGTATGCTAAGACTAGCTTACCACAAAAATTTCATAATTTTTGGAGCACAGGAACTCTAGATATAAAATAAACAAATTTGAATGCATTCAAAAGCACATTTCAAATCCCTATTTAAATCTCCAAAAATTTCTACTGTACAAGTCAAGAACATATTTTTCCTAAATACTACACTTCCTAAGGAACACAACCAAATTGATTTCACAATTTTTGAAGTTACCAGACTGGAGATCTAAAAATAACAAAACACATGAAATCAGGATTTAAATCTAAAAAGAATGAACTAGCTTTCTCTTCTTCTGTCGCTGACCGGTGGGACCCGCCTAATAGGGGCCCCACATGCCAGTGAGCCACGAACAGAGCAGCGGCGCTGCTCGGCACTGCGTGGCTACGGCTCGTCGATGGCGAGCTTCGCCGGTGATGACATCTACGCTACATGACCCGCGTGACCTAGCGCACCCATTGGGATACTTGGTGGGGCTTCTCGCCGGCGCTAACTACGACGGTGGCGGCCATGGCGGCTCGAAAGAGCAGGACGGCGGTGCCATGCCGGTGAAGGCCATGGTGAAGTCACACGATGCACTCTATAGGACTACGGAGACTCTATGATGGTGGCTACATGACCTAAACGGCTAGAGCTGCTCCGACGAAGCACGGCCACGGCAGCGGCCATGGCGGAGCTCCGGTGAGGCATCCCCACGGCGGCGCAAGGCGAACTTAGCTTACCAACGGATTGGCTGTGGATGTGGCTATGAGGGAAGGATAGAGCAGAGGGAGGCGAAGCTTTAGGCGCGACTGATCGAAGAATGGGGCGGCGGTGATCTCAGGCGAGCTCGGCGGAGCGGTGCGGTGCTCGGCTGCTGCTGTGGCGAGGAAAGAGGCCGGGGAAAATGAGAATGGTGAGCACAGGAGGGAGTGGGCGGACGCTGGAGTGTTGAAGGCGTGCGTCTGCCTGCCTTGGCCGCGCTAGGCAGAGCGCCGGCGACGCGCGGCCACGCTCTACGCCACGCGGCGACCACGGCCTGAACCGATCGGCCACTGACGATGTCGATTTAGTTCGTTTCAGTGAACCAACACCGAGCCTGACGACGCATGTTCATGAAGCTATATTGGCGTAACCGTGACAAATTATCATACCTTGCCTGAATCAAAGTTGTAGTTCAATGTACCAGCTACAACTATTGTTCAAGAATCATGTTCTAATTCCCAACCAACATCGAGTAAAATCAATCCAAAGTCGGGCTGATAGCACTGTCAGGGTACAAGACTTAGAAAAAATTTCTTAAGTGTTGAATCATGATTTTGCTGGTTTTTGTGGGACCCATTCAAGCATGTTAGAAGCTAAATCAGTCCATGACTTAAAAATAAAAGTTGTTCCTTATGTCAAACACTACAACTTTGCTTTAGTGCTCTCCTCCATGCAAGGTCTCTAACACCTAGTTCAACTTTAGTCAAACATGTCACTTTTAAATGATGATACACATCAAAGCATGGCTTAATGACCAAATTAGCCCTAGCCCTAAATACCAAAGTTATTCATGATGATATCCTAAGCATGTTTAAGCAATTTGCAAGGTCATTCAATCATTTCATGTAGTAGTCACTCTTAGAGCTAGTTAGTGCAATCACATGAAACATGCCTTAAAGGCTTGATTATGAAGAGTGACTTTCATGAACCATGCTCCAATTGTGAACCTAAGCATTGCCAAAACATTTTTGGTGACTCATATTAACCAAGTACATGTGTCCACTCATAATCATATGCATATACACATGGAGACATGAAATAACAAGAAAAGTTGCATATGTTAATGAAACATGCGATAACAAGCGAATGTTGCAGATGTTTCAATCAAATGTTTCAATTGTAAATGCTTGTTTATGAATGCTTTATGATCATGCTCATGCTATGCAAGTCAAGTTATGCAAGGCTAACACCCGAGGTGTTACAAGTACTTTTGTACTTAGGGTTTGTTGACCCTTGTTATAGGTGAGCCTCATGAGCAGGTCTGTTTTGGACCATGCTGCATGACTGTTGTTTAGGTCGATGACGATAAGTGAATGTGTGATCCTTGGGTAGGATACTTATATTATGTGTTTATATTATGTTACTAATGCACTCCACTACTACTATGGTTTGTAATATGTATCGAACTTTGTTTGTAAGGTTTGAAACAACTGGTTTGTAAGCTAAGTTATTATAAGACTTCCGCTAATTTACTCTGATGTAGATATTTGAATAAATATTGTAATACTGCAATAACTCTGTAATGGGATCCTGCTCGGAAATTGTGGATGATTTGATTCTCCTCGAGGACATCCGACAATCTTCTTAAGTTACTAGGAACATGTGCATAGTCGTCAGAGGTCATTGGATAGTGACAGGTGCATGTGGGTCCTATAATTTAGGAGGTTCTGCCACAAAATGGTATCAGAGCGATCGTTACAAAGTCTTTGTTGTATTGTTTTACCAAAACTTCAAAATGATTTGGGACAAATCTATTTAACTTGTTAATTTGGTCCAAATTGCTTCCGACTTATCTTATTCATTCTCACCATTCCTTAATTGATTAAAAAGGCTTCGTGTGGTGGAGTGGTAATCTTATTATGCCCTATATAAAAATAACTGTTGTTTATGTACCTTTATAAACTTTGATGTTTTTGTTTGTAAGAACGATTCATGCATCATGATTAATTCACTTGTTACTTCCTTCACTCTGAGTCTGGGTTGGGTAGTGAGTCTAGGTTGAGTAGGTAATCCATCCTAGCTACTCTTTATACTTTGATCAGATTGTCTTATTTGGATTAATTTTGCTTTCTATAGTATGGCTCGTACCAAGGTAACACCCCGTAAGTCAGTCGGACCCAAAGGAGTTCCTCGTCACTAGCTTGCTCCTAGGAATGATGGTGCTAGCAGTAGCAGCTTTAGGCCTAATCCCTAGGCAGAGATATAGAGGCTTATAGTAGAGTTAGCTCAAGCTACTAGAGATAGGGCTATGGATGCCATCCATGTGGGTGAGTTATGAGATAGATTGAGGTGTCTTACCACCGCTCACAAGAACTGCGAACGTATGTTAGTTCGTATGGTGGAAGGAAGGAATGAAGCTTGGCATAGCGAAGATGTAGCTAGAGCTAGAGCTCATGAGCTAGAATTCTATGTAGAAGACTTAGAAGAACATAATACTACTTTGCATGAAGAAGTCCATAGGCTAAGCAATCTCTTGGATCCAAATCATGAACCTCAAGCAGATGAAATGGACCCTGGTGTCATCATTGTTGATAATGATGAACTTGAAGAGGAAGAAGAAGAAGATCTAGAAGAATTAGTGATGGTCGATGAAAGTGATAATGAAGGCGGAAATGTTTCTAGAATCAATACCAATCACGAGGTTTGATGTGGTCGAGGAGAAGAGTAGAGTTGTAAAATAGTCATATCTAGTTATGTTAAGTAGTTTTGTTTAGATGCGGTCTTGTGTATAAATAAGTGAAACCAATGTAATGCGTTGTAGTAAGCTCTTGTTGCAATTCAATAAAGGCTCATGAGTAAAGTTTGGTTTGTTATGAATAGATGCGTCGTACGTGGGGTTCGCATATTCCTGGAACTTCACAAGATGAAGACGGTATTCCTGATCCGCCACTAGTTCCTCCAAATTTGGCTGATGCTATCATCGCCCTTGTCAATGTGACTATTGAAAATGCTCGATTGCTTCGAGAGATAGCTCAGAGTAATTAGAATATGGTGCAAGGAAACCATGGCCGCAATCATAACAGGCAGGAGGCTACGTATGTTGATTTTACAGATACAAGACCACCAGTGTTCACCAAGGCCGATGAACCCCTAGAGGCTGATGATTGGCTTCGGACTATGGAGTAGAAATTTGATCTTATTCCTTGCACGGAGATGCAGAAACCTGTGTTTGCTGCCCAGCAACTTAGAGGTGCAGCAGGTGTTTGGTGGGCAAATCTAGTGGCTATGCAACCAGCTAGCATTCCAATAACTTGGGTAGAGTTTTGTACTACTTTCAGAGCAAATTATATCCCAGAGGGAGTTATGGCTATGAAGTTGGATGAATTCCTTGCTTTGAAGCAAGGGGACCAAATAGTTATGCAATATGTGGGTAGATTCAATCACTTGTCATAGTATGCATCTGAGCATGTCAATACAGATGCCAAGAAAAAGAAATGGTTCATGTGAGATCTGAATACCAAACTGCAGACAATGATGACTACCTATACCAATGTTACTTATCATGAGGCAGTCAATATTGCAATTGCTTCTAAGGAAAAGTATCGGCAGCATAAGGAGATCAAGAAGAAAGAGAGTGGGCAGTCTAGATCTTTTGGTGGAAATCAAAAGAGGCAGAGGGTGATTTATCATCCAGTAAACCATTATCGTCCACCATAGTTCCAAGCCGGGCAGCAATCAAATGTACATCCTGCTACAACTTATCAGAATCCACAACAGACAAATGCTTCTAGGGTTCCTGCTCCAACACCCCAGAATCACAAGTATCCCTGTTTTAATTGTGGCAAGTCTAGTCATTTCTCGAGGGAATGTCCATATCCAAAGTAGTCTAATCCAAATTATCAGAAGGCCCCTGCCAATCAACAATAGGGTCAAGCATAGAACAAGAACAACAATTAGAATGCTCAGAAGGGAAAAGATGAAAGGAAGACAGGACAGGTTTTCTATATTCAAGCTGGGGAAATTTCGGAAGGGGAGCCAATGATGATGGGTATGTTTCCTGTCGCCGATCATCCTGCTGTTATGCTTTTTGATTCTGGTGCATCTCATTCATTCATCAATAGAACCTTTGTCGTAAAGCATGAAATTCCAATTAGGGCAACAAAGGAAAATTTCTTTATACAGTCGCCTGGGGGACGTCTGTGTACTAAGGAAATGGTATACCAGGTACCCATAAACCTGGGTGGGCATATTTTTACCACTACCATGATTATCCTTAAGGATCAGGATATAGATGTAATCTTGGGAATGAATTGGATGTATCAGCATAAGGCTGTTATAGATGCTTTGAATAGGACCATAAGGGTGAGTTCGCCTAATAGTAATTCTCAGCTTCTTATCCAACTTCCAACCTTAAGGAGATCAGTGGAAAGAGTTTGTGCAACTTCTATCAAGGAGATTAGAGATATCCCAGTAGTTTGTGAATTCCCTGATGTTTTTCCTGAGGATTTACCTGGTCTACCACCTGATAGGGATGTTCAGTTTAACATAGAGTTAAAACCTAGAACAGCTCCGATCTCTCGGAGAGCTTATAGGATGTCTCCCAAGGAATTAGCCGAGTTGAAGGCTTAGTTGCAAGAGTTGATTAATAAAGGATTTATCCAACCTAGTTCATCACCTTGGCGATGTTCGGCAATTTTTTTGAAAAAGAAAGATGAGACTCTAAGGTTATGTGTTGACTATCGTCCGTTGAATGAAGTGACTATTAAGAATAAGTATCCCTTACCTCGGATAGACTTGCTTTTTGATCAACTGGCCGGAGCCAAAGTTTTCTCCAAGATTGATTTGAGGTCAGGCTATCACCAAATTAAGATTAAGCCTGAAGATATTCCCAAAATGGCATTTACCACAAGATATGGATTATATGAATACTTGGTAATGTCTTTTGGTTTGACAAATGCTCTAGCTCATTTCATGTATCTGATGAATTCGGTATTCATGCCTGAGCTAGACAAATTTGTAGTGGTGTTTATTGACGACATCCTAGTTTATTCCAAGAATAAGAAGGAACATGAGGAACATCTCATAATTGTCCTGACCTACTTGAGAGAACATCAGCTTTATGCTAAGTTCAATAAGTGTGATTTTTGGCTAAAGGAAGTACAGTTTCTTGGACATGTCTTATCAGCTAAAGGAGTTGTTGTTGATCCAAGTAAAGTTAAGGATGTGCTTGATTGGAAACCGCCAACCACTGTTCATCAAGTTCGGAGTTTTCTGGGAATGGCAGGGTATTACCGTCGTTTTATTCTAGATTTCTCTAGAGTATCCAAGTCCATCATTGGGTTGTTGAAGAACCAAGCCAAGTTTGTCTGGTCATCTGATTGTGAAGAAGCTTTCCAGACTTTGAAGAGACTGTTAACCACTACACCAGTGTTAGCCCAACCTAATATCGAGAAGTCATTTGATGTTTATTGTGATGCTTTAGGTATTGGTATTGGATGTATATTGATGCAAGAAGGCCGAGTCATTGCCTATGCTTCCAAACAACTTAAGCAACATGAAGAACACTATCCGACTCATGATTTGGAGTTAGCAGTAGTTGTCCATGCTCTGAAGATTTGGTGGCATTACCTGCTTGGTAATACGTGCCATATTTATACGGACCACAAGAGTTTAAAGTATATCTTTACTCAGTCAGAATTGAACATGCGACAAAGAAGATGGTTAGAATTGATTAAAGATTATGACTTTATGACTTGGAGGTACATTACCACCATGGTAAAGCAAATGTAGTTGCAGATGCCCTCAGTCGTAAGAGTCATTGCAATTGTCTGGCCATAAAAACAATGGGTCTCACTTTATGTCAAGAGATGGAGAAGTTGAATGTAGAGGTAATTCAACAAGGTAGTTTGACCAACATAACTATTGAAGCCACTATTCAAGGCCAGACTATTGCTGCTCAAAAAGAAAACAAGGGTATAGCCCATATCAAAGAAAGAGTCAGGAATGGAAAAGCGGAATGCTTCGACATAGATGATGAAGGTGTGCTATGGTTCAAGAATCACCTTGTGGTACCAAAAGTTCCTGAGTTGCGATAGTCAATTCTTGAAGAGGCAATTGCTACTAGGTTATCTATTCATCTGGGAAGTAATAAGATATACCATGACTTGAAACAAAGGTTTTGGTGGACCAAAATGAAGATAGAAATTGCCCGGTATATAGCAAAGTGTGATACTTGTCAAAAGGTGAAAGCTATACATTTGAGGTCCGCTGGAGAGTTACAGCCATTACCTATTCCAGCTTGGAAGTTGGAGGATATTAGTATGGACTTTATCATTGGTCTACCCAAGACTTCAAAAGGTTTTGATTCAATATGGGTCATTGTAGATTGATTGACTAAGTCAGCACATTTTCTTCCTGTCAAGAGTATATATCCTACTATCCAGTATGCCAAGATGTATCTAGCAAGAATCATGAGTCTACATGGAGTACCAAAGACCATTATGTCAGATAGGGGTACACAGTTTGTCTCCAACTTTTGGAAACAATTGCATTCTTCATTGGGTACCAAACTCCTATATAGTATAGCGTATCATCCACAAACCAATGGTCAGACTGAAAGGGTCAATCAAGTACTTGAAGATATGTTAAGGTGTTGTGTCCTTAACTATTCCAATAAGTGGGATGAATGTCTGCCTTTGGCTGAATTCTCATACAATAATAGTTATCAAGAGAGTATTAAGATGGCTCTGTTTGAAGCACTTTATGGTCGTAGATGCAGAACATCGCTGAGTTGGTCTGAACCCGAGGAAAGAAGGTTCTTTGGAGTTGACCTTGTGAAAGAAACAGAAGACAAGGTTAGGCAAATACAAAGTAATTTGAAGATAGCTCAGTCCCGATAAAAGAGTTATGCAGTTAAACGACGTAGGCCATTGGTGTTTAACAAGGGAGATTTTGTATATCTAAAGGTATCACCAATGAAGGGAGTTACCCATTTTGGTGTTAAAGGCAAGTTGGCACCTCGATATATTGGATCATTTCAAATTTTAGAGAGGTATGAAAAAGTGGCATATCGCTTGAAATTACCAGAACATCTCTCAGCTGTACATGATGTGTTCCATGTTTCTCAATTGAAGAAGTGTCTCCGAGTGCCTGAGCAGAATGTTGAGGTTGAAGGAGTGGAACTTGAACCTAATTTGACCTATTCTGAATATCTTATCCGAGTTTTAGATCAGAAAGATCGTGTCACTCAAAGGAGGACAATCAAGTTCTACAAGATACAATGGAATCAACATTTAGAAGAAGAAGCTACTTGGGAATCTGAAGATTACTTGTTAGAAAATTTCCAGAGTTTCTTGTGTCGATATAGAATAATGTTAGTTTTACTTTGTTGTTACGAACCATGTTTGTAAAGGGACCTCAGCTGTTTGATGGACAAGTTTTGGATGTTTTTGGACTGACACATTTTCTTTTCCATTACTTACTCTCTGACTTTGAATCTTGGGACGAGATTTCTTTTAGGGGGAAGGATTGTAACACCTCGGGTGTTTAAATACTAAAATATGCCATGTCATCATATGCATAGCACATCATTCATGTGTTAGTGAAAATTTTGATATGCATACACTAAAATAAGTTTACCTTTATGTTATATGTGTTGTCTTGTATGGCTTGAATTGAGTTAAAAATCT
Organism: Miscanthus floridulus; assembly: GCF_019320115.1. NCBI lineage: Eukaryota > Viridiplantae > Streptophyta > Magnoliopsida > Poales > Poaceae > Miscanthus > Miscanthus floridulus. Next base: position 83,264,127 of record NC_089581.1, read on the forward strand.
TTGTATTGATTTGAATTTCCGAAAAACCCTGATTTCAACATTAAATTTTACCCTGGAAACCCCATTTCAAAATCTAAGCACATTTTGGGGTTGAGTCTAAAAGCAAAAGTGTAGAGCTTGTCAAGTTATACAAAGTTTGTTTTTGTAGTTTTCAAAGTTGTTATGAAAAATTTGAAATAATTTGAAAAGGCAAAATTCTTTAAATGTCCCCTATTTGAATTCAAATTTGCTTTTCAAAATGTAGAATGAATTAGGGGGTGGTTATAAAAGCAAAGTTGTAGAACTTTGAATTTTAAACAACTTTTATTTTTGTAGATTTTTGAGTTGTTACATAAATTTGGGAGTAATTTGGATTTTAAAATGAATGGCATTTTGGTAAATAAGTGGAACAGTGCCATCGGGCAGCTATCACCGCCAGCGGTCCTTCTTCGGCATTCCAGGCGCATTCATGGCATCTTTGGCATCATGCTGGCGTGGAGGAGGCCGTGTTGTGGCTTCCTCTTACTTCCTGGCCGTCCTTTATAGCCTAGGAGTCGTCGCCGTTCTTCTTTTCTCCTCCTCTGTTTTCCAGTCGCCGCCGCCATAACTCCGTCGAGCTCTCGCCGTCGATCCAGCATCGTTGCCATCTCGGCAAAGCCTATCTTAGCTTTGCCAGTTCCTTGCGCACCCAGCCAGCCAGCACTGGTTAGCTAACTTCGCTGGGAACCACCGCTCATCGCGTTTCTTCTTCGCCGCCGGCAGCATCACCGTCGGGTGCGCTTCACCGTGGCCGTGGCTCTCCGGTGAGCCGCTGTTCTTGCGAAGCCTTGTTTCAGTTTTGCCTTGATGTCATGATGCTTATTGCCTTATTTCTTGATCATTTCATCCACCATAGTTGCCGGAGCACCACCACCGACGACCGTTGCTCCGCCGTGGGTGCTGTGCACGTCGACCAGCGCCTCCGTTGATCATCTGGCTCGGTTTTTGACTCCAACGCGTTTGGGGTGAGCTCCTGGTGCTTCCTAGGTCATTTGTTTAAGCTCTATCAGTTTCATGTCGTCGGCGTAGCGTAGCCATGTCACCATGTCCACCATGGCCATCGGCAAGCTCGTGCACCGCTGTAATTAGTCTCGATAGTACACTCAATCGATGTAGGGTGATGAGGGGAGTGTGTTGGTACTCTCGCTGTCGCCGTAGATCCCACCGGCGGTGAGAAATCGCCGGTCAGTGCCGTCATCGCCGTGGTCAGCGCGAAGGAAGGGGATGACAAGTGGGGTCGGGCTGTCAGTGAGCGGGTGATTTGAAAATGAAATTTTCCTTTTTCAGAAATGATTGAATAGTGCTATAATTTGTTATTTTTGTGTAGAATTATTTAGAGCTCCAAAAATTATGAAATTTTTTGTGTGACCTCTTTGTGTTGTATATTATTTAGGAAAAATATGAAATGTTGTTTTTAGTAATTTTTGGATGTGAGAAAAATTGCTCAATTAATTAATAAATGGGTTTCCATGATTTTTCTAGGCTTAATTAATTATCCAAAAAATTATGAAAATTGTTTTGCCACTTAGTTATCATGTGATGAACCTTTACAAAAATTTTGAGCTCAATTGGAATAAGTTGATTTATTTCATAAATTTTAATTAAATAATTAATTCATAAAAGCAAATAGTAACCTTTAATGACTTAGGTTTTGTTTGAATTTTGGATTGAGTGATGACCTTGGGTCATTAGTTGGTAATGATCCTTGGCAATTGAAGTAAGTATTATGAAAAAGGTTTTGTTAGTTTGACTTGTCACTGTACCGCGAAGGAAAGTTGTATTCAAGTTGTTAAGTTTGCATACATCATCGAGCATCATATTTGTATCTCGCATCATGTTAAACATGGCATTGTTACTATGTGTAGTGAACAAAGGTGAGCACGTGGTAGTTAATCAAGTTGTGGAGGAGGTTAATCCGTCTATTGAGGTCGGATTTGATATTTGTGGAACGACTCCGAAACTGGGCTTTTCAGTCAACGAAGGCAAGCCCCGGATGCATTTAAACCTAGCTTGTGTTTTATGAATTTTTATCGCTTTTGCTATCAAGTACTGCATTAAGTGATTAGGAGTTAAGTGAAAACCTAATTGGTGCATTACCAGCCTTGTTTTTCCATATCTACCTTGTTACCAGTTTTAATTCGTAATGCCTAGTTATGCTTAGCCATGCTTAGCTAGATAAAAGTCGGGTGACTACCTGTCACCTGCGAATTTTAAATGGATCTTTGGTTACGCTTGGTTACTTATGTTATCTTGAGATATGAGCATGTGGAGTAATAAATCTAGACCGGGCGGACTCGGTGTGTGAGAGCCACAAGACATGGAGGTCTTATGGGTGGGTTCTTTCCGCCTATGTCGATTAAGGCCTGTCCGTTGTTGAATTGCATGAGGTGAGACTTTGTAGTACTAACCACATACTCCGGTAAGCCTTAACTTGGCTATTCTATTATGAGAATGGCTACTCGCGCACTGAGAGTGGAGAGATGGCGGGAATAGCATGTACCCACGTGGTAATGGGCTGGATCGGTGGAGTACTATATTCTCGGGTGGCGTAGACCCGTTCTTGTTTTAGAGGATCTAAGGGTGGGTTGGTATATGTAGGTCGGGGACCTACATATGTCGTGTGGTCTGGAATTCCCAGCTAGGTTATAATCAGTTCGAATCATCATTGCTCCTCGGTTATGGAGACTCAACTCACTGTTCATCATCGTAGTTTAATAACTGGAACTCGAGTAAGGTTTGAGAAAGAGTTTGATATGAAGTTCATGATCTCATCACGGATCATGGTAGATTCATATGTGGTTCTTATAAAGTTTTATATGTTGAAGTAAAGAATTTTGTTAAAGAGCTTTTACGCAAAAGAACTTTGATTATTGCTAAAGCCATACCTTGAATCCCTGAGCCTGCATCCCTGTGTTCTATCAGTTTCTATTTTGGTTAAGTCTTGTTGAGTACTTCTATACTTAGGGTTCATTGACCCTTGTTGCAGGTGAGCCTCATGAGTAGGTCTGTTTTGGACCGTGCTGCATGACTGTTGTTCAGGTCGATGACGATAAGTGAATGTGTGATCCTTGGGCAGGATACTTATATTGTGTGTTTATATTATGTTACTAATGCACTCCACTACTACTATGGTTTGTAATATGTACCGAACTTTGTTTGTAAGGTTTGAAATAACTGGTTTGTAAACTAAGTTATTATAAGACTTCCGCTAATTTACTCTGATGTAGATATTTGAATAAATGTTGTAAAATTGCAATGACTCTGTAATGGGATCCTGCTCAGAAATTATGGATGATTCGGGGTTCCCCGAGGACACCCGATAGTCTTCTTAAGTTACCAGGAACATATGCATAGTCATCAGAGGTCATTGGATAGTGATAGGTGCATGTGGGTCCTATAATTTAGGAGGTTCTGCCACACCTGGCAGAGTGGACTCCCTGAGGGTGCGACGCTGCTCAGAACCACGATTCCTGAAGTTGTACCAAAGGTGATCCTGAGGCAACCACTGATCAGGTTGATTGGGTGAGTGTTAGGAATAACCCTCCAGCTAGATAGGAATCGATTCGAATCACCATCTCTCCTAGATAGTGAGAACTTGACTGAGCAGCGGCAACGTAGATTCACTAAATTTAAAGGTATGGTTAAATGATGATGATGATGATGATAATAATAATGAGCCATGAAATACCTGATATGGTTATTATTGTTTGCAACTTAATCAAGTGATTGATCAGTATAGGTGCTAATATAGATGGTAGGGAATGGCTAAAAGTCACTGCGAGTACAAGTGAATAATGATAATGATTACTCAAACTTTTATGCAAAAAGGGATGTCTTGCAAGATCCACTGAATAAAGCCTTGTATACTCCTTGGTGTCACTTTATTTTTGGTTTTTGATGGGTAAGTCTAGCTGAGTACATTTAAGTACTTAGGGTTTATCCCACCATATTGTAGGTGAAGTTCTCGGGCTGCTGAAGATGGTGGCTAACCGCCGGTGGGCTCAGTGATTCTATATTTACTTCTCATCTATATGCTTTTTATCTGAGGATGTCACTTATGCTAGCAATGTATTTGGAACTTATATTAATGTAATCATTTGCAAGCTATGTTGCTTTCACTAATCGGTTTTGAAATGCAAACTTGTACTATTATTTATGAACTCAATTGTAATATTATTTCTACTGCAACTCTACGTATGTGATGTGTATTTGCTTAATCATACGATCTTGGTTGTGATGTTGATTTACCGAGGTCCTTCGTGACACTCGGCGGACTACCGGGTTTATATAAGTGAAAGTATGTGCGCAGTCAACATGCTAAACGGGGACAACCGTACTTGATCTTGTATAAATTGGGCGGTTCTGTTACAATTCATATATATATTCCAAGTGATAATAATATAGTAACAACAATAATATATTTCCTATCTCTCGCGAGTGACAGGCAATCACTCGACTTCTATCGGAGTCCTTGTAGCATAGCAATCTACATGAACCTATCATACTAGTAAGACTCATAGGATAAAGATATATATATGCAAGTGGGTTTCATTTAACTCCTTAAAACTTAATGCACAAATATAATTTAAAGGGTAGAAAAGTAGGAGTTATGCACCTGAGGCTTGCCTAGGTAAAATATAACCGAAAGTTAGCATTCCATCTTCGTGACATGATACCTAGCACCATATTTTCAGCTACTACAGTTGATACCATCGATCCACCATCGTTCCTATGATCATATGTATTGATGCAAATGCATAGATGTAAATAATCAACGACAACCGAAATTCTTAGAAATCCAATCATGCTTCCAAAAGTACCATTTCTCCTACAACTCCCGATGACTTTCGCGATCCATCGACGTCCCTCCGTCGGTGTTGAACTTGCGATACTCGGGAAATAGACACCAATAAATATTCACATAAATTCAAATGTGTTCCAAAAATTATGAAACTTTATGGATAGGTAGGGATTCGATTTTAGATGAATTTAGGAAGAAGTGACGGAATCAGAGTTAGCATAGTGGATATATTAATTGTGCAATGTGGCCGCTAATTAATCACAAGGAGAGAAAAAGAAACGTGATTAGTGGCCATGTGCTGCTGCTGGTTTATTAGAAAGGGAAAAAGAATAAAGAAATGGGTGGAGTGGATTAATGGCTCATAGACTCTTGACTTTAAGTGTATAGGAGCTGAGTTGGTTCTCGGCTTTGCTACTAGCACATGGCATAGGACAAGCTGCTGCTATGGACAAAACAAAGAGCAGAGCGGGTATACGGCTAGGACTCTTCGAGAGAGACACAGAGAGCACTGGGCGGTCGTGCTCCTCAGCTTGTCCACCATGGACAGCTGCTGGACCTTCTCCTGATGGCGATTCTGGCCATGACTTCCAAATCCAAGGGCATGGCGAGGTAGAGGGGAGGTAGGGGATGTATGGGGACTATCTACCTTGGTCTATTATAGCTTGAGGAAGGAGATCAACGGGGCACTCTTCTCTCTGTGCATGAATAGAGGAGGAAGGAGAAGAGCGAGGAGTGGGTGGCTGCAGAGCTGAGTGGCTTAGCGTGGTTGGCGTGGTAGCTATGGTGATCTCAGCCACAGGCGTGGGCGGTAGTGGTTCGGGGTGGTGGAATAGCAAAGGCTAGGGCTAAGTACCTAGAGTGTCGATGGGTCCATGCTATCAGAGCCGTACACTATGAGATTGTAGTAGGTGGCATTATAGACAAATCCACCATGGTCGGGGCATGGCTTGGAGAAGGAGACGAGCACCGACAAGGTGGAGGCCGCGCTCATGAACACCGGCCCCACCGACATGGATAATGAATTCAAAGGTGACGTGGTTCTCGCACACGCCATGAAGGTGTGGTTCTCGTGCTTGAGCCCCGCGTAGCTCACTGCCACCGCCATCCCATTGCTCCCACTAGATCCACCATAGGGCGACACCGGCTTGCTATCCAACTGGCATGTGATGAGGCAGTTAGCGCAAGGCCCTCCGATGGCACGTAGGACCCAGAAGGTGAAGGTGGTGGATGTGGACCTAGAGACACAATGTGGGGTGGCTATGAAGCTGAGGACAATGTCACTGGTGCCAGAGTAGAGCGGTGCCATAGCTCTTTCACACCATGCCATCCTGGTCCTCTACCCAGAATGGAAGCAAAGGACGAGTGCTCCACTACTCCTAGAGTAATGGTGTAGTCGGCCTAGCTGGCCAAATAACGTACTGCTGCATGGCGTGGCCGCTTGGTGCTTGCTCTACCTCTACGACTAGAATCGTATCGTATCGTGTCGGTATTCGGTGCGGTAGCTCGCAGCAGCTATTGAACTCAATGCGCTGGCCTAGGAGGTGGGACTAGGAGTGGGAGGGGACAGCAGAGAGAGGCGAGCTAGGGAGGGAGTGGGGTGACGATGAATGCACTATCTGTGCTATCTCTCATCATGAGATTTGTCGCAGTCACATGCTCGGCTCTGCTCGTATTACGCCCGATCAAACCCAAGGCCGAAGAAGAGGAGGTCGGAGCAGAGATTTTTGGCTGCATCCATGGTAGGTGAAATGAACGGATGAGAGCGAGCTGCTATAGTGACTGAATGGCAACGGACAAGAGCACCTCCCTGCACGTGTGTGTGGACTGGCATTATGGTCGACAACAGCTACGCATGAGTTTTAAAGCGAACGAAAAACTGCTAACGACCACGATTGAGGTTCAACTAACAAACATAGCATGACATAGCCCATACTCCATACTAACCCATAGGAGCAAAACATTTGAACGTCTCTTAATTATTTTGCTTAATATAAATAGTCAAAAATAGCATCCTAACTATAATTTCAACTTCCTATCGATTCATGAAAGGTCTAGTTTAAATGTCAGGATTCGATTTCTGAACTATCAGATATACTACTAAACAACTTTTATTCACCAAAACAAGAGTCGCATTTTTATCTATTAAACTTGCGCTTCAAATTTTATTTAAGTACTAAATACAAGTTATGTTTTATTCTTGTTTATAAAAATTATTTTTCATGCTTAATCAAATAAACAAGCCATTCGCTATTTATTTGCTATCAGGCATTTTTAAGCACTGTCTTCATACTTTTTCAAAACAAGCCCTAAACAACTTTTGTCCACAAGATTATTTAAAAGTTATTAAGCACTAAGACAAGTTGACTAGCGACACTTATTTGTTTGTTTTATTCATGAAAGCGAGTCACACAAGATTCGTTTATAATTTCATGTGCACTTTAAACTTTTAAACCCAAAAACTTGTTTTGCTAATTTCTCTTAGGCATTAACCTAGGTGCTAAGCAAGCTCGTAACACCTGAGGTGTTACAGAGATGGGTCTTGCGGCTCTAATCGATGGTGTAGAGCCACATGACCATCTCTCCCTGTGTTTGAGTCATTCGCTTTGAAGTCTCCTAGGTTGACCCCCTCTAGGGGCATATTGCCCTCTAGCCATTGCAGAGGGTGGTTAGGGACCAATGGGATTGACAACCAATAATTTATTGGACGTCTCATGTGAGGCATAGCCAAACTCCACATTGATTGGGGAAGATATCAGGTCCTGCTTGGATTACCCATAGACCCCGACAAGGCGTATCGCTCTGACCACGTGGTTATGGTGGACATGCCTCTCCCTACATGGGGCGAAACCAAACCCGCCTATTACAAGGTAACACAACCTCTCAAGGTCAGCAAGGACGCTAAGGAAAAATAGAGTCGGGTCCCCTGTGACCCCAAAAGAGGTTAGGGCCAAGCCCTGACCAGCTCTGCCCTACTGTCCCAGGTCTCAGACCTAAGGCCTACTCTAGAGACTCATAAACCATCAGGGGTTCATGACCTCTCTGGGAGAGATCAATGGAGCAAAAGGCCATGATGACGCGCAATGCAAAACCCAAAACATGATCATGGCTCGATCATGGAAAAAGCGAAAGGGTCCAAGACCTATGAGCCAATGCATGACTACAAGAAACCTCATGACCGTACAGAAAGAGGTCGGGGGAATGATCCCCTAAAACACCAAAAAATAGCCTCTCCAAATGAGCTAGGGTCAAAGGGATGACCCCAAACCCATGGCTCGGGGGCTCATGGCATAGGCTGCGAGAGGCGTTAGAGGGAAGTTCCTCCAATAGGAACAAAAGCAGTCATGCTGCTAAGACGTTAATGAAAGGTGTCACCATGATGGTGATGCCAATTGACAAGCCAGGGCCAAGCACCACCAAGGACAATGTCGTGCCTCTGAGGAGTAATGCATAGGAGTGCCACCTCAACTCCTCTGGCTTCAGAGGAAGGGGCAGCTGGCAGCAGCAATATGGCCGTGTCGCCATCCAACCCTGTCTAACGGGGGTGGAGTGATGGGGAAGCACTACTTCATCCTCCTCCCATCCCACCAACAGTCTAGGTAGGACAATGACCAGTGCATAGGCCTCCAAGGGGGACCGAGAGCGACACCAGTTGTTGCCCATTTTGATCACACGAGCCACCTAGGCTCAGAGCGAGAAATGGCAACGAGATAGCACACCGATGTCATGTATAACCCAACATAGTGGCCATACTGCCCCTCGCCCTTCGACTCACAAAATCCCCTCTAGCATTGACTATTGGAACTGGCAATGATAGCATCTAGTCACCACGAATGGTCTCCAGTAGGATGCATGCCTAAAAACCACGTGGTTTCCTTCAAAGACCTTTCTCGCTCCTAGTCAAAGCTCAGCAAATCAAAGGGGACAAAGGAATCTTGGTGCTAGAGGTATCCTGGATGGAGGAAGGCCCTCACTTATAAGCCCAAGGGTGGATTAAATAGCCTGAGACTCCCTCGCCATGTGGCGAGCAACAGGAGGCACGAAAGATTGAGAAAAATCTAAGATCTTCCTAAAGGCAGGGTAGGTACAGTGTCGATGAGACCACTCGGTCCCCCCTGGAATGGAAGCCTCGATGCACAGCCCACAGACATGATAGTTGAGTATCGCATCATCAGGGCACCCTGACAAAGTGAAACAGTGATGGATGCTTGCCAGCATTGAATACACCAACTAGCAAGGAGCTGAGCAATGGAGCCTGAATAAGCTATGACCGCGAGTCCACACCTGCGATGTACGCGCATACTAGCACTTTCACGATCATTTCATGATCATAAAAATGCTCTAGGGCTACTGTCAGGGTTATAATCCCGAGGTATCTCAAGATGTCGATTAGATGGTAGGGGCGCACAGCTCACAAATGCAACAATAGACAAAGGCCCGAACGACCAAGGCCCACTCCACACAGAATCACAAATGGTTCCTTGATGACCATCCATAGACCTCGGCTTGCTTTCTAGTGGCCTCTGGCACCATCACTGATTGTCCCATTACCTTCGTTATGTAGCTACCCATAACTGGCGATGAGGACACCTCACTGTCATCCCTCGACCCCATCCTCTCAATTAAGCACTAAGATTGCCCCCTTCCCCTCGCACCAACCCCACCTAACTACCCATCTTTGCTACCTCAGGTTGGCAGCACAATACTGCCTACCACCGAGCTAATATGGGACATCTACTATTGACCGAGCCACTGAGGTTGAGAGATCTTCTAGAACCACCCTCATCTCCTGCCCCTCACTGCCTCAACAATAGTGGTTTGGCCATTGAGGAAGCTCACAAACTCAGAGTGTACATTAAACTCTAGAAGTAGCATGAGCCTCCTTTGCTCCCTATCAACCACAACCCACCGACCCTACCTCCCTTGTGACTTCTAGCTCTCCCACCACAATGCCCCAACCACTTTCTACTACCACCTCTCATAGGTGGTGGCACCTTGGCTCACTACCCTCACAACCCACAACCACCTTTCCTAAGTCACTCCGTCATGGATGCCCCACCCTGACCCTACCCACACTGTCCTCTACCACATCTAGGGCTAGTGGCAACTTGTCGCATTGATCCCTTCCTCGGCACCTTTCTACTATCGAGCACACCTTATATCATATATTCTATAGTTTAGGGGATGAAAGCCTCCCTATCCCGTCTCTAATCCAAAAAACTTTGACAGTGCTAGGCCACCACTGGCAGGTCGTCATCTTTATCTCCATGGTGGTAGGTAGTGATGTTTTATGGAGTGATGCACACAAGAGGATTTCTGGCTTGAACATGTTATGGCAGGATGCTAGGGAGTGTAGAGCACTTGAAGAAGCTCCTTTATCCTCACACGAAGAAACATGTTGGATCCTCATTCGATCTATCCCAAGCATTTATCAAGCAACTTCGACAATGTGTGTGGGTTTCCACATAAGCTTAACCTAAGAGGGACTCTCTATTTAGCTTTCATGAATTTAAACTTGCAAATATTTTATTCGATTATAGGTACTCCATCTAAATTGAAAGTGTACAATTTTATCTTTTTCCAAAGTCAACCAAAGGTTAAGTTAAAACAAAAAAAAGAAAATACTAATATTTATGATACCAAATAAGTATTATTAAATTAACAATGTAATAGTTTTATAGTAAACCTATTTAAAGAGACGTGGCATGTCTGTTTTAGCTTCTATCCACTGCAATAGCAACTTTCTCTAGTTTATGCAACAATAGTACATAGTTATGAAGCTAGAGCCAGTAGCAGGAAGCGAGTAGCCCCATAAGTATTTATGCTACAATACTTTCTATAAATCCAGAGAAAATTTAACTTGGTCTAAATCAAGAATTGTATTTTTTTGGACTGAAATCATTTTTTTATGGAGGTAATAGCTCGATGGACCATACCCAGAATTTACTTTCTTGACATGAAACTTATTACTATCTTCGTTCCCTTTTATAAGAGCATCTCCAACAAATACTACCTAAAGAACACCCCCTACTTCTCTAGTTTAGATAGCTACCCATTTTCATACTATCTATTTTTTATTATTTACTCCAGCAACACTACCTAAAATAGACCTCCCAAATCCATCCTTATAGAGAATGACATGTGGGACCCACATGTCATCCCCTTCCTTGTCACCACTGATGAACTCGGCCATGGGGATGGGGACTAGGACGTCGCCGGGGCAGTGGCCGAAGGAGGATGTCGAGGAGTGGTCGGAGGAGGCCACACCGCGGAAGAATCATACCAGGGTAGAGCTGTGCCTAGTGGCGGGGAGGCATGACCTAGGCAACACCCCACTAGGAGCTGTGCCGATGATGAGGAGGTTAAGCCATGCTAGGGAGTGGCTAGGGAGGGGCGTGTCGGTCCTGGCGTCGCCGAGCAAGCCAGCCGGGGTAGGTCGCATCAGTCATGGAGTAGGGGACCAATAGGAATAGGAGGTGAAAGGGGGAAAGTAGGAGACCAATAAATCTAGGGGTCTAGTAGGGGGCTTGCTGGAGTTGGTTTTTTGGCCTCTTGAAAGGTCCTAAATGGCTAGAGGGGGTGAATAGCCTATAAAAATTCACTACAAATTCAGTAGAGCAAAGGGTTAGTAACCTAAATGGCGAAATAGCAATTTTGCTCTAGCTCTACAAGGGTTACAAGCCACCTATTCCATAATTCTAGTGCTTTATGATCTCTAGGCATAAGCAATGACTAAGTCACTACTCTTACTCTAGTTGAGCTAGCTAACAACTAACTAGAAGCAAAATAAGCTACTCAACTAAACTAGCAAGAGAGCAACACTACTAAAACTACCTCTATAAACAAGTAAGTATGAAAGTAATGCAAAGGAGAGGTAGGGTGATTATACTGCACATGGCAAGAGAAGATCAATCACAATATGAACACCAAGAGATGACACCAAGATTTATCCCGATGATCACTTGCTTGCCGGCAATCTATGTCCTCAGTTGTGTCGACCGTTCACTTGGTGGTTCATGAGCTAATTAGCACCATGCCAAGCCCACACTAGGGTGCCGCAACAACCTACCTAAAGTGAGGGTAACTCAATGACACGCACAATCCAATAGAGTATCTTTTGGCTCTCCGCCAGGGAAAGGTCAAGAACCCCTCACAATTCACCAGGAGACAGGCCACAAACAATCACCAACTCATGCCAATGCTCCTCTGCTGCTCCAAGCCATCTAGGTGGTGGCAACCACTAAGAGTAACAAGAGAACCCATAGCTCACATGATCACTAGTGCCACTAGATGCTCAAACACTAAGCAAATGCACTAAGATCTCTCCCAATTTCAACTTGGATGAACAAATCAAGAGCTAGATAAGTGGGAGGTGTTGGAGTATGCTCACAAGGTGTATCAATAAGTTAGAGATCCAAAAAAGTGAGCAAGAGCTGGCCAACCACCTTTTATAACCACCCCAAATGAAATAGAGCAGTTAGGCACAAGAGAGGGGTTTTTACGTGATAACCGGACACGCCGGTTGGGATGACCGGATGCACCTAGCACTACATCTGGTCGTGCAAATGTGGCCATGTGTCCTTCACGTTTGACATAATCCATCTATCACCAAAGGCTAGTTAACATTTGCGCACAAGTTAAGTAGTGACCGGACGCATAGGTCCACGACTGGACACTCCTAGGTGGAGTCCGATCACCTACACGCCGACTGCCTTAGCATCGAGACCGGATGCATCGCTAACTGACCGAACTCGGCCTCAGCCAGAGTCCGATCTAGAACAAAGAGGTTCCAAAACACATATTTCATGACCGGACATGTCCGATCCTAGGTGATTGGACTCCCTTAGTGTTCGGTCCTCTCTGCTTCACGTTTTTAGTTGATGAACAGTACGCACATCGCATTTGGTCACTGCCAGCATCCAGCGTCCGGTCGCACTGCTGCTCTCGGGACGTCTCAAAAAAGAGAAGAGATGTTTTGAGTGGAGTTATCCCAATTTCATGGGGTCAAGGATTTTAAAGGAAGAGGAAAAGACTATTTATGTTACTACCTATATATTATTGTGGTTTATTTAGAATGGTCAAAAATAAAGCACCACCCACTACGTAAAAAATGATTTTTAGCAACGGTTTGATTTTTTTGTAGGGGTGGCTGGTGATGGAGCCACGCCTACAGTGACGTGCTCGGGTGCCCAGACACCAGCCACCCCTATAAATGGAACAACAGGGGCGACTGGTGTTACCAGCCGCCCCTACAAATGGGGTCTAATTTGTCGGGGTGGCTCAATCACCAGCCGCCCATAGAGTTGCTATTTGTAGGGGCGGCTGGTGATTGAGCCACCCCTACAAATGCCCCCGTATATATAGCTCTGATTTGTAGGGGCGGCTCAATCACTAGCTGCCCCTACAAATGACCCACATATAAAACAACTGCAGCACCTTCTTCCTCCTTGGGTCACTCACTCCAACCCGTAAAAGAAAGGTGGGGAGGCCTTGGGCACCTCCTAAAAATTGCTCTACTAAGGGGAGAAGGTTTTGGTCTCAAATCCTTTGGTGGAGAGGTTGTAGAAGGTAAGAAAATGCTATTCCACACTTTTTTGAAGTTTTATTGGTCGGTTAGTGAGTAATTAGAGTTTTGTTTTTCTCTCTCTTCTATGGTGCTTGAGCTACTTATGACGCAAATTAGACCCAAGTTTTAAATGTACTAGGGTAAATTAGGGAGGAGAACAAGATCATACCCTTATTTGGTCCATGTTTCTTGATTTTAGTGAACAATTAGTTAGTTTTATGGATGTTTCATGTGCATGTGGATCTAGATCTAGGGTTTGGTTTTTTTATTAATTTCATTTTTGCAAATTTATGTTTGATTAAATTGGACTAGGGTTTGTATGAAAGATATTGGGTAAAGTATAATTGTTGCTAATTGTTGTCTTTGAAATTGTTTATTGTAATAAATAAATATGTATTTTAATTATTTATGGATAAATGGGCCATTAATTAATTTTCCTCTACCATGGTGTGTTTGTATGCTTCATGTAATTATATTAGATTTATATTCATATATATCTGAAGTATATACAATTATTTGCCCATGTAAAGATTGCAAGAACCGTATGGCATGGATAGATGTGACTATCATCAGATCACATTTGATTATACGAGGATTTGTTGAGGACTACACGGTGTGGATTCATCATGGTGAAACGGTTATTGTTAACGACGAGGATGAGGATGAATATGACGACGAAACCATAGAATCCCTATCCCAATATTCAATAGAGCTTGATGCATGAATGGATTTCGAGTTTGGCAATGAACAAGGTGGTGATGCTAGTGGTTGGGATGGTAACGATGAAGGTGGTGCCAATAATGATGGTGGAGCACGTGTCGGGGATGAAGATGATTTAGAGGACATGATTCAAGCCCTTGGACTAGAGATTTTACTAAATAGCTCAAAATGTCTAGAAAATTTGGAAAGGGTGACAAAAGCATCGAAGGAGACTATGTATGGTGTTGAAAAGGGCTATCCGACACATTGGACATTGCTACATTTTGTGCTTGAACTGCTCATCCTGAAGGCTAAGTACGGCTGGTCAGACTGTAGTTTCAGTGATCTATTGCATCTCCTGTCATGGGTGCTGCCACAACCAAACTCAGTTCCCGCCAACACATACCAAGCGAAGAAGGTCATAAGTCCATTGACAATGGGGGTTAAACAAATCCATGCATGCCCCAACCACTATATACTTTTTCGTGGCAAAATGTTCAAGTCACTGGATAAATGTCCCCAGTGTGGGGCCAGCCGGTACAAGAACAATGACCTTTACAGTGGGGATGAACCCTCCATGGGGAAAAAGAGGAATAAGAAGGGTACAAAAAAGGTGGTACAAGAATCTCTCCATTAGGCAATGATGCAAAGCAGAGAAGAATTCCTACCTTGGTAATGTGGTACCTGCCAGTGACCAACCGCTTGAGACATATCTTCCTAAACCCTAAAGAAGCCGCACTCATAACATGGTGGGATGATGAGCGCAAGGTGGATGATGATAAGATTGCACACTCGGCTGATTGTAGTCAGTGGCAAAGGTTTGATGAGAAGCACAAAGAATTAAGCGATGACCCAAGGAATGTACGGTTTGGTTTGAGCACCGATGGAATGAATCCCTTCAATGAGAGGATGAGCGACCATAGCACATGGCCAGTGATCTTGACCATGTACACCATCCCAACATGGTTGTGTCAGAAGAGAAAGTACCTTCTCCTCACTATTCTTATTTCTGGCCCAAAACAACCAGGCATTGATATAGATGTGTTCCTCGAGCCTTTGATGCAAGAAATGGAGAGGCTATGGAGGCATGGGGAGCAGATGTACGATGCGTTCCGAAAGGAGGACTTCATATGTAGAGCAATAATATTTGTTACTACCAATGATTACCCCACACTATTTGCTTTGTCTAGACAGATCAAAAGGAAGACGGGATGCTTGGTTTGCTTGGATGGTACTACATGGGTGTACCTGGATGCATCCAAGAAGATAGTTTACCTAAGGAACCGACGCTTCTTAAAGACAAGTCATAAGTACCACAGCAAATTGTTCTTTAGATTTTATGACAACACCCCGAAGATTGAACCCCCTCCGGAGAGACATCATAACGGAGAACACATGTATAGAATAGTGAAAAACATACGCGTCATCTATGGAAAGAAGAATCCAAATGGGACGAACAGAGATAGAAGCACACCTCCTATCGAAGGCGTACCTTTCAAGAAACAATCGATCTTCTTTTAGTATCTGCCTTATTGGCCAGACTTGGAGGTCCCCCATGCCATTGATGCTATGCATGTGCAGAAGAATGTCTTTGAGAGTCTCATTGCTACCTTGATGGACACAAGCAAGTCAAAGGATGGTCTGAAAGCATGAAAAGACATGGTGCAGCTAAACATGATGCCATAGCTTCACCCGGTACCTGAGGCTAATGGAAAATACACTCTACCCGTGGCGTGCTTCAACCTAACACCAGACGAGAAGAGAGCTATATGCACTTTCTTGAGGGGGATCAAAGTCCCAACTGGGTTTGTACCAAATGTGAAGAAGCTAGTGTCGATGAAGGACTTGTTAATAACACACTACAAGGCTCACGATTGCCATGTGATGCCAACAGTGTTTCTACCTATTGCAATCAAGGCTATAAAGCTAGAGTTCTTGAAAATGGCCATCACCCGCATGTGCTACTTCTTTTCAAAGATCTCATAGAAGACGATTGGCAAGCAAGAGCTAAGTGACCTACATGAATTTGTGGTGGAGACACAAAACCAACTGGAGATGTGTTTACCTCCTGCTTTTTTGATATAATGCCACATCTCATGATTCACATGGTTCATCAAATATAGGCACTAGGCCCTTGCTACTTGCATGAAATGTGGTCCTACGAACGGTTCATGTTAGTTCTAAGTCGATACGTGCATAATCGAGCATACCCAGAGGGCTCCTTGATAGAGGGTTACAGTACTAAAGAAGTCGTCGAGTGCTGTCAAGAGTACCTAAAAGTACAGAAAGGGATTGGTAAACTCGATTCTCATCACAAGGGTAGGCTGGCTGGGAAGGTCACCAGTGGTAGAAAAGTGTTCATTGACTATGATTACAAAGAGGTGAGTCAGGCGCATTACATTGTCTTGCAGAGTACACAACTGATGCAACCGTACATTGATGAACACTTAGCTATCATTATGGCAGAGAGAAATGGCCGTTCAGATGATTGGGTCATGAAACAACACAAGCAATGACTAACTACATGGTTGAAGGACCAAAACATACCGCCTGGAGAAACCATAGACTCTATTACCACCAGTAGGTTGGTGGAGGGGCCATTGAGACAAGTGACATCTTGGAATGCTTATGACATCAATGGGTATATGTACTATACCCACGAAAAGGATAGTAAATATGTGAACCAAAACAGCGGTGTTCGAATAGAGGCTCTCGATGGATTAGGGAAAAAGATCTAATACTTTGGCATCATTAAAGAGATATGGGAACTTGACTATGGAAGGGATATAATGGTGGCCCTGTTTTGATGCCACTGGATCAAACAACACCAACTGAACGAGATCAAATTGAGAGTCCTGGACCTCGAGAATCTAGGCCACTAAGATGACCCTTGGGTGCTCACTTCATGTGTCGCACAAGTTTTCTATATGTCTGACCCACAAAGTGACCTCCCCCAAAGAAGAAGACAAAGCATGTGGTTGCCTCCGGGAAACATCACATTATTGGAGTTGATGGCGTGGACGATGTTGAAGCTTACAATAACTATGATGAGATGTCGCTATTCACAGACTTTCCTAAGAAGATCAGTGTTGTGGAAAAGAACCTCCCCAAAGACATAATGCCATGGGAACAAAAAGGTGTCAAGGGGAAAGTCATTACAGCTGGCTAGCTAGTTGTTGAACGTGGAGTGTTTGTGTAAGTGTGTGTTTGTAAGACTTCATTTATGCATGCATGTGAGACTGTATATTTATGTACGTGTGTAAGACAACATATTTTTGTATGTGTGTGAGACTACCCTTTGCAACATCCAGATGACTCTATTTGAACATCCACTCTATTACTACTAAAACTTTATGAAATCACTTAACACTTTATGAAATGAAGAAATGACCAAAATAAAAGTAGGAGATCTTGATGAGTTATACAACTTTTATGTTTACAACATTTTCATTTTATTTCATTTAATGTCATAAAATTGTAGTCGAAGTTTTAAAATTCAAATTTTTAATTTTTGTTTTATTTGTTTTCTATATTGTTTTGACTACAATTGTTTATATATATATTTATTCATATATAGAATAATACAAAATATTATATTTGTGCATATACACAATTTTTTTATATTACTTTGTGTTTTTATGATATAAAAAATATAGAATTTATAATTTTAAAAAATAGAAAATATTTGTAGGGGCGGTTGGATCAGGAACGGCCCCTACAAATGTAGGGCGACTGGATCAGGAACCGCCCCTAGAAATAGTCCCAAGTATAAATTGGAGGGCGCACGGGAGAAAATGAGTTGGGTGTTGTCTTCTTCCTCCGACACCGTCAGGCTACCCCGTGCGCTTGCTCCTCCCAGCCCTAGGGTTTCTGCCGCTGGCCCCGCCGCCAGTCCTACGACCGCGCCCGCCCACACCAACCCCTGGCGCCCGCCCCCGT
This sequence comes from Miscanthus floridulus, assembly GCF_019320115.1. Classification (NCBI taxonomy): domain Eukaryota; kingdom Viridiplantae; phylum Streptophyta; class Magnoliopsida; order Poales; family Poaceae; genus Miscanthus; species Miscanthus floridulus. The sequence continues at coordinate 83,282,147 of NC_089581.1, forward strand.
GCGCCGATGATGTAGGCTCTCGGTGCCCCGCGCCCAGCCCCTGGCGTCCTGCCCTCGCACACCGATGATGCAGGCTCGTCACCATTCTGACTGCTTGACGCTTCGAAGAGGAGGCCAGCAACTGCTGTAGTTGAAGCGGAATGTAACACCCCAGCCCAAAACTTAATAGGATTAATAGGATACTCATACCAACAAGTTGCAACTTCTTTTCTGGAAGCCCATCTCTTAAGAACTCCAAGGTTAAGCGTGCTTGGCGTGGAGCGATGGGTGACCGACCGAGAAGTTCTTCTCGAGGGCACATGAGTGAGGACAAAGTGCGCAGAAAAGACCGGTGTTGGTCTATGAGGGCAGTCTATGTCCTAGGAAAGCTACCAGATATAAGCGAGATTGGCCTCGAGGAGGCGGGACGTTACAGAATGGTATTAGAGCCGACCCTTGCGGTTTCATGGGTGCGTGTCAGTTGCGCAGGCATGATGCGCATGGCTGGTGTGCACCTAGAGTGGTCGCCCAGCATGGCACATGCACTGGCACTGGACAAATGGACGTGGCCAAGAGGGGACATTCCTGGCCTAGGGTTGACTGACGAGGACGTCGGTCTCCTAAGGGGGTGAGGATGTAACACCCTGGCCCAAGGCTTAATTGGATTAATAGGATACTCATACCAACAAGTTGCAACTTCTTTTCTAGAAGCCCATCTCTTAAGAACTCCAAGGTTAAGCGTGCTTGGCCTGGAGCGATGGGTGACTGACCAGGAAGTTCTTCCCGAGGGTGCATGAGTGAGGACAAAGTGCGCAGAAAAGACTGGTGTTGGTCTGTGAGGGCAGTCTATGTCCTAGGAAAGCTACCAGATATAAGCGGGCCTAGCCTCGAGGAGGCGGGATGTTACATGGAAGCACCGAAGCAATCATCTAATTGTGCTCTCGCATCTGAATCCGATCCAGGCGAAGCGTCGCGAGTCCAGGTAAGTGGCCGCAACTAGGCTCCATGCATCTACATTCGCGTCCGAATCCTGCACTAGATTCATGCCCGCACCATCTTGATATGAACACGGTGCAAGGTGTGCGTTTTTGTTTTTCCTTTTTTGAGTCTCCCCACGAGAATCGGTGGTGTTTGTGTGGGCTGTTCCATTTCCATGGTAACCTAGCATTAGTTTTGCTTTCTGTGTTAGATCCTAGATAGAACCCTAATTTCTAGTTGTGCAATTTAAACTTTTGGTGGAACCCTAGATAGATTGCTGCCCCAAAGGTTTCATACTCTATATTTGACTTCTAGTTAACCATAACTTGACCTTGTCCCCTGATTTGTTTGCAGGTTCAAGTTTTACTTAAATCACTTGGTGACCATAAACAAGGTATATGTTTCTCACCTTGAGGTTCTATTGTGTCATCTATATGTTGTACTACCTATGCCTGTGCTAGATGCCTACCTGCTTCTTTGAGATGCGCTTGCTCTTAGCATGTTCTGCTAGGCTGTGAAATTTGTAATGTAACATTGGTGTATTACCTTTAGTGTCTGGTAGATTGGCAATATTCGTTGTTTTGCGTTCTGCTAGTGCTGTGCAGGTGCCCTTTCATAAGTTGGTTTCCATACAAAATCTGAAATCTGGTATTTTGTTGTAACTTGTACTAGTGTTTTATGTTCCATTTGTGTGAGGATGATTGTTTAAGACATTAGATTAGATGAAACTAGTGCAATGAAATTGGGTGATAATTTATGCATTGTTTGGAGTTCTCACATTGCTTTTCTTGGCTCCTAAGAGGACAACTAACTCAAGTGTGGTTTTTGGTTGACATCCTGAGATGTAGTTGACTTGACCATATGCTTTGTAACTTCTGTTGCTTAGTAGCTGCAGCCTGCAATTGCAGTAATGAATGCTTTGATGCAACCTGCTTTAGAGCTATCTTAGCAATAGTAAATCATCTATGCTTAGCTGTCAGAATGGTGTACTCAGTACTAGCAAATGGGGGAAACTAGGAATCATGGTACTATCTTGTTTTTTGAATGCACACATTTCACATCAGATTCAATATTTATTCTCTTTCATGGAACTAGTGTTTGAAAAACTTGAACATGATTGATTCCAGTTTACAAGTTGGCTTATGCAGAACAACAGAAGGTGAACCTTAGTAATTTGTAAAGGCATCAAACAAATATTCCTTTGCCTTTATTTTACTATGCACTAGTGCTGGGAATAGGGCCATAGGTGTGCTTGTGAACAAATCAGGATGATACCTTCCATCCATCCAGGATATTTTTTTCTCAAAAAACATAGGAGAGCTGCGCTTCATTATATTAAGAAGAAAGCATCCATCTAGGATATTGAACAGTTAGTATTCAAAATTATTCTCGACCCTAGGGAAACTTAGTTCCATTTTTAGTATCTTATGGTCATATTGACTGCTCTCTAATCCTGTTATTTTCGTTACTTACTCCACTTCATTTTTCCCAAATAATCTAGTACCTATAATCTAGGATAAAAAATAGATTATTACAATATAATCCTTCTCACAGTTCAGATTCTAAGAATTCAAAAATGATGCAAACATGCCATAAGGACTTGTTTATTAGTTACAAGTAATCTTGCCAACTGGTGCTCTCTGCAACCTGAGGCAGACCATGGCCACAAACCAAATAGGTTAAGTGCACTGGCTGTCTAAGCTACTTTTTTTGGCAATAGCTACGCTGCTACTTTTTTTTTGACTGATGCCATGAAATGGAATGGATCTTTTTTCAGTTAAGTTATCATGTCTTGCTGTTTTTCTACTGCTTAAGTGCTTGAACTCATTTTCTATCATTTGCAATAGCTGCAGCTTCTACTACTCTCCTATATGGCAATAGCTGCGCTGCTACTTTTTTTTGTTGCTATCCAGCAATTATTGTTTGGCAGCAGTTGCTGCTCTCTTCTCTCTTGTTTGGCAGCAGCTGCTGCTCCTTTGCTAAGTTAAATTATATGCAGACCTCTCTTCTCTCTTCTACTCACCTCTCTTCTCCTCTCTTCTATTTTCTCCTCTCTTCTCTCTTGTTTGGAGCAACAGTTGCTCCTATTCTGATTTAAATAATATGTCAGACCTCTATTCTCTCTTCTCTCACCTCTCTTCTCCTCTCTTCTATCTTCTCCTCTCCTCTCTCTTGTTTGGCAGTAGCAGCTGCTCCTTTGCTGAGTTATATGATATGTAGACGTCTCTTCTCTCTTCTCCCTTCTACTCACCTCTCTTCTCTCTTCTCCCTTCTACTCACCTCTCTTCTCTATTCTCCTCTCTTCTCTCTTGTTTGGCAGTAGCAGTTGCTCCTATTCTGATTTAAATAATGTGCAGACCTCTCTTCTCTCTTCTCCTCACCTCTCTTACTACTCCTACTCCTCTCCTTTGTTTTGCCGATGATGAAATTGTCCAAGTCCATACATTATATGGAATATGAGCTGATGATCAAGAACTTGTGAGGAACTTGGCATCATTTGCAGCCAGCCCCTACATTACCTTCTACTCTCTTCTCTGTTATGATGCCTTGATGCTCCAAGTTCAAGATCAGATGATGATTGACATGTTTCTAAGTCCTCTACTACTGCTACTTCTTGTTTTTTTGATATATTGTTGTTTTATAGGACTACTTTGTTTTATAGACCCTTTTTATTTCTTATACCTTCTCGCGTACCTAAAGCACACTTTCTTGCATCTATTAGAACAAAGCGTGAAATAATGTCGTGGACACTAGACTAGTGCAGCCCGATGCCCTGAGCATGATGAGCAGCCAACCCTTGAGGAGCAAGCACTAGAGGACTAGCTTACTCAGGAATAGTTCGATAACGAGGTAGAAAAGGATCTAGAAGTGATGCTTACTCAGGAGCAGTGTGACGAGGAGGAAGGCCCCGAAGGAGAGGCTGCTGAAGGCAAAGAAGAAGAGGATGATGATGATGACTCAAAAGAGGGATATGAAAGTCCCGAGGATCCTTTCCCACATGAAGTCAGAAGGAGGCCAACAGAGGAAGATTTGGACAAGGATTTTGACCCGAATAAGGAGATAGGGAAAAAGCCTTAGCTTATAAATTTTGCTAAAGCTTTGGCTATGTTACCTCGACTAACACTTTGACCTATCGTATATATAGGTCCCTCTGAAAACTCAGAAAAGATGATGTCGATGTCCGTGACATCTCGCTGGACAAGACGGAGTAGAGGAAAGGAGAGTAGAGGCAACAGCCACAGAGATGGATCATGATGCCTCTGCTCCACAACCTTAAGACACAACCATGACTACCAAGCCTAAGAGGAAACAAGGGGATAGAAAAGGAAATCTATATCCAGATAAGGCATGCTATGTGATAACGGAGGTCAGGCCAGCAGGGGAGATCCTTGAGCCTGAAGGAATTAAGAGGACGATTCCATAATGCGATCGGGGCCCTAGTAAGAGATAAATTGAACCCAGCAATCCGTAAGTAGAAAGAGGTACTAGAGAACACAAAGAATGCACTATGGGTTAGGCAGCTGAAGCTCAATTTTAGATTTTTGGAGGGTAAACATGAACTGGTAAAAAAATGCTTTCAGGATGATGGGAGAGTCATTCTAATGTTGGAGGTCAGAGCTCAACATGAAGTATATCCAAAAGGGGTTAACTCCCTTCAATGAGTTTGGCAAAATAACTCTTAGTCAATGGGAGGAGCTCGTGGCTTAGAAGACTTCACCAAAGGCATTGGAGCTCAGTGCCCATAACACTGAGCTAGCGAAGAGGAACAAACACATCATCATCTAGGCCCCGATGGCTACTATGCCAAGAAAGAGCAGTTTAGGAAGATGGACGAAGAGGCCGCAACTGCTGGGAATATCGATGTGATGAATTTGAAGGTACGCTCAAGGAACTGGATATATGAGAGGAGTACAAAATCATCTGGTGGTAATCTTAAGTTTGATAAGCTGGAGATCCAAGAGGCAGTATCAAGGATACTGAAATATGCTGAAAGACAAGGAGAAGGGCTCATTCAATCCTTCCAGAGAGAGGGACAAGCTTAGCCTTGGCTTGGGAAACAAAGAGTACATAGGCCGCACTAGGGGGCTAGGGAAAAGGACGGACCTAGAAGCAAGGATTCAAAGAGGATAGGCACATGTATAAGAAACATGGCAAAGACCGGGAGACTAGTCTTGAGCTCCAAGTGAAGGCTCTAGTTGCGAAGGCACTGGAGGAGCAAGGACTGTCTATGGAACCACAGGATATTAGTGACAGCCGTCGGGAGAACTGGCATTAGTTGGTAGCCCTCCAAAAGTTCCTAGCAGCCAAGGTTCCACTAGTAGCCACAACCCCCATCGATCACATACTGGGAACCAACTAGTTAGCACCTTGGTGTTTCTCAGTGGCTGGCAAAACACTGTGATGGAGGTGGCAACAGGTGTGGCACATCCTCCCGGTGGCTTATACCACAATAATAAGATACCACCAGACTACACTAGGGTCGAGGTGCATAGAGTGAAGCCTGAGTTCATGTAGTGGAGGATAGACTACACAACTCTCGAGGGGCTAGTGTTACTCGGAGATGTTATGGGGCAGTTCATCCTCTGGCACAAACGGGACATTATATTGACTGCTTCTTCGCTGCCTCCCCCTCTCCCAAATTTGGAGTGAGTTGTTGAGGTTGGAGAGATATTTTCACCATCTCTTGACCCCCACATTCCTGAGATGCCACATTCTTCCCTGCCTCCTAGTGAGCATGTGCCTAATGAGATGCCATAACCTTCTCCAGCTCGTAGCGAGCAAGTGCATCATGAGATACCATAGTCTTCTCAACAAGCACAACCGATACATGAACAACGAGTGCCTCCTAAAGAAGGTGATGCATAAGAAGATGAGGACGTGCCTGAATGGGAACTTTGAAAGAAGCATCCAATCACCATAAGGCCAGTTTATGTTCTGATCAAAGATGTCTTGTCGGTGTCCAAGTGGTTTTCCCATGACCAGTTCAAGCCTGAGAACCAAGTTAAAAAAGTCCCATCACGAGGTTCTGAGGAGGCCGTCACTAGCAAACTCCACCAAATTGCAAAGCAGTATCCAAATGTTGATGCTATCAAATGGTCAAAGGATTGCCCAAAAACATATGAAAGAGGCAAGCCCTTCCTACCAAACCGGGACATCTAGCGCCTACCACTTGGAATGAGAAGATTCCATGATTGGTACTTGCGTGTTCTCCCAATGAGCATAGATCTCATACAAGCATGCTTTCCCATCGGCACATTTGGAAGCCCAGCCGGGAAAATTATCTTTGACTTTAATGACATGCACACATGCTTTCACCTAGGAGAAATGGAGATGAATCTAATTTGCATGTGGTGCATATAAGTCCTTGTCCTCCCGATATGATATGAATGTAATCTCTGAATTTTGTTGTAACTAACCCATGCCATGATTTGTAGAATGCAAGTGCACATTGTCAAATAAATGTCAAGTGTGAAAGACGGGTATGTAGACCCTCAAGCTATAGCCCAAACAAATTTTAATTACCCTAAACGGTGGACACTGGATGCCAAAGAGCTAGCTACTGCAAAGACTCTTCGGGAGAAAGAGCGCATCCGTACGGTGAAACTAAGGGAAGAGTCCCTTAAGGTTACGGCATACATTGCCCTGGCTTTCAAAAATCTCCAACAACACTCTACTATATGGCTACCATACAACTTCGAGTACGTTCAACTCTATACTTAAAGCTTTGTTCGATATATTTTATTCGATGCAAAAGAGCTTATTTAGTTCTATGATTAAATCCATGCAGCAACCATTGGATTTATATAGCCATCGATGTCGGGAGGAGCATAGCATGGGTCTTTAATTCAATAGATAAGGACCCGGCGACATACAAAGACTTCATATCGATTCTCAAGACGTATACATATCGACAATCCTCATTAGCTTATATGTTTGTATACATACTTGTAATATTCACTTTTGGATACTAACAAGTTGTATTTGCTAAAATAATTCGAATAAGGCATTTAGGTTCTATGTCACTCATTATCAGGGAAGGCATGATCCAGCAAGGAAGGAAAAGCTAGCTATAAAAACACTATGTGTGGTAAGTGTAACTTACTTCTTTAGTACTCCATTACATGGCTGTCAAAAGCATTACCTAACATTTTCATATGCAAAACACACAGTGCCCCAAGCAGAAGCCTAGGAGTGTACATTGTGGATACTATATATGTTCTATGATGAGTAACACCTGTGTCTATAGGAGACACCCCTTAAGGGTAAGTTTGAACCTCTTCATTAGTAGTATAAAAACTTCGTATATGGTATGAAATACTAAACCGAAACTTGTTCTCTTGTAGTGGAGAGAAGAGAAAGGAATGGAAAAAGACCCATATAAGGATGACCAACTCTTAGAGCTCGTCGGTGACCTTTGCAACCTCATATTGGACCAGATTGTACACGTCAAAGGCGCCTACCATGACCGAGAGTCTGACTTAGGTAGAAATCCTCAGTACCAACACCTTCATGAGACTGAAAGGCTAGCTCTAAAACATTAATAACAATGTGTATGGAATTTGTATATTTAATGATGGATTGTACATATTCTTATGAATTGGACTTGTAATTGTAGTTTATATAATACTATTGTGCTTGTAGTCGCGTTCGAAACATTGGTCGTGGGGCGTTCAGCAACGTGAACACGGTTCAGAACGTTGGTCGTGGGGCGTTCGGCAACGCGAATGCCATTTAGAATGTTGGTCGCACGGCGTTCGGCAATGCGAACGCTAGATGGAATACACGGAAACAAATAGTTCTAGTCAAATTTGAATTGTAAATTTGAATTTTCTTGTGTGAAAACGTACTATAGGGGTGGTTCTAAATTGAACCGCCCCTACAAACAGGTATTATAGAGGTGGCTGGCACTATAACCGCCCCTACAAATCGATTTGTAGGGGCGGCTGGTGATTGAGCCGCCCTTACAAATGTAGGGGTGGCTGGTAATACGAATCGCCCCTACAAATAGATTTGTAGGGGCGATTCAATCACCAGCCGTCCCTACAAATTGATTTGTAGGGGCGGCGTAGGAACCGCCCCTAGAAATACATGATTTGTATAGATGGTTCGGTAGGGGCGGCTAGCCAAACCACCCCTACAAAGGGTTACCAGCAGCCCCTAAAAATGCTTTTTGTAGTAGTGACCGTCGGTTCTATAAAACATGCAATATCATTGTCAGTTTTTTCAAAAAAAACCCTGACAGGGAGAGTAACTTAATACAAATCTACCATGTTAATTAACATTGCCGATTTAAATCGACCGACATGCAAACCTACTATCTAGCTTCTTTGTAGTTGCATATGCTGTTAGTTTTAAGCATAGCAATAGCTTTGTGACATTATTAGGGGTAAACACGAATCTTGTCTCGCAAGTGATTGGATTTTGATATTATCTTAGAGCCTCTTTGGCATGGCTCCACCTCTAGCTTTGACTTTTTTTGCTCTTTGTCATGGAGCCAGGTCAAAATGACTGTATAAAAATGGCCCCTTGCAAGGAGCCTGGAGGAGCTAGAGCCATCTTTGTACTAAACGAACTGGAACTGCAAAAATGTGGCTTCTTTCGGCTCCTCACAAACTTGACGTAAGTTATTACTCCCTTCGTTCTAAATTATAAGTCATTTTGAATTTTTTGGTACATCTATTTTTCTATGTATCTTGATATAATAATATATCTAGATACGTAGCAAAATGGATGAACCAAAAAAGTCAAAGCGACTTATAGTTTAGAACGTAGGGAGTACAAAATTGTCATTTGAGTTGTTTCTGTCAAATATTTTTTGAAATAACTTTAGCTACACAAGAAAATCTACTCCATAAGAGGATAGAGCTGGAGCCCTTTTAAAAGGAATTGAAGCATTGTCGCGTCCAAATCATCATAGAGGCTAGAGATGAGGTGTTTTCTATAGCTACCAGGCTTTAAAGGCCTGTTTGCTTGGCACATACCTGCTAGGCATCCGAACCTGGTCCTAGGCATTCAAAATCGGACACCTAGGCTAGACAGCTCTGACCAGTAGCAAACTAGATGGGTCCTAAATGCTTGGGTGGAGGAGATGGGTGAGGTGGTGTGTTGGCCGTAAGAGAACAAAAATGAGTTGATTGCTTGGAAGTTAAAGATTAGTTGTTACTCGTTGAATTATAAGGGCAGTTTCAATGGGGTGTTAATGATGTTTCTATCTACATTAAACTACTTGCTAACTAAGCAAAATGCTAACATGGTAGCTTGATTAATGAGGAAAGAGAAGAAAAATAGGAGAAACCATTTCCTGGAAGAGAAACAGAGTCTTCCCTCGACTCGAGTCATGGAGAAATAACGAATTCAGCGTTGGGAAGAAACCACTAGTTTCTACCCCTACGTGGTGGAGCCGCACCCGCTTTCCTGCGCTGCCGCGCTCACGTACCGACCGAGCTCGACCACGTCAGCAACGCTCGACTATGTAGGCCACGCTCGTCTGCACTGCTCGCTTGCTAGCCGCCGTGCTCACTCGCGTGCGCCGCCACGCTCATTCGCACTGCTCACTTGCCGGCTGCCGCACTCATCCGCCCTGGTCATTTATGCTAGCCACGCTCGCGTGCGCCACTGCTCTCATCCACACTGCTCACTTGCCAGCTGCTATGCTCGCTCGCATGTGCCGTTGTGCTAGCCCACCGGCTACCGTGTGAGCTCCCCTGTGCTGCCGCTCTTGCCTACCGGTTGCAGCACTCGACGCTGCTCTCTAGCTGAGGCTAGGCTCCACGATGAGGCACAAGCACACAGCCCTCCATGGCAAAGTGGAGGCTGGCTGAGGCTCCTCTACGCTCATCATCTACGTAGGCTACTCCATCATGAGCATGAGCTCACACCTGGTGGCAAGGGGAAGACGATGGAAAGAGATGTGCATTACGTGTGATAGTTTCTATAGATGATTTCTTATTGACAAGGCTGCTATAGAAACAATGCATAATTTCATCCATTGAGACTATCCTATGGTGGAAACATAGTACCTCTGAAACATAGATCAGGAGATAAACATCTTACTTAGATGGAGAAACTGATTCCTCTACTTTGCCCTGGCATAGTTGCGCCGCAGCCGTGTGGACGCTGATGTTGTGGGAGCTCGGCGCGGTGGAGTCCAGCGTAGTGGTGGCAATGCAGAGGCGATGGTGACGCAAGGTGCCACGGTTCGGTGGTGACGGCGAAGTCAGTGGGTTTTCCCATCACTGGCAGCACTCTCTTTAGATCGGGTTAGGTTTAGCTGTTGGTGGGTCATGGCGGCTCCAGTCAACCTCGTCGTTAGAGCCCTGGTCCCCACCTATCTTCATAGTGTTGTGCGACGGGGGCCCACCAACCATGGAGTGGTTGGACGCCCCTGATCAGGGCGTTGATCTAAGGGCCCAATTGGGCCAATTGGTGGAGATCAAACTAACATTTTCCCCCTTGATCCCACACCATCTTTCAATTTCATATCATTTACTTTTATTCATTCCATTATAGATTAGCGCATAGATCATGTTTTATTGTCACGGTCAATTGCTGATAGATTTAACAACTACAACACACCATTCTATTCTAAAATAGATACTTAACTTTGGGCCTTCTTTTGTCCAGGAATTATAGGCTTTTCCTTAAACCCATGCCGGCTACATGTTCTCTGAACACGTTGGGTGATAAGCCTTTTGTAAGCGGATCCGCAAGCATCTTTTTGGTACTTATATGCTCAAGACTTATGACATGATCCTAGACTTTATCTTTCACAACATAATACTTTATGTAAATGTGTTTGGCAGCACCACTTAACTTATTGTTGTGAGCATACTGTACTGCTAGATTATTATCACAGTATAACTTAAGTGGTCTATAGATATCGTCAACCAGCTTCAAACCGGGTATGAACTTCTTTAGCCAGTTCACCTGCCCCATTGCCTCATAACACACTACAAACTCGACATACATTGTGGACGATGCAGTGATGGTTTGCTTTGAGCTTTTCCATGAAGTAGCTCCCCCTGCGAGAGTGAATACATATCTAGACGTGGATTTTCTATCATCTCCCGCATAATCAGAATCTGAATATCCCACTATATTGAGTGAATCAGATCTTCTATATGTCATCATGAGGCTTTTTGTTCCTTGCAAATAACGCAAGACTTTGTTTACTAATTTCCAGTGTTCTATTCTAGGATTGCTCTAGAATCTACCAAGTAACTCGGTAACAAATGCCAAGTCAGGGCGCATACATACTTGAGCATATTGCGAGCTTTCGATAGCTAAAGCATATGGAACCGTTTTCATTTTATTGATCTCATACTGATTCCTAGGGCATTGAAAATCCCCATATCTATCGCCCTTGACTATAGGAGCAAGTGAGGGACTACATTTGTGCATATTGAATTTCTTTAAGATCTTTTCTATGTATGCCTTTTGTGATAGTCCTAATACCCCTTTACTTCTATCTCGGTGAATCTTGATCCCTAGAATGAATGAAGCTTCACCAAGATCTTTCATATCAAATTTTGAGGACAAAAACTTCTTTGCCTCCAGCAGTAGACTAACATCACTACTAGCAAGTAAGATATCATCCACATACAGGACAAAGAAGATAAACTTCCCATTCTCAAAGTTTTCATAGACACAATTGTCCTCTACATTCTCTTTAAACCCAAAATTCCTTATTGTCTAATCAAACTTAAAGTACCATTGTCTTGAAGCTTGTTTTAATCCATAAATGGATTTCTTTAGGCGACATCCCATTCGTTCTTTTCCTTCCATGACAAAACCTTTCGGTTGTGCCATGTAAACATTTTCCTCTAAGTCCCCATTGAGAAATGTCGTCTTTACATCCATCTGATGTAATTCTAAATCGTAATGTGCCACTAATGCCATTATGATTCTAAAGGAATCCTTACATGAGAATGGAGAAAAGGTCTCATTGTAATCAATCCCTTCTCTTTGCGTAAAGCCTTTTGCCACAACTCGCGCTTTATATTTCTCTATATTCCCTTGAAAGTCAAGTTTTGTTTTGTAGACCCATTTACAGCCTACTATTTTGGCTTCATTAGGAATTATTTCCAAGTCCCAAACTTTATTGGCATTCATAGATTTCATTTCATCTTCCATGGCCTCAAGCCACTTTGATGAATGATCACTTCTCATGGCTTCTTCAAATGTGGTGGGATCATCCTCCATTTGAAATTCCTCAGTGTTGTATACTTCATAGTCAGCAGGAATAGCTGATTTTCTAACTCTTTGAGACCTTCTAGGGCCTCTACATTTGGCACATCTTTTGTTTGAGGCTGTTGTTGCTCCCCCTCATGTGTGGCAATAGGTTCTACAGGATCTTGAAGAATAGGTTCCTCATCGTCATTCATTGTTGCCACAGGCAAAATAACAACATGTGCTAGCACCATAGTATCTTGCACTATCGGTGCAATGACAATAGGTAGTGAGAAAAATAGCTCATGAATCATTGGAGTGGGCACATACACCCGCTTCTCTTCAAGGTCAATTTCTCAAGCTACCATGCTCCCCCTCATCATTTCATCCTCTAGGAAGACAGCATGTCTCGTTTTCACAAACTTTGTATGTCTGTTTGGACAGTAGAAATGAAAACCTTTTGACTTTTCTAGGTAGCCAATGAAATGGCAACTTACTATTTTAGGATCTAGCTTCCCAATGTTTGGGTTAAATACTTTAGCCTAAGCAAGACTCCCCCACACACATAAGTGGTTTAGTGAGGGTACTCTTCCTGTCCACAACTCATACGGTGTTTTGGGCACTGACTTACTTGGTACTCTATTGAGAATATGAATGGTGGTTTTTAATGCCTCCATCCACAGGCTCAATGGTAAGGTGGAGTAACTTATCATACTGCACATAATGGAGATGGGGATCCCGATCTTCCATCAAATGATGGTAACTATCGTTGTGGCGGAGAATGACACATCGATCTGGCTTCAGATTGAAAGATCGAACCCTACAATCTTAGCACCATAGCTCCTCTGGTTATCAACCAAGTCATGGACTAGGTTGACCTCGCCAAGAAGGCTAATCCCTACCTATGCAATGAAGAACACAAGCAAGAACAAGAAAGAACGCAACCAAATTGCAAATGAATGGTTATCTCATGAAGTTGGGGTCTCACAAACCGATGAACGGTGAAACTGTTCTTGACAGAATAATCTAAGCAAAATCCGAACCCTAATCAAGGGGCGGTGGCTGTTTATGAAGACTCTAGGGTCATGCAAGACCCCTAGATGCACCCCTAATGGGCCCAAACTCGATACATGGTCCAACAGACCAAAAGATGGTGTCACAGCACCCTGGCAGATTCTGGATGCTGACTTGTTTCAACAATTCCCATTGATTCCGAATAGCTTTTGATGTGAAACCACCTGGATTGGCTTCCTTATCAAATTAGATTTCCATCCATATGTGGATCATTGAAAATGGAGTCCGGATGCATCCTGGGTGACCAGTTTAAGGCAGACTGGTCCTAGAGGCCGAGGCAGACTCGAATTCTTGTTGGACTAGGCCTCCGGCTTGTGTTGGACGTCCTTGCTGGTCATCATCACCTCCACCACTTCCTCTAAGTCCTTCATGACCCTCTCCAATGTTCCTAAGCAAGATAACATCATTAGGTAGTAGTCTATTCTCAAAAGTATGAAAAATATCGCTTAAGAACGAGCTCACCTCTAAATTGAGTTGTCGCTTTCGAGCCAGGGTCATTGGACCTTGCATGACGGTTGGAGGATCAATGGGTACCTCTGAAGAAGTGATGTCCTCATCATCCTCCCCCTCTTGAATTGGAGTCGTCCTCGACTCAAGCTTATCTTCTTCTCCCAAATAAGGTTTCAAATCTGTAATGTTAAAGGTGGGACTAACCCCGAATTCGGGTGGCAATTCAAGTTTGTAGGCATTATCATTTATTTTCTCAATGATCTTATAAGGACCAGCTGCTCTTTGCATTAATTTAGACATACGCAGCTCAGGAAATCTATCTTTTCTCAAATGTAACCAAACCAAATCACCTAGTTTAAGTTTAATCTCTTTTCTACCTTTACTACCAGCAATTCTATACTTTTCATTTATTCTTTCAATATTTGCTTTAGTTGTTTCATGCAACTTACGAATAAAATCAGCACGCTCTCTAGCATCACTATGTATTCTCTCAGTGGTAGGTAAAGGCAAAAGATCAATAGGAGCATGGGGGTTAAAACCATACACTACCTAAAAAGGACTTACCTTGGTGGTGGAATGTTCCGCCCTGTTATATGCAAACTCCACATGCGGCAAACACTCTTCCCACATCTTCAAATTGTGCTTCAAAATGGCTCTCAACATGGTGGACAATGTTCGATTCACAACCTCAGTTTGCCTATTAGTTTGGGGATGACATGTTGTAGAAAACAGCAGCTTGGTCCCCAATTTATTCCACAACGTGCGCCAAAAATGACTCAAGAATTTTGCATCGCGATCTGAAACAATAGTAGAAGGCATACCATGCAAGCAAACGATTTCTTGAAAGAAAAGCTCAGCAATATGAACAACATCGTCGCTCTTATGACAAAGAATAAAATATGCCATCTTAGAAAAATGATCAACCACCACAAAAATACTATCCCTCCCCCTCTTAGTCCTTGGCAAACCCAACACAAAATCCATAGATATATCAGCCCAAGGAGTAGAAGGAATAGGAAGAGGCATATACAAACCATGTGGATTCAATCATGACTTAAGTTTTTTGACATATGGCACACTGAGCCATGTACCACTCTACATCTCAGCCTCATCCTTGGCCAAAAGAAGTGTGTGGACAGCACCTCCTTCGTCTTCTTGGCACCAAAATGTCCCATCAATCTGCCTCCATGTGCCTCCTACAACAACAAAAGACGAACTGGAACCAACTGGAATGCATAGGCGGTTAGCTCTAAACAAAAACCCATCAGCTGATCATAAACTTATTCCATGTGCAGTCCCTCTCTACAATTAAGCAAGACATCCTTAAAATCAGGATCAAGCGCATATTGTTCTTTAATAGGATTGAAGACCAAAAATCCGGCAATCAAGTTGGGACAGTAATGTATATCTTCTAGACAAAGCATCAGTCAATCACATTATCCTTCCCTTTCTTGTGTTTGATAATATAAGGAAAAGATTCAATAAATTCAACCCATTTAGCATGCCTACGATTCAGATTATTTTGAGAGCGAAGATACTTAAGCGATTCATGATCAGAATGAATAACAAATTCTTTAGGCCACAAATAATGACTGCCACGTCTCTAAAGAACGAACAAGTGCATACAATTCTTTATCATACATGGAATAATTAAGAACAGGACCATGCAATTTTTCACTAAAGTAAGCAACTGGTTTACCATCTTGCATCAAAACACCACCAATGCCAACTCCACTAGCATCACATTCTAGCTCAAAAGTCTTACCAAAATTTGGAAGTTGCAGCAATGGTGCATGTGTGTAAGCTTATCCTTCAAAGTGTCAAAGGACTCCTCTTGTGCCTCTCCCCAATAAAACACCACTCCTTTCTTCATCCACTCATGCAATGGGGTAGCAATGGTGCTGAAATCTTTGATGAAGCGGCAGTAGAATCCTACAAGACCAAGAAAACTCCTCACCTGTGTGACTGGTTTGGGGAACCGGCCTAGCTCTTTATGGCTTCAATTTTCATCTCATCCACCTCAATTCCCTGTGGAGTTACAACATAGCCAAGAAAAGAAACTTGATTCATGCAAAAGATGCACTTCTCAAGGTTACCAAATAGACATGCATCACGTAAAGCATTAAAAACAGCACGTAAGTGATCCATATGTTCATCAAAAGACTTGCTGTAAATCAATATATCATCAAAGTAAACTACCACAAAATGTCCAACAAAAGCTCTTAAAACCTCATTCATTAAGCGCATGAAAGTGCTAGGTGCATTTGTCAAACCAAAAGGCATTACTAACCACTCATACAACCCGAATTTGGTTTTAAACGCAGTTTTCCATTCATCTCCAAGTTTCATTCTAATTTAGTGGTAGCCACTTCGCAAGTCAATCTTAGTGAAAATTATAGAACCACACAACTCATCTAGCATGTCATCTAGCCTAGGAATAGGATGATTATACCGAATAATAATATTATTGATGGCTCTACAATCAACACACATACGCCAAGTTCCATCTTTCTTAGGAACCAAAAGTATAGGAATAGCACAAGGACTAAGGCTTTCACGTACATACCCACAGTCCAAAAGATCTTAGACTTGCCACTGAATTTACTTAGTCTCCTCAGGATTGGTTCGATAGGCAGCTCTGTTGGGCAAGGTCGCTCCTGGAATCAAATCAATTTGATGCTCTATCCCTCTCATAGGTGGCAGCCCCATGGGTATCTCAGCTAGAAAAATGTGCTCATACTCCTACAAAAGGTTAGTGACAGCAGGAGGTACCAAGCTAACAATATCATCAAGCAAAAACATAGCTCGTTTGCATACCAAAGCATAGCAAATATCATCATCAGAAATTTCAGCAAAGTCACATTTTGTTGCAAGCATAACACCACCCTTCAATTTAATCCCCTCAGCCTTAGAAATAGATGTAGACCTATCCTTTTTAGGTGGGAAAATAGAATTAGCAACTTGCTGATTTTCAGATTGAACATCATTGAAACTAGCAGCGTGTTCTCTATCAGCTTGTACAATTTAAGCAGGGGTCAAAGGTACCAAAGTAATTTTCTTTCCTTTATGCACAAAAGTGTATGTATTACTTCTACCATGGTGTGTAGCATCATTATCATGTTCCCAAGGATGACCCAATAAGATTGAACAAGCTTGCATAGGTACCACATCACTAATCAATAGAATCAGCATAAGAACCAATGGAAAATAAAACTCTGCAAGTTTGTGTTACCTTTGCTTTACCAGAATCATTTAGACACTGAATATGGTATGGACGTGGGTGTGGGCATGTGGTCAAGCCAAGCTTCTTGACCAAATCAAAACTCACCAAATTGTTGCAGCTACCTCCATCAATAATGGCACGTGCTCGACAGTCGCTGATGACAAAGAAAATCTGGAATAAGTTATGGCATTGTAGCTTCTTAGGTTGCTGGACTTGTGAGCTGAGCACCCGCTGTACAATGATGCTCCTATAGGACGCCGTGGCCTCATCACCAAGGACTTCGCTGTCCTCCTCATCTGCATCTTGGTCTTCTTCATCCTCAATGTCAGAAGTGCTGATGTAACCATCTTCTGTAGCAATATATGCCCGCTGACTTGGGCAGTCCTTTTGCACATGGCCAATGCCATAGCAGCGGTGGCACTGAATACCTGAAGTGCGTCCCGTCGATGCAACGTATAAGGAACTCTTGGTAGGCACCTGTAAAGAATTTTTACCTAAATCTGAAGGTCGTGTGGGAGGTGCCTTTGGTGTAGCGGAAACTCCAGAGGTTGCTGGTCGCTTACTCACTGGTGGAGGCGCCCAAAAAGTGGTTGGCTTGGTCAGCCCCAAAGATGGTGCTAAGCATGGCGTGTATGTGCTGGTGCTGACCCTGCTCTTGCCCTGCTATTCATGCACCCCTAGCAATTCCTTTTCTGCAAGCATAGCAAACTAAAACAACTAGTTGATAGTGTTAAATTCTTTATAATCAACAATGTCCTGAATCTCACGCCTCAAACCCGAATAAAAAGGACAAATGGCATCTTTGTTTCCCACCACAACACTACAACTCATCAATCCCTTTTGGAGCTCACCATAGTAATCCTGTATAGATTTATCTCCTTGTTCTAAACGCATCAATTTCTTACGCAAGTCTCTATGATAAGAAGGAGGAACAAAATGATCACGCATAGCTACCTTAAGTTCTTCCCACGTACCTAGGTAAAGCATTCTATAGCAGCTAGCCCATTCCACCAAATAATGGCAAAATCCTTAAACTCACTAGTAGCTTGTCTAACTCTATGCTGCTCAGGTACAAGGTGTGCACTAAACTTTTGTTCTACCAATCATCTCCCAATCAAGATATCCCTCAGCATCATAATGACCCGAAAAAGATGGTACTTGTGAACTTAATTTTAGCATAAGGATCATTCAGGCACAATGGATTATTACCTTGGTGGTGGTGGTGGTGGACACCACCAATACCTAGTCGTGTTGCGGTGAAGACAGTTGTCGTAATCTCTCTTGTCGGAAAGCTGGTCGACCTATGTTCCTGTTGGCATCATACACCATGTCTTGACCATCGGTGTTGCTGCCGAAGACGTCGTTGTTGCCCGCCATAAAGGTTTCCAACTCAGTAACCTTGTTGGTTAGCGTGGAAATTCGCTTGTCTAATCTCTCCATGCTATTGCCAATGTTGAGTTCAATGAGTGCGTTAGTGACGGCCTTCCTGATGGCCTCATTCATCCTTTTTTGGGCATCCTCTACAACAGCTTGTAGTTGCTCTTGACTGACACACTCGTTGAAACCCTTAGGATTGTTATCTCTAGTCTGTTCACCTCCTGCCATTGAAAATACAAAAACAGGAACAAACAGTGAAAGTTATCCCTACCAAATGACTACAGTGGTTGCAGTGGTGTCACTTTTCATAGCAAGTGGAAGCGTCTTACCAAGCTCTTACAAAGTTCTTACCAACACAAGTAATGGGTGGTACAACCGGCGGCTGGTTCATGATACCTAGTGAGGCAGTGGTACCAAGATTGCAAGGCCCTTTAGTCTATACTAATCTGAAGAGTTTACAGGAACTTGGAAGGCACATAAAGAGTAATATGTATATCTAGGCACACAAGTCAGTAACAGAAAGTAATGCTGAATTATAGTCCAAAGTACTTGTTCTCGTTGCTGGTCTAAAATGTTCCAAGTACCAGGTGTGTGACAAAAGTATGGTGGATAGCAAGGTGATGGGTTTATGAAAAACAAGTATGGTGGATGGAAACAGCAACACAAACAAGGAACCAGATAGCACACGCTAACACAACTCACTTTGGTCTTCTCTATGTGCTCCTCTAGATATTGTTCCTCTTTTGCCCCTCTCTTTTTTCTATTTTTTGGACTGTAGTTGTTTTTTTGGGAAATTTTGACTTTTTTATTTTTTTTTTGATATTTTTCCTTTACTTAGGAGCACAAAAGAAGTAACCACAGAAAATATGAGCTGAAACAAGTGAAAGACACGGCCTGTGGAATTTTCAGAAAACTTGCCTCAAAATCGATAAAAACCTTGTGACCACTTTTTGACCAATCTAAAATTTTTCGAACCCTAACAAAGCAGTGGATGGACGGATCCGAAATTTTTTTCTGATCGATTTTGATATATGGAACGTTGAAATCAGAGTCCGTATGCGAAAACTAGACCTAGTTTTAAGAATTGGCTCTGAATTAGAGGGCAAAACGGGAACAATATGCGCAAAATTGGTCACAACAGCAAAGATTTGATGGAAACGATGTGGAGAAAACACACGAACTAGACTCTAACACGACCTAACCAGCAACAAGATCTCGACCAGGACACAAACTCAACACGACGGACTCTGAAACTGAAATATGCAAAGGCTATGACGCGGAAGGTTCTAGGACAGGAAAAACGAGTATGGCACTGGACTATGGGGTGAATGCGAAACACTCAAAACTAGGGAATAAAAGTGAACCTGATGGTATACCTTAGCTCTGATACCACTTAAGGGAGACGGGGATCCCAATCTTCCGTCAGGTGATGGTAACTATCGTTGTGGCGAAGAATGACACACCAATCTAGCTTCAGATCGAAAGATCGAACCCTGCAATCTTAGCACCACAGCTCCTCTGGTTATCAACTAAGTCACGGACCAGGTTGACCTCACCAAGAAGGCTAATCCCTGCCTATGCAACAAAGAACACAAGCAAGAACAAGAAAGAACGCAACCAAATTGCAAATGAATGGTTATCTCACAAAGTTGGGGTCTCACAAACCGATGAATGGTGAAACTGTTCTTGACAGAATAATCTAAGCCAAACCTGAACCCTAATGGAGGGGCAGTGACTGTTTATGAAGACTCTAGGGGCGTCCAAGACCAGCCCAAACTCGATACATGGTCCAATGGACAAAAGACGGTGTCGCAGCACCCTGATAGATTCTGGATGCTGAATTGTTTTGACGATTCCTATTGATTCCGAATAGATTTTGATGTGAAACCACTTGGATTGGCTTCCTTATCAAATTAGCTTTCCATCCATGTGTGGATCATTGAAAACGGAGTCTAGATGCGTCCTAGGTGACCAGTTTAAGGCAGACTAGGTCCTAGAGACCGAGGCAGACTTGAATTCTTGTTGGACTGGGCCTCCGGCTTGTGTTGGACGTCCTTGCTGGTCATCATCACCTCCACCACTTCCTCTAAGTCCTTCATGACCCTCTCCAATGTTCCTAAGCAAGATAACATCATTAGGTAGTAGTCTATTATCAAAAGTATGAAAAATATCGCTTAAGAATGAGCTTACCTCTAAATTGAGTTGTCGCTTTTGAGCCCGGGTCATTGGACCTTGCATGATGGTTGGAGGATCAGCGGGTACCTCTGAAGAAGTGATGTCCTCATCATCCTCCCCCTCTTGAATTGGAGTCAGTCCTCGACTCAAGCTCATCTTCTTCTCCCAAATAAGGTTTCAAATCTACAATGTTAAAGGTGAGACTAACCCCGAGCCTGGGTGGCAATTCAAGTTTGTAGGCATTATCATTTATATTCTCAATGATCTTATAAGGACCAGCTGCTCTTGGCATTAATTTAGACTTACATAGCTCAAGAAATCTATCTTTTCTCAAATGTAACCTAAACTGGTGCCACAGGCTCAGTGGGACACTGGTGAGGTGACTACCCAGTCCACCTCAGCCAAGATGAAGGCTAGGTCAATCTTTTTCTTCCACTCCATGTGGTTGTCACCTTTGAGAGTGGGGATCTCTTTGATACAACCCATCAAGTTGTATCCTGCCTTAAAACACAATTCATATAGAGTGAGAACATAAATAATAACAATAATTGCATGCCTTGATTTCAACATTGGTCAAAATTAAAACATACAACTATTTATACATTAAATCTACATCATCGTTGGGTGGAAATAAAAATAATGCATAAAATCATTAAAATTATGATATTGTTATTAACAACATTGGTCAGAAAATAACAACATCATAATCATGTCAAAATCTCTTTTTCTCCAATTAAATATCACGTTGGTTCAAAATAACTAGAGAATAAACTATTTCTTTAGCAGCAGAAAACGTAAAAAATTATCTATTTTTAGAAGCATTTCATTGTAATTTCTCTATTCTCTGAAAATTTATCCCATTGGTTCAAAATTTAACAGATAATTAAAACATAATTCAAAATTTGCTTCTAAATTTGTCAAAACTGCTTCTAAAAAATAAATAAAAGCCTAAAACATTAGCAACTGTTCATTTGACCCAGCCTCTGGAAAATAGTATGCGGCCTAGCTCTACAGTGCATCAGTTCATGGCCCTAGTCCAGCGAAATCAGCCTGGCCTGCTCTGCTGACGCGCGCGTTGTGCCTCCTAGGCCACAACCTGGGCCTTGGCCGGTGTGGCAGAACCACCTAAATTATATGGCCCACATGCACCTGTCATTGTCCAATGACTTCTGACGACTATGCATATGTTCCCAGTAACTTAAGAAGCCTGTTGGGTGTCCTCAGGAAACCCAAATCATTCATGATTTCTTCCAAGCAGGATCCATCACAGAGTCATTGCAGTATTACAATAGTTTATTCATTAATATACATTAGAGTAAAATAGCAGAAGTCTTACAATAACTTAGTTACAAAACTAGTTGTTTCACAAATTAAGTACGATTATTATTACAAACCCTAGTAGTGGAGTAGCTTAGTAACATAAAACACACCACGCAAATAAGGTGCCCTGCCCAAGGGCCACACATTTACTTGACATCTTCGATTTGAACAACCATCATGCAGCACTGGTCCAAGGTAGACCTGCCCATGAGGCTCACCTGCAACAAGGGTTAAAGAACCCTGAGTACAAAAGTACTCAACAAGACTAAACCGACATATAAATGGAGAAAACTCAGGAATGCAGGCTCGGGGACTCAAGGTGAGGCTTTAGCAAGAAATCAAGCTCTTTTGCAGTAAAAGCTCTCTAACAAGATTCTTTCTTTCAACATATAACTCTCATCAAGATCATATACGAATCTACCATGATCCATATTGAGATCATGAACACCATATCAAACCCTTTCTCAAATCCTCCTCAAGTTTCATTTATTAACTACAATGATGAATAGTGAGTTGAGTCTCCATAAGCGAGGAGCAACAATGATTCGAACCGATTATAACCTAGATGAGGATTCCCAAGCACACGACATATGCAGGTCCCGGACCTACATATACCAACCTACCCTTAGATCTTCTAAAACAAGAATAGGTCCGCGCCAACCGAGAATACAATTTTCAACCAATCTAGCCCATTGCCATGTGGGTACATGCTACTCTCACCATCTCTCCACTCCTAGTGCACGAGTAGCCATTCTTGTAATAGAATAGCTGAGTTAAGGCTTACCAGAGCAATGTGGCTTGTACTACAAAGTCTCATCTCATGCAATTCAACAACGGATGCTTCTTAATCGACACAGGCGAAAAGAACCCACTCACAAGACCTCTATGTCTTGTGGCTCGCATACACCGAGTCCGCTCGGTCTAGATTTATTACTCCACATGATTATACCTCATGATAGCATAAATAACCAATCATATCCAAAAATCCATTTATACATCAGCAGGTGACCGGTAATCACCCGATTGTTATCTGTCTAAGCATGGCTAAGCATAACAGGACCTCCCCTAACTAAAACTAGGTAACAAGGTTGATATGGAAGAACAAGGTTGGTAATGCATCAATTAGGTTTCAACTCAACTCCTAATCACATAATGCAAGTATATAAAAGCATAAGCGATATAAATTTGTAAAACTCAAGGTAGGTTTAAATGCATCCGGGGCTTGCCTTGATTGTCAGAAAAGTCCGGTCCCAGAGATGTTCCACAGATATCAAACCCGACCTCAATAGGTGGATTAACTTCCTCGACAACTTGGTTGACTACCATGTTCTCACTTTCGTTCACTACATGTAGTAATAATGCCATGTTTAAAATGATGCGAGATATAAAATATGATGCTTGATGATGGATGCAAAAGTTAATAACTTGAATACAACTTTCCTTCGCGGTCTAGTTACAAGCCAAAGACTAACTAAACCTTTTTATAAACTCAAACACTTACTTTAAATGCCAAGGATCATTTTATGCTTATGACCAAAGGTCATCACTCAATCCCAAATCCAAACAAAACCTAAGTCATTAAAAGTTAATATTTGTTTTTATTAATTAAAAATTATGAAATAAATCAACTTCTTCCAATTGAGCTCAAAATTTTTGTGAAGGCTCATCACATGATAACTAAGTGTAAAATTATTTTTTCATAATTTTTGGATAATTATACAAGCCTAGAAAAATCATAAAACTCATTTCTTAATTAAATTGAGCAATTTTTATCACATTCAAAATATACTGAAAAGTAATATTTAATATTTTTCCTAAAAATTTTACATCTTAGATAGGTTACAAAAAAAATTTCATAATTTTTGGAGCTCTATTTAATTCTACACAAAATAAACAAATCATAGCACTATTTAATCATTTCTAAAAAAATAGAAAATTTCATTTTCAAATAAACAGTCGCTAACATCAGGGTCCCACCCGTCAGTGAGAGCAGCGTGATGGTGAACCTCTAACCAGCGCATTCTCGCCGGCAGCGAGGTTTCCAGGGGTGGGAATTGGACCAACATGATCTCCTAGCCATTGCGCACACACCGGTGGCACGGGTTGAAGCTCTAGGTCACTGGAGCGACCTTGCCGACAATGATGGCGGCTCAGTGGAGCATGGCCAATGTGCGCCTAGTGATATAGTACCTCACTAGCGAAACTAAGGTCATTGGTGTACTCAGCATCTCCTAACGGACCTAACCGAACACTTAATCGGTCCAACGACGCTTCATAGCACAAGCAGCGATGCGCGTAGCGGCACAGTGGAGCAAAACTCGCCGGTGACCCATGGTCTAGTGGCTATGGTGTGGTAGAGATTAAAAAGACTGCACATGCATGATCAGTGGCTCACCCCGAAGCTGATGCGCTTGAGAACGACGGCTGCGGCGAGTCAGAGCTAAGTCATCGACGTTGGAGACGATGGCGGCGGCGTGAACTCATGGTGAAGCTCCGTTCTGAGGAAAGCAGTTGACCAAACGATCAACAATCAAGCTCATGAGCATCACGAGAGAACAAAGATCAAGAAACAGCAAAAGCGGAAGCAAGAATCCCACCCAAACTTCCTGTCCATGGTGGAACTGATCTCGGCGGAGCCTTGCCAGAGTTGGAGAAGATGGGGTTACGTCGGGCAAACCAAAGGGAAAGAAGCTAGGCAAGTGGGTGATCTAGAGGCGCTAGGTGATGGGATCATGGTGATGTGGTCGGCTAAGACTAGGGAGGGCTCTACAGCTCCGGCGTGAGCTTGTCGGAGCAAGGCGGCAGTGACGAGAAAAAACAGAGGGAAGGAAGAGAACAACTGGACGGCGCTTAGAGTTATTAGGCGCGCGGAGGGTGGCGGGAGAAGGTGCACTCGACATGTTATGGCAACACGGACACATCGAAGCAAGAGGTGGCACTCGCGGATGCGCATAGAAGCCAGTGGAAGCATGGCCGGTGGTGAGAGCTGCTTGCTTGCTCTGTTCAAGCAAATTACCGAATTACCACTCGCTTCATTTCTCAAATTACTCCCAAATTTGTATGGAAACTCAAAAATATCCAAAAATAAAAGTTGTTCCAAATTCAAAGTTCTACAACTTTTCTTTAATAACCATACCCAAATTCTATCTAGATCTAAAAATGCAAGTTTGAAATCAAAAGGGGACCCTTTAAGAATTTATCCCCTTTCAAATTACTTCAAATTTTATATAACAACTTTGAAAACTCTAAAAATCAACTTTGTACACATTGACAAGCTCTACACTTTTCCTTTTTGGCTCAACCCCAAAATGTGCTTCGATTTTGAATTAGGTTTTCTAGGGTAGAATTTAAATGCTGGAAATTAGGGTTTTGGAATTCAAATTTAAAACTAGAACTAGAGTTATGAACTTGATTCATCCATACAAGTCAACACATATAATCATGAAAGTAAACTTGTTTTAGTGAATGCATATCAAAGTTTTCACTAACTCAAAAATGATGTGCAATGCATATGATGACATGGCATATTTTAGTGTTTAAAACACCAGAGGTGTTACAACCTTTCCCCCTAAAAGAAATCTTGTCCCGAGATTTAAAGTCCTAGGATAAAGTAATGGAAAAGGAAATGTGTCAAGCAAATACATTCAAAACCTAACCATAAAATAGCTAAGGTCCCTTTACAAAACATGGTTCGTAAAGACAAAACACAACTAACATTATTCTATATCTATGCAAGAAACTCCGAAAACTGTTCTAGCAAGAAATCTTCGGATTCCCAAGTAGCCTCTTCTTCTAATTGTTAATTCCATTGTATCTTGTAGAACTTGATTGTCCTCCTTTGTGTGACATGGTCTTTCTGATCTAGAACTCAGATAGGATATTCCAAATAGGTCAAATTAGGTTCAAGTTCCACTCCTTCAATATCAATATTTTGATTAGGCATGTGAAGACATTTCTTTAACTAGGAGACATGGAACACATCGTGTACAACTGAGAGATGTTCTGGTAACTTCAAGCGATATGCCACCTTTCCACACCTCTCTAATATTTGAAATGGTCCAATATAACGAGGTGCTAACTTGCCTTTAACACCAAAATGGTTGACTCCCTTCATTGGTGATACCTTCAGATATACATAATCTCCCTTGTTAAACACCAATGGTCGACGTCATTTATCTACATAACTCTTTTGTCAGGACTGAACTATCTTCAAATTATTTTGTATCTGTCTAACCTTCTCTTCTGTTTCTTTCACAAGGTCATCTCCAAAGAACCGTCTTTCCCTGGGTTCAGACCAATTTAGTGATGTTCTGCATCTACGACCATAGAGTGCTTCAAACAGAGCCATCTTAATGCTCTCTTGATAACTATTGTTGTATGAGAACTCAGCCAAAGGCAAATATTCATCCCACTTATTGGAATAGTTAAGGACACAACACCTTAACATATCTTCAAGTATTTGAGTTACTCTTTCAGTCTAACCATCAGTCTGTGGATGATAAGCGGTACTGTACAGAAGTTTGGTACTCATCGAAGCATGCAATTGTTTCCAAAAGTTGGAAACAAACTATATACCTCTGCCCAACACAATGGTCTTTGGTACACCATGTAAGCTCACAATTCATGCTAAATACATCTTGGCATATTGGATAGTGGGATATATACTCTTGACTGGAAGAAAATGTGCTGACTTGGTTAGTCGATCTACAATAACCCATATTGAGCAAAACCTTTTGATGTCTTGGGTAGACCAACGATAAAGTCCATACTAATATCCTCCCACTTCCAAGTTGGAATAGGCAATGGCTATAACTCTCCAGCAGATCTCAAATGTATAGCTTTTACTTTTTGACAAGTATCACACTTGGCTATATATCAAGCAATCTCTATCTTCATTTTGGTCCACCAAAATCTCTGTTTCAAGTCATGGTACATCTTATTACTTCCTAGATGAATAGAGAACATGGTGGTATGTGCCTCTTCAAGAATCAACTGTCGCAACTCAGGAACCTTTGGTACCACAAGGCGATTCTTGAACCATAGTACACCTGCATCATCTATTCTAAAGCATGCCACTTTTCCATTCCTGACTCTTTCTTTGATATGGGCTATACCCTTGTTTTCTTTCTAAGCGGCAATAATTTGGTCTCGAATAGTTGATTTAACAGTTATATACGTCAAACTACCTTGTTGAATTATCTCTATTTTTAAATTCTCCATCTCATGACATAAAGTCAGTTCCATTGTCATCATGGTCGGGCAATTGCAATGGCTCTTATGACTGAGTGCATCTGCAACCACATTTGCCTTACCAGGGTGGTAACGCACCTCCAAGTCATAATCTTTAATCAATTCTAACCATCTTCTTTGCCGCATGTTCAATTCTGATTGAGTAAAGATATACTTTAGACTCTTGTGATCTGTATAAATCTAACAAGTATTACCAAGCAGATAATGCCATCAAATCTTCAAAGCATGGACAACTGCTGCTAACTCTAGATCATGGGTTGGATAATGTTCTTCATGTTGCTTAAGTTGTCTGGAAGCATAGGTGATGACTCGACCTTCTTGCATCAATACACACCCAATACCATTACTAGAAGCATCATAATAAACGTTGAATGGCTTCTCGATATCTAGCTGTGCTAACACTGGTGCAGTGGTTAATAATCTCTTCAAAGTTTGGAAAGTTTCTTCACAGTCAGGTGACTAGACAAACTTGGCTTGGTTTTTCAATAATCCAGTGATGGACTTGGTTATTCTAGAGAAATCTAGAATGAAACGACGGTAATAACCCACCATTCCTAGAAAACTTCGAACCTGATGAATAGTGGTTGTTGGTTTCCAATCTAGTATATCCTTAACTTTGCTTGGATCTACTACAACTCCTTCAGCTGACAAGACATGCCCTAAGAACTGTACTTCCTTTAACCAGAAGTCACACTTACTGAACTTGGCATATAGCTAATGTTCTCTTAGGCATGTCAGAACAACTCTGAGATGTTCAACATGTTCTTTCTTGTTCTTGGAATATATTAAGATGTCATCAATAAAGACTACTACAAACTTGTCTAGCTCAGGCATGAACATTGAATTCATCAGATACATGAAGTGAGCTAGGGCATCTGTCAAACCAAAAGACATTTCTAGGCATTCATATAATCCATATCTAATGGTAAATGCCGTTTTGGGCATATCTTTAGGCTTAATTTTGATTTGATGATATCCTGACCTCAAATCAATCTTGGAGAAAACCTTGGCTCTAGCCAGTTGATCAAAAAGTAAATCTATCCGAGGTAAGGGATTTTTATTTTAAATTGTCACTTCATTCAATGGTCGATAGTCAACACACAATCTCAGGGTCTCATCTTTCTTTTTCACAAAAATTGTAGGACATCCCCAAGGTGATGAACTAGGTTGGATAAAACCTTTATCAATCAACTCTTGCAATTGAGTCTTCAACTCTAATTCCTTGGGAGGCATCCTATAAGCTCTCCTAGAGATCAGAGTTGTTCCAGGCTTAAGATCTATTCCAAACTAAACATCTCTATCAGGTGGTAGGCTGGGTAAATCTTTAGGAAAAACATATAGAAATTCACAGACTACAGGGATATCTCTAATCTCTTTGACGGAAGTTGCACAAACTTTTTCCACTGATCTCCCTAGCTTGAGTATAGAAAACCCGCCCCATCTTCTTTTCATTTTTGCCCTTCTAAAATGGTTATTATTCTTGTCCTGAGCTTGACCCTGTTGTTGATTTCTAGGAGCTTTCTGAAAATTTGGATTGTACTGCTTAGGATATGGACATTCCCTAGAGAAATGACCTAACTTCCCATAGTTGAAACATGGGTAATTGTGGCCTTAGGGTGTTGGAGCACGAACACCAGGAACATTTATCTATTGTGAGTTCAAGTAAGTTATAGCAGGAAGGACATTTGGTCACTGCCCGGCTTGGAACTGCGGTGGATGATAAGGAGGACGGTTGTGGTTCAATGGATGATAAATTATCTTCTGTCTCTTTTGATTGCCACCGTAAGACCTAGATGGCATGCTCTTTTTCTTCTTAATTTCCTTATGCTGTCGATATTTCTCCTCTGAAGCAATAGCAATGTTAACTACCTCATGATACATGACATTTGTGCAGGTAGTCATCATGGTCTAAATTCTTCTTCTTGGCATCCGTGTTAACATGCTCATGTGCATACTATGAAAGGTGATTAAACTTGCCCACATACTGCATGACTATTTGATCACCTTGCTTCAAAGCAAGAAACTCATCCAGCTTCATGGCCATAACTCCCTCTGGAATATAATGGGCATGGAAAGCAGTGCAGAACTTGGCCCAAGTTAACCGAGTATCGACTGGTTGCATGGCCACAAGGTTCACCCACCAAGCACCTACTGCACCTCTAAGCTGTTGGGCAGCAAAAATAGGCTTCTGGAACTCAGTGCATGGAATGAGGTCGAACTTCTGCTCTATGGTACGAAGCCAACATCAGCTTCAAGTGGTTCATTAGCCTTGCTAAATACTGGTGGTCGTGTATCCATGAAGTCAACATACGTAGCTTCTTGCCTTTGATGATTACGACCATGATTCCCTTGCATCATATTCTGATTGCTTTGAGCTAACTCCTGAAGCAACTAAGCATTATCTACGATCACATGGACTAGTGCTGCGATAGCATCAGCCAAAGTTGGCGAAACTAGTTGTGGATCAGGAACACCACCCTCATCTTGCGAAGAACTAGGAATATCCGAAGCCCGAGTATGAGGCATCTGTTATGACAAACCAAACTTTACTCACAAGCATTTATTGAAATATTAAAAGAGCTTACTACAAACACATTACATTGGGTTTACTTATTTATACACAAGTTTGCACTTAAGAAAGACTACCTAGCTTGACCAGAACTCACTATATTACAACTCTACTCTTCTCCATGATCACATCAAACCTCGGGATCGGTATCCATTCCAGAAACATTTCTGCTTTCATCATCACTTTCATTGACCACCACTACTTCTTCTGGATCCTCTTCTTCTTCCTCTTCAGGCTCATCATCATCTGCTATGATGACACCTAGGTCCATTGCATCTGCTTGAGGCTCATGATTTGGATTCAGGAGATTGTTCAGCCTATGGACTTCTTCATGTAGATTGGTATAATATTCTTCTAAGTCTTCTACATAAAATTCTAACTCATGAACTCGGGCTCTAGCTATATCTTCTCTATGCCAAGCTTCAATTTTTCCTTCCACCATACGAACTAACATATGCTCACTGTTCTTATGAGCGGTGGTGAGACACCTCAATTGATCCTATAACTTGCCCACCTGGATGGCATCCAAGGCCCTATCTTTAGTAGCCTGTGCTAATTCTACTAAAAGCCTCTATACCTCAACCTGGGGATCAGGCCTAAAGCTGCTACTGCTAGCATCATCACTTCTAGGGGCAAGCTGGTGACGAGGAACTCCTTTGGGTCCAATGGACTTATGGGCGTTACCTTGGTACGAGCCATACTATAGAAAGCAAGATTTAATAACAGTAAGGCAATCTGAGAAAAGTCTAAAGAGTAGTAAGAATGGAACTTATACTACTCAACCCAAACTAAGAGGGAAAGTAATTAACAAGTGGATTAGTCATGATGCATGAATCGTTCTTACGAAACTTAAACATCAAAGCTCCTAAAGTATATAAACAATAGTTCTTATTATATAGGGCATAATAAGATTACTACTCCACCATACAAAGCCTTTTTAATAAAATAAGGAATGGCGAGAATGAATTAAGATAAGTCAAAAGCAGTTTGGACCAAATTAACAGATTAAATTTATTTGCCCCAAATTATTTTGAAGTTTTTGTAAAACAATACCACAAAAACTTTGTAATGGTTGCTCTGATACCATTCTGTGGCAGAACCTCCTAAATTATAGGGCCCACATGCACCTATCATTGTCCAATGACTTCTGACGACTATGCATATGTTCCGAGTAACTTAAGAAGCCTATCGGGTGTCCTTGGGAAACCCGAATCATCCATGATTTCTTCCGAGCAGGATCCATCACAGAGTCATTACAGTATTACAATAGTTTATTCATTGATATACATCAGAGTAAAATAGCGGAAGTCTTACAATAACTTAGTTACAAAATAGTTGTTTCACAAACTAAGTATGATTATTATTACAAACCATAGTAGTGGAGTAGCTTAGTAACATAAAACAAAACACGCAAATAAGGTGCCCTACCCAAGGGCCACACATTAACTCAACATCTTCGATTTGAACAACCAGTCATGCAGCACGGTCCAAGGTAGACCTGCCCATGAGGCTCACCTGCAACAAGGGTTAAAGAACCCTGAGTACAAAAGTACTCAACAAGACTAAACCGACATATAAACGGAGAAAACTCAGGAATGCAGGCTCGGGGATTCAAGGTGAGGCTTTAGCAAGAAATCAAGTTCTTTTGCGTAAAAGCTCTCTAACAAGATTCTTTCTTTCAACATATAACACTCATCAAGATCATATATGAATCTGCCATGATCCGTATTGAGATCATGAACATCATATCAAACCCTTTCTCAAATCTTCCTCAAGTTTCATTTATTAACTATGATGATGAACAGTGAGTTGAGTCTCCATAACCGAGGAGCAACGACAATTCGAACTGATTATAACCCAGCTGGGGATTCCCAAGCACACGACATATGTAGGTCCCTGACCTACATATACCAACCTACCCTCAGATCTTCTAAAATAAGAATGGGTCCACGCCACCCGAGAATATAGTACTCCACCAATCCAGCCCATTGTCATGTGGGTACATGCTACTCTCACCATCTCTCCACTCCCAGTGCACGAGTAGCCATTCTCGTAATAGAATAGCCGAGTTAAGCCTTACCGGAGCATGTGGCTAGTACTACAAAGTCTCATCTCATGTAATTCAACAACGGACGGTTCTTAATCGACACAGGTAGAAAGAACCCGCTCACAAGACCTCCATGTCTTGTGGCTCACATACACTGAGTCCGCCTGGTCTAGATTTATTACTCCACATGATTATACCTCATGATAGCATAAATAACCAATCGTATCCAAAAATCCATTTATACCTCGTAGGTGACCGGTAATCACCCGATTGTTATCTGTCTAAGCATGGCTAAGCATAACTGGACCTCCCCTAACTAAAACTGGTAACTAAGGTTGATATGGAAGAACAAGGCTTGGTAATGCATCAATTAGGTTTCCACTCAACTCCTAATCACATAATGCAGTATATAAAAGCATAAGTGATATAAATTTGTAAAACTCAAGGTAGGTTTAAATGCATCTGGGGCTTGCCTTGATTGTCAGAAAAGTCCAGGTCCTAGAGATGTTCCACAGATATCAAACCCGACCTCAATAGGTGGATTAACTTCCTCAACAACTTGGTTGACTACCACATTCTCACTTTTGTTCACTACACGTAGTAATAATGCCATGTTTAAAATGATGCGAGATATAAAACATGATGCTTGATGATGGATGCAAAAGTTAATAACTTGAATACAACTTTCCTTCGCGATATAGTTACAAGCCAAAAACTAACTAAACATTTTTATAAACTCAAACACTTACTTTAAATGCCAAGGATCATTTTATGCTTATGACCCAAGGTCATCACTCAATCCCAAATCCAAACAAAACCTAAGTCATTAAAAGTTAATATTTGTTTTTATTAATTAAAAATTATGAAATAAATCAACTTCTTCCAATTGAGCTCAAAATTTTTGTGAAGGCTCGGCACATGATAAGTAAGTGTAAAAACAATTTTCATAATTTTTGGATAATTATACAAGCCTAGAAAAATCATGAAATCCCATTTCTTAATTAAATTGAGCATTTTTTATCACATTCAAAATGTACTGAAAAGTAACATTTAATATTTTTCCTAAAATGTTTACATCTCAGAGAGGTCACACAAAAAATTTCATAATTTTTGGAGCTCTATTTAATTCTACACAAAATAAACAAATCATAGCACTATTTAATCATTTCTGAAAAATAGAAAATTTCATTTTCAAATAAACAGTCACTGACATCAGGGTCCCACCCGTCAGTGAGAGCAGCGCGACGGTGAGCCTCTGACAGGCATGTTCTCGCCGACGGTGAGGTTTCCGGGGGCAGGAATTGGACCAACATGATCTCCTAGCCATTGCGTACACACCGGTGGCACGAGTTGAAGCTCTAGGTCACTGGAGCGACCTTGCCAGCGGCGATGGCGGCTCAACGGAGCATGGCCGATGTGCGCCTGGTGATACAGTACCTCACTGGTGAAACTAAGGTCATCGGTGTACTCAACATCTCCTAACGGACCTAACCGAACACTTAATCGGTCCAACGACGCTTCATAGCACAAGTA
The DNA here is from genome assembly GCF_019320115.1 of Miscanthus floridulus. Classification (NCBI taxonomy): domain Eukaryota; kingdom Viridiplantae; phylum Streptophyta; class Magnoliopsida; order Poales; family Poaceae; genus Miscanthus; species Miscanthus floridulus. The sequence goes on from NC_089581.1 coordinate 83,315,291, forward strand.
GCGACGCGCGCAGCGGCACGGTGGAGCAAAACTCGCCGGCAACCCGTGGTTCGGTGGCTATGGCATGGTAGAGATTAAAAAGACCACACAGGCATGATCAGTGGCTCACCCCGAAGCTGATGCGCTTGAGAACGACAGCTGCGGCGAGTCGGAGCTAAGTCGTCGATGTTGGAGACGATGGTGGCGGCATGAACTCATGGTGAAGCTCTGTTTTGAGGAAAGTAGTTGACCAAATGATCAACGATCAAGCTCATGAGCATCACGCGAGAACGAAGATCAAGAAACAGCAAAAGCGGAAGCAAGAAACCCACCCAAACTCCCTGTCCACGGTGGAACTGATCTCGGCGGAGCCTTGCCAGAGTTGGAGAAGATGGGGTTACGCTAGGCAAACCAAAGGGAAAGAAGCTAGGCAAGTGGGTGATCTGGAGGTGCTAGGTGATGGCCATCATGGTGACATGGTCGGCTGAGACTGGGAGGGCTCTACGGCTCTGGCGTGAGCTCTTTGGAGCAAGGTGGCGCTGACTAGGAAAAACAGAGGGAAGGAAGAGAACGACTGGACGACGCTCAGAGTTATCAGGCGCGTGGAGCACCTTTGGATACGAATAATGATTATAAGGTGCGCTCAGTTCCTACATTTGCATAGTGGCTTTGGTTATAATTCACTTGGTTCCACATGTACATGTCACTATTTGATTGTTGGTTCAAATGTGTTTCATAATGGAAGTTCATCAAAGTTGAACTTTCGGTTCGTCGGTAGCCCGACAGTGCCTCATTGGGAAGGCCATAACTCATCCATCCAGAGTGCGATCGAGGTCAATGAGCACTTGATGGAAAGCTTGTTTGATAAGCTTTCAAATAGATCTGGTTCCATCTCAATATCACGTCGGCAAGGCCTCCAAATCACCAATATATTCTGTCGCTATTTCTGGCGGGAGCTACACTGTCGTCATGGGCTTGTTAGACATCCTTGGGACCCTTAATGTAGACGGGGATCCTGATCTTCCATCAGGTTCAAGATAAACAATGATTTGTTCAAAGAGCGACACACCGATCCGGCTTCAGATCACAAAGACCCAAACCCTGCAACCTTAGCACCACATCTCCTTTGGTTATCAACCGTGTCACAATCCGGTTGACCTCACCAAGAAGGCTACTCCCAGCTGCGAATCGAAGAACACAAGCAAGAACAAGATAAAAAGCAACTCAATTAAAGTGACAATTGCAGATGAATGATTAAGCACTCGAAGTTGGGGTCTTGCAAACCGATAACGGCAACTGTTCAATAATAGATTGATCTAAAACAGAACCAAAAACCTAATGTAGATGGTGGCTACTGATTATATAGCCTAAGGGACGTCCAAGGATCCCTCTTCATGTCCTAAAGGTGTCCCAACACGTTACAAGGCCCAACGGCCCAAAAGACGACGACGCAGCGCCGTGACAGATTCTGGACGTCAACTTGTTTCGACGATTCCCATTGATTATGATGGAATTTTGATGTGGGACCACTTCCATTGGTTTCCTTATGAAATTATCTTTCCATCCATATGTGGATCATCAAAAACGGAGTTCAGGATGCATCCTGGGCGTCCATTTTATTGCAGACTGGTCCTGACGGCCGAGGCAGACTCGAACTCGGATTGGACTGGGCCTCTGGCTTGGCTTGGACGTCCTTGCTGGCCTCCTAAGGTGGTGGCCAAGGAGGAGGACATCCAAGGCCATCTCTTAGGCGTTCTCCATCTTCTTGTGGCTTACTCCAACTTGGGCCTGGGTCCCAAGGATGTCTAACAAGCCCATGACGATAGTGTAGCTCCCGCCAGAAATAGCGACAGAATATATTGGTGATTTGGAGGCCTTGCCGACGTGATATTGAGATGGAACTAGATCTATTTGAAAGCTTATCAAACAAGCTTTCCATCAAGTGCTCATTGACCTCGATCGCACTCCGGATGGATGAGTTATGGCCTTCCCAATGAGGCACTGTCGGGCTGCCGATGAACTGAAAGTTTAACTTGGATGAACTTCCATTATGAAACACATTTGAACCTACAATCAAATAGTGACATGTACATGTGGAACCAAGTGAATTATAACCAAAGCCACTATGCAAATGTAGGAACGAGTGCACCTTATAATCATTGTTCGTATCCAATGGTGCCATATCCTCATCATCCTCCCCTTCTTGACAACAAACCGTCCTCGGTTTGAGCTTAGCTGGTGGACAAGTTGTCGGTAGTAGCCAACATTGCTCTCCTTCTTGAAATTTATCATGTTTCTTTAAAACAAAACTAGGGAAACTCGACATGACAAGATTATAGCAATTGCAATCCTTTGGTTGATCATAGTTTTGCGCAATATTAGGAGATTTCATATTTGAACAAATATAGACACGATGCACCATATACTCTCCTTTACAATTATATTTTCCAATAAAATGATATGTACAAGTAGACAATCATGGCAATTCAACACATTTAAGTTTCTCTTCTAAACTACTAAGAGCATATAAAGTATCAAACTCAATATAACCCAAAGTATTTGAAGAATACAATAATTTCTTTTCTTTTTTTCAGTAGCAATGGGAAGCAAACGTTTATGTTTAGCATAAGTAATTGGTTCCAAAACATGGAAAACTGAAGCATCATCAACTAATTCATCTTTATCACAAGGAACATCAAGCAAATTATCATGGGACAAGATAAATCAAGAGAGGGTTCCACTAACAATTGCTCTATGATAGCATGGTTTGTGGAAAAATTTAGTACATTAAGACAATTTTCACCTTCCGTGAGTGTAGCACCATGGGCATTACCTGTGTTCTCAGTAGGAGTAATAGGTGCATTGTGAAGTGATGGTTCTGAATTTGCATATGAGGTTGTGAGCTCCTCATTTTCTTCCATGTCATCCTCTCGCTTATATACATTATCCTGCAAAAGGTTAGTCATAGCAAGAGGAATAACAACAGACTCTTCCTCTAAATGGTGCACCTCATCAAATGAAGTCAAAATAGGAGGTGGATTAACAAAGGTTTCTCGCATAAGGAGTTTTATATCATTCCAAGTTTGAGGTTTATTAGAAGGATCTAAAGACTCCCACCAAGATAAAGCAGAATGTTGCAAAACACTAGCTTCATTTTTTACCTTCCTCCTTGGACACATAAAGCGAGTAGCAAATATGTTATCTATGGCAATTTCCCACTCCATGTACTCATCAGCACCTATACCATCATAAGTCGGTGGATACGAACAACCTGTCATTGTAAACACAAAAACAAGGAACAAACGATGAAAGTTATCCCTACCAAATGACTACGTGGTTGCAGTGGTGTCACTTTTCACAGCAAATGAAAGCGTCTTACCAAGCTCTTATAAAGTTCTTACCAACACAAGCAGTGGACGGTACAACCGGTGGCTGGTATGTGATACCTGTGAGGGTGTGACACCAAGATTGCAAGGGTCTTTTTCTATACCTGATCTGAAGTATATGTGGAGCTTGGGAGGCACTGCAAAAGAACAAATATGTATATGTGGCACACAAGTCAGTGACAGACAAGCAATATTGAATAAATGTCCAGAGCACTTGTCCTAGTTGCTGGCCTATACGTGTTCCTATCACTAGTTGTGATAAACAAGAGAGGAAACAAGGATGAAAGGAAACAAGTATCAAAGGTAGAAACGGATGTGAACAAGGCAAAAGGTATCACAAACAATAGAGCTATTGAGTGTTCCTTATGTGCTCCTTTTCGATATCTTCTATTCTCTTTTACTATTTTTTTCTTTTATTTTTGTCCAATCTTTTTTTTTCTTGCTTTTGCTCTTTTGATATTTTTTTCTCAGCAAGAAGCACACAAGAATAAACCAAAAAAATTTGAGCTCAATTGAATAAAAGATGTGGCCTATAGAAAATTAGGACTGTGCTCTAAAAAGCATACCAAAACTTGTGGGCCCAGAAACTCAATTTTTCTAATAAAATTTCGCAAATCTAATTTTTGCGAACCCAGCTATGCTAGGGATGAAATAGATCTAAAATTTTCTGGTGTTCTCCGTAGATATAAATGTTTTCCCGTTTCGAGTTCGGATGCAAAAGTTATGACTATTTTAAGGAAGCAGCTCGAATCAGGGATTTAGTGGACACAAGATGCAAACCGATGGTGATACGGAATAGCAGCGGGTGAAGGGATCAACACAAACTAGAAAAGAACACAATCTAAACCAGCAACAAGACTTTGACCTAGGACACAAACTCAACAAAGCGGACTCTGAAATTGAATCATGCAAAGGCTATGGCGCGGATGGTTATAGGATAGGAAACAAATATGACATTGGACTATGGGATAAAAGCAAAAACACTCGAACTAAGGGTAAGATGCGAACTTGATGGTATACCTGAAGCTCTGATTACCACTTAATGTAGACGGGGATCCTGATCTTCCGTCAGGTTCAAGATAAACAACGATTTGTTCGAAGAGCGACACACCGATCCGGCTTCAGATCACAAAGACCCAAAACCTGCAACCTTAGCACCACATCTCCTCTGGTTATCAACCGTGTCACAATCCGGTTGACCTTGCCAAGAAGGCTAATCCCTGCTACGAATCGAAGAACACAAGCAAGAACAAGATAAAAAGCAACTCAATTAAAGTGACAATTGCAGATGAATGATTAAGCACTCGAAGTTGGGGTCTTGCAAACCGATAACGGCGACTGTTCAATAACAGATTGATCTAAAACAAAACCCAAAACCTAATGTAGGTGGTGGCTACTAATTATACAGCCTAAGGGACGTCCAAGGATCCCTCTTCATGTCCTAAAGGTGTCCCAACACGTTACAAGGCCCAACGGCCCAAAAGACAATGACGCAGCACCGTGACAGATTCTGGACTTCAACTTGTTTCGATGATTCCCATTGATTATGATGGAATTTTGATGTGGGATCACTTCCATTGGTTTCCTTATGAAATTATCTTTCCATCCATATGTGGATCATCAAAAACAGAGTTCGGATGCGCCTGGGCGTCCGTTTTATTGTAGACTAACTCGGATTGAACTGGGCCTCTGGCTTGGCTTGGATGTCCTTGCTGGCCTCCTAAGGTGGTGGCCAAGGAGGAGGACGTCCAAGGCCATCTCTTAGGTGTTCTCCATCTTCTTGGGGCGTGCTCCAACTTGGGCCTGGGTACCAAGGATGTCTAACAAGCCCATGACGACAGTGTAGCTCCCGCCAGAAATAGCGACAGAATATATTGGTGATTTGGAGGCCTTGCCAACGTGATATTGAGATGGAACTAGATCTATTTGAAATCTTATCAAACAAGCTTTCCATCAAGTGCTCATTGACCTCGATCGCACTCCGGATGGATGAGTTATGGCCTTCCCAATGAGGCACTGTCGGGCTGCCGACGAACCGAAAGTTCAACTTTGATGAACTTCCATTATGAAACACATTTGAACCTACAATCAAATAGTGACATGTACATGTGGAACCAAGTGAATTATAACCAAAGCCACTATGCAAATGTAGGAACGAGCGCACCTTATAATCATTGTTCATATCCGAAGGTGCCATGTCCTCATCAGAAGGTGCGCTGGACACGTTACGGCAACGCGGACACGTCGAAGCAAGAGGTGGCACTCACAGACGTGCATAGAAGCTGGTGGAAGCATGGCCGGCGGCGAGAGCTGCTTGCTTGCTCTGTTCAAGCAAATTACCGAATTGCCACTCGCTTCATTTCTCAAATTACTCCCAAATTTGTATGGAAACTCAAAAATCTCCAAAAATAAAAGTTGTTCCAAATTCAAAGTTCTACAACTTTTCTTTAATAACCATACCCAAATTCTGTCTAGATCTAAAAATGCAAGTTTGAAATCAAAAGGGGACCCTTTAAGAATTTATCCCCTTTCAAATTACTTCAAATTTTATATAACAACTTTGAAAACTCTAAAAACCAACTTTGTACACATTGACAAGCTCTACACTTTTCCTTTTTGGCTCAACCCCAAAATGTGCTTAGATTTTGAATTAGGTTTTCCAGGGCAGAATTTAAATGTTGGAAATTAGGGTTTTGGAATTGAAATTTAAAACTAGAACTAGAGTTATGAACTTGATTCATCCATACAAGTCAACACATATAATCATGAAACTAAACTTGTTTTAGTGAATGCATATCAAAGTTTTCACTAACTCAAAAATGATGTGCAATGCATATGATGACATGGCATATTTTAATGTTTAAAACACCAGAGGTGTTACAACCTTTCCCCCTAAAAGAAATCTCGTCCCGAGATTTAAAGTCCTAGGATAAAGTAATGGAAAAGGAAATGTGTCAAGCAAATACATTCAAAACCTGACCATAAAACAACTACGGTCCCTTTACAAAACATGGTTCATAGAGGCAAATCGCAACTAACATTATTCTATATCTACGCAAGAAACTCCAGAAACTGTTCTAGCAAGAAATCTTTAGATTCCCAAGTAGCTTCTTCCTGTTATTGTTAATTCCATTGTATCTTGTAGAACTTGATTGTCCTCCTTCATGTGACACAGTCTTTCTGATCTAGAACTCAGATAGGATATTCCGAATAGGCCAAATCAGGTTCAAGTTCCACTCCTTCAATATCAATATTTTGATCAGGCACTTGAAGACATTTCTTTAACTGGGAGACATGGAACATATCGTGTACAGCTGAGAGATGTTCTAGTAACTTCAAGTGATATGCCACCTTTCCACACCTCTCCAATATTTGAAATGGTCCAATATAATGAGGTGCTAACTTGCCTTTAACACCGAAACGGTTGACTCCCTTCATTGGTGATACCTTCAGATATACATAATCTCCCTTGTTAAACACCAATGGTCGACGTCGTTTATCTGCATAACTCTTTTGTCAAGACTGAGCTATCTTCAAATTATTTTGTATCTACCTAACCTTCTCTTCTATTTCTTTCACAAGGTCAACTCCAAAGAACCGTCTTTCCACAGGTTCAGACCAATTTAGCGATGTTCTACATCTACGACCATAGAGTGCTTCAAACGGAGCCATCTTAATGCTCTCTTGATAACTATTGTTGTATGAGAACTCAGCCAAAGGCAAACATTCATCCCACTTATTGGAATAGTTAAGGACACAACACCTTAACATATCTTCAAGTATTTGAGTTACTCTTTTCAGTCTGACCATCAGTCTGTGGATGATAAGTGATACTGTACAAAAGTTTGGTACTCATCGAAGCATGCAATTGTTTCCAAAAGTTGGAAACAAACTATATACCTCTGTCCGACACAGTGGTCTTTGGTATGCCATGTCAGCTCACGATTCATGCTAAATACATCTTGGCATATTGGATAGTGGGATATATACTCTTGACTGGAAGAAAATGTGCTGACTTGGTTAGTCGATCTACAATAACCCATATTGAGTCAAAACCTTTTGATGTCTTGGGTAGACCAACGATAAAGTCCATACTAATATCCTCCCACTTCCAAGTTGGAATAGGCAATGGCTGTAACTCTCCAGCGGATCTCAAATGTATAGCTTTTACTTTTTGACAAGTATCACACTTGGCAATACATCGAGTAATCTCTATCTTCATTTTGGTCCACCAAAATCTCTGTTTCAAGTCTTGGTACATCTTATTACTTCTCAGATGAATAGAGAACCTGGTGGTATATGCCTCTTCAAGAATCAACTGTCGCAACTCAGGAACCTTTGGTACCACAAGGCGATTCTTGAACCATAGTACACCTACATCATCTATTCTGAAGCATGCCACTTTTCCATTTCTGACTCTTTCTTTGATATGGGCTATACCCTTGTTTTCTTTCTGAGCGGCAATAATTTGGTCTCAAATAGTTGATTCAATAGTTATATTGGTCAAACTACCTTGTTGAATTATCTCTGTTTTTAACTTCTCCATCTCATGACATAAAGTTAGTTCCATTGTCTTCATGGTCAGGCAATTGCAATGGCTCTTATGACTGAGTGCATCTACAACCACATTTGCCTTACCAGGGTGGTAATGCACCTCCATGTCATAATCTTTAATCAATTCTAACCATCTTCTTTGCTGCATGTTCAATTCTGATTGAGTAAAGATATACTTTAGACTCTTGTGATCTGTATAAATCTGACAAGTGTTACCAAGCAGATAATGCCGCCAAATCTTCAAAGGATGGACAACTGCTGCTAACTCCAAATCATGGGTTGGATAATGTTCTTCATGTCGCTTAAGTTGTCTGGAAGCATAGGCGATGACTCAACCTTCTTGCATCAATACACACCCAATACCAATACCAGAAGCATCACAATAAACGTCGAATGGCTTCTCAATATCTAGCTATGCTAACACTGGTGCAGTGGTTAATAATCTCTTCAAAGTCTAGAAAGTTTCTTCACAGTCAGGTGACCAGACAAACTTGGCTTGGTTTTTCAACAATCCAGTGGTGGACTTGGATATTCTAGAGAAATCTAGAATGAAACGACAGTAATAACCTGCCATTCCCAGAAAACTTTGAACCTGATGAACAGTGGTTGGTGGTTTCCAATCTAGTATATCCTTAACTTTGCTTGGATCTACTGCAACTCCTTTAGCTGACAAGACATGCCCTAAGAACTGTACTTCCTTTAACCAGAAGTCACACTTACTGAACTTGGCATATAGCTAATGTTCTCTTAGGCATGTCATAACAACTCTGAGATGTTCAGCATGTTCTTTCTTGTTCTTGGAATATATTAAGATGTCATTAATAAAGACTACTTCAAACTTGTCTAGCTCAGGCATGAACACTGAATTCATCATATACATGAAGTGAGCTGGGGCATTCGTCAAACCAAAAGACATTTCTAGGCATTCATATAATCCATATCTAGTGGTAAATGCCGTTTTGGGCATATCTTCAGGCTTAATTTTGATTTGATGATATCCTGACCTCAAATCAATCTTGGAGAAAACCTTGGCTCTAGCCAGTTGATCAAAAAGTAAATCTATCTGGGGTAAGGGATATTTATTTTTAATTATCACTTCATTCAATGGTCGATAGTCAACACACAATCTCAGGGTCTCATCTTTCTTTTTCACAAAAATTGCAGGACATCCCCAAGGTGATGAACTAGGTTGGATAAACATTTATCAATCAACTCTTGCAATTGAGTCTTCAACTCAGCTAATTCCTTGGGAGGCATCCTATAAGCTCCCCTAGAGACCAAAGCTGTTCCAGGCTTAAGATCTATTCCAAACTGAACATCTCTATCAGGTGGTAGGCCGGGTAAATCTTCAGGAAAAACATCTGGAAATTCACAGACTACAGGGACATCTCTAATCTCTTTGACGAAAGTTGCACAAATTTTTTCCACTGATCTCCCTAGCTTGAGTATAGAAAACCCGCCCCGTCTTCTTTTCATTTTTGCCCTTCTAAGAATTTTGGTTATTGTTCTTGTCCTGAGCTTGACCCTGTTGTTGATTTCTAGGAGCTTTCTGAAAATTTGGATTGTACTGCTTAGGATACGGACATTCCCTAGAGAAATGACCTAACTTCCCATAGTTGAAACATGGGTAATTGTGGCCATGGGGTGTTGGAGCACGAACACTAGGAACATTTGTCTGTTGTGAGTTCGGGTAAGTTATAGCAGGAAGGACATTTGGTCACTGCCCGGCTTGCAACTGCGGTGGATGATAAGGAGGACAGTTGTGGTTCACTGGATGATAAATTATCTTCTATCTCTTTTGATTGCCACCATAAGACCCAGATGGCATGCTCTTTTTCTTCTTAATTTCCTTATGCTATTGATATTTCTCCTCTGAAGCAATAGCAATGTTAACTGCCTCATGATACATGACATTTGTGCAGGTAGTCATCATGGTCTGAAGTTTGGTACTAAGACCACGCATGAACCACTTCTTCTTGGCATCCATGTTAACATGCTCATGTGTATACTGTGAAAGGTGATTGAACTTGCCCACATACTGCATGACTGTTTGATCACCTTGCTTCAAAGCAAGAAACTCATCCAGCTTCATGGCCATAACTCCCTCTAGAATATAATGGGCATGGAAAGTAGTGCAGAACTCAGCCTAAGTTAACTGAGTACCAACTGGTTGCATGGCCACAAGGTTCACCCACCAAGCACCTACTGCACCTCTAAGCTATTGGGTAGCAAAAATAGGCTTCTAGAACTCAGTGCATGGAATGAGGTCGAACTTCTGCTCTATGGTACGAAGCAAACATCAGCTTCAAGTGGTTCATCAGCCTTGCAAAATACTGGTGGTCGTGTATCTGTGAAGTCACCATACGTAGCTTCCTACCTTTGATGATTACGACCATGATTCCCTTGCATCATATTCTGATTGCTTTGAGCTAACTCCTGAAGCAACCAAGCATTATCTATGATCACATGGACTAGTGTCGCGATAGCATCAGCCAAAGTTGGCAGAACTAGTGGTGGATTGGGAACACCACCCTCGTCTTGCGAAGAACAAGGAATCTCCATAGCCCGAGTACGAGGCATTTGTTCATGACAAACCAAACTTTACTCACAAGCATTTATTGAAATATTAAAAGAGCTTACTATAAACACATTACATTGGGTTTACTTATTTATACACAAGTTTGCACTTAAGCAAGACTACCTAGCTTGACTAGAACTCACTATATTACAACTCTACTATTCTCCATGATCACATCAAACCTTGGGATCGGTATCCATTCCAGAAACATTTCTGCCTTCATCATCACTTTCATTGACCACCACTACTTCTTCTAGATCCTCTTCTTCTTCCTCTTTAGGCTCATCATCATCTGCTATGATGACACCTAGGTCCATTGCATCTGCTTGAGACTCATGATTTGGATTCAGGAGATTGTTCAGCCTATGGACTTCTTCATGCAGATTGGTATAATATTCTTCTAAGTCTTCTACATAAAATTCTAACTCATGAACTCAGGCTCTAGCTACATCTTCTCTATGCCAAGCTTCATTTCTTCCTTCCACCATATGAACTAACATACGCTCACAGTTCTTATGAGCAGGGGTGAGACACCTCAATTTATCCTATAACTTGCCCACCTAGATGACATCCAAGGCCCTATCTCTAGTAGCATGTGCTAATTCTGCTAAAAACCTCTGTACCATAGCCTAGGGATCAGGCCTAAAGCTGCTACTGCTAGCACCATCACTTCTAGGGGCAAGCTGGTGATGAGGAACTCCTTTGGGTCCAATGGACTTATGGGGCGTTACCTTGGTACGAGCCATACTGTAGAAAGCAAGATTTAATAATAGTAAGACAATCTGAGAAAAGTCTAAAGAGTAGTAAGAATGGAACTTATACTACTCAACCCAAACTAAGAGCGAAAGTAATTAACAAGTGGATTAATCATGATGCATGAATCGTTCTTACGAAACTTAAACATCAAAGCTCCTAAAGTATATAAATAATAGTTCTTATTATATAGGGCATAATAAGATTACTACTCCACCATACAAAGCCTTTTTAATCAAATAAGGAACGGTGAGAATGAATTAAGATAAGTTAGAAGCAATTTGGACCAAATTAACAGATTAAATTTATTTGCCCCAAATTGTTTTGAAGTTTTTGTAAAACAATACCACAAAAACTTTGTAATGGTTGCTCTGATACCATTCTGTGGCAGAACCTCCTAAATTATAGGGCCCACATGCACCTGTCATTGTCCAATGACTTCTGACGACTATGCATATGTTCCCAGTAACTTAAGAAGCCTGTCGGGTGTCCTTGGGAAACCCGAATCATCCATGATTTCTTTCGAGTAGGATCCATCACAGAGTCATTGCAGTATTACAATAGTTTATTCATTAATATATATCAAAGTAAAATAGCGGAAGTCTTACAATAACTTAGTTACAAAACAGTTGTTTCACAAACTAAGTACGATTATTATTACAAACCATAGTAGTGGAGTAGCTTAGTAACATAAAACAAAACACGCAAATAAGGTGCCCTACCCAAGGGCCACACATTTACTCGACATCTTCGATTTGAACAACCATCATGTAGCACGGTCCAGGGCAGACCTGCCCATGAGGCTCACCTGCTGTAACACCCCGGGTGTTTAAATATTAAAAACAGGACATGTCATCATATGCATTGCAAGGCATTTGGTCATATTGCAAACTTTGATATGCATTCACTAAAACAAGTTTACATTTATGTTATGAGTGTTGAATTGAATTGTTTGAATCAAGTTCAAAATTTGGTTTGGATTTGAATTTTCAAGAAAACCCTGATTTTCAGCATTTAAATCCTACCCTAAAAACTTATTTCAAAATCTAAGCACATTTTGGGGTTGAGCCTTAAAGCAAAAGTGTAGAGGTTGTCAAGTTATACAAAGTTTGTTTTTGGAGTTTTCAAAGTTGTTATGAAAAATTTGAAGTAATTTGAAAAGGCGTAATTCCTTAAATGTCCCCTATTTGAATTCAAAAGTTCATTTCAAAATGTAGACTGAATTTGGGGGTGGTTATAAAAGCAAAGTTGTAGAACTTTGAATTTTGAACAACTTTTATTTTTGGAGATTTTTTAGTTGTTATAAAAATTTGGGAGTAATTTGAATTTGAACATGAATGGCAATTCTGTAATTAAGTGGAATAGTGTTCACCGCCTAAGCTACACCGCCGGCGACCTTCTGCTCGCTTCTAGGCGCGGTCGTGGCTGTCTTCGACATCGGGCTGGCATGGTAAAGACCGTGGCGTGGCTTCTCCATGTTTCTAAGCCGAGCTATTTAGCCTGAGCCGTCGCCGTTCGTTTTCGTTTTCACTTGCTCTGTTTTCCCATCGCCACCGTTCATCTCCAGCGAGCTCTCACCATCGCTGTAGTGCTCCACCTCCGTATCTAAGCCAGTTCCAGCTCTATCTCCTTATTACGCATCCATCTAGCTAGCTTTGGTAGCCTGAGTCAGCCGGGAACCCATGGTGCGAACCCTTCTTCCTCGCGGCCAGCAACCTCACCAGTGATCCTATTTTACCGCGGCTAGTGCCCTCCGGTGAGCCGTTGCCCTTGATCTGTGTACCTATGGCTTTGTCTCGATGCCGTGGTGCTAAATACCTCGTTGATTTCTCATTTTGTCCATCACAGTCGCCTGAGCGCCACCGTCGTCGTCGCTTGCTCCACCATGGCCGCTGTCAACGTCGACACGCATCACCGTTGCTTCTCCGGTCCCGCTATTTGCTCCAACGTGTTCGTGGTGAGCTATTGAACCTTCCCGTGCCTTTTGTTTCACTGTTTTCGGCTTTGTTTCGCTGGCGTAGTGTCACCAAGCCGCCGCGTCCGCCATGGTCGGCGTTGAGCTAGTATAGGGCCGTAATTGGTTCAAGTAGGGACGTCAGTCGATGCACCTAGGCATGGTTTGTGTTTTGATACCTTGGTCGTCGCTGTTGGTCTCACCATCGGCGAGTTAGCGTCGGTCAGCGCCGTCGCCGTCGCGGTCAAAGCTAGAGGTTGGGGATGACAGGTGGGACCCGAGTGTCATCAACTGTGTAGTTCAAAATGGATTTTCTGTTTTTCAGATTTGAATAAATAGTGATGCAATTTGTTATTTTTGTGTAGATTTATTTAGAGTTCCAAAAATTATGAAAATGTTTGTGTGACCTCTCTGTGATGTATAGTATTTAAGAAAAATATGAAATATTATTTTTTAGTACTTTTTGAATGTGATGAAAATTGCTCAATTAATTAATTTGACTTGCAACTGTACCGCGAAGGAAAGTTGTATTCGAATTGTTAATTTTTGCATCCATCATCGAGCATCATGTTTCATATTCCGCATCATGTTAAACATGGCATTGTTACTACGTGTAGTGAATGAAGGTGAACACGTGGTAGTTAATCAAGTTGCGGAGGAGGTTAATCTGTCTGTTGTGGTCGGATCAAATACTTGTGGAATGTCGCAGGAACCAAACTTTTCCGTCAACGAAGGCAAGCCCCGGATGCATACAACCCTACCTTGTGTTTTACAAATTAATTTTGCTTTTGCTTTTCTATACTGCATTAAGTGATTAGGAGTTAAGTAAAAACCTAATTGGTGCATTACCAACATTGTTTTTCCGTATCTACCTTGTTACCAGTTTTACGTCGTAATTGTCTAATTATGCTTAGCCATGCTTAGACAGATCAAAGTCGGGTGATTACCTATCACCTATGGGTTTTAAATGGATCTTTGGTTACTTATGTGTCATGAGATATAAGCATGTGAAGTAATAAATCTAGACCAGGCGGACTCGGTGTGTGAGAGCCACAAGACATGGAGGTCTTGTGTGTGGCTTCTTTCCGCCTGTGTCGGTTAAGGTCCGTCCGTTGTTGAACTATGTGCGGTGAGAATTTGTAGTACTAACCACATACTCCGATATGCCTTAACTTGGTGATTCTATTACAAGAATGGCTACTCGCGCACTGGGAGTGGAGAGATGGTGGGAATAGCGTGTACCCACATGGCAATGGGCCGGATTGGTGGAGTACTGTATTCTCGGGTGGCGTAGACCCGTTCTTGTTTTAGAGGATCTGAGAATAGGTTGGTATATGTAGGTCGGGGACTTGCATATGTCATGTGGTCTAGAATCCCCAGCTGGGTTAATAATCGATTTGAATCGTCGTTGCTCCTTGGTTATGGAGACTCACTTCTCTGTTCATCATCATAGTTTAATAACTGAAATTTGAGAAGGTCTTGGATATGAAGTTTCATGATCTCAATACAGATCATGTCATCTTTGTATATGATTTTATGAAGTTTTAAATGTCGAATTAAAGAATTTTGTTAAAGAGCTTTTACGCAAAATAACTTTGATTATTGCTAAAGCTATACCTTGAATCCCTGAGCCTGCATTCCTGAGTTTATCAGTTCTTATTTCAGTTAAGTCTTGTTGAGTACTTTTGTACTCAGGGTTCATTGACCCTTGTTGCAGGTGAGCCTCATGAGCAGATCTATTTTGGATCGTGTTGCATGACTATTGTTTGATCTGATGATTAGAAGTAAATGTGTGGCCCTTGAGCAGGGCAGTTTTATTGTGTGTTTTGTGTTATGTTATAATGCCACTCCACTACTAATATGGTTTGTAATAATTATCGTACTTAGTTTGTTAGGTTTGAAACAACTGGTTTGTAAACTAAGTTATCGTAAGACTTTCGCTATTTTACTCTGGTGTATCTATTTGAATAAATTGTTATAATACTGCAATGACTCTGTAATGTGATCCTGCTCGGAAATCGTGGATGATTCGGGGTTCCCCGAGGACACCCAACAGACTTCTTAAGTTACTAGGAACATATGCATAGTTGTCAAAGGTCGTTGGACAGTGACAAGTGCATGTGGGTCCTATAATTTAGGAGGTTCTACCATAGAATGGTATCAAAGCGATCGTTACAAAGTTTTTGTTGTATTGTTTTACAAAAACTTCAAAATGATTTGGGATGACTAAATTTAACTTGTTAATTTGGTCCAAATTGCTTCTGACTTATCTTATTTCTTTCTCACCATTCCTTATTTGATTAAAAAGGTTTTGTGTGGTGGAGTAGTAATCTTACTGTGCCTTATATAAAAACAAATGTTGTTTATGTGCATTATAAGCTTTGATGATTTTGTTCGTAAGAACGATTCATGCACCATGATTAATTCACTAGTTACTTCCTTCGCCTCTGAGTCTGGAGTTGAGTAGTGAGTCTGGTTTGAGTAATGTAATCCATCCTAGCTGCTCTTTAGACTTTGATCAAATGGTCTTACTTGGATTAAATTGGCTTCCTACAGTATGGCTCGTACCAAGATGACGCCCCATAAGTCCACTAGACCCAAAGGAGTTCCTCGTCACCAACTTGCCCCTAGGAATGACGGCGCTAGCAGTAGCAGCTCTAGGCCTGATCCCCAGGCAGAGATACAGAGACTTTTGGCTAAGTTAGCATAGGCTACGAGAGATAGAACTTTGGATGCTATCTAGGTAGGAGAACTATAGGATCAGTTGAGGCATCTCACCACCACGCATAGGAACTATGAGAGTATGTTAGTTCATATGGTGGATGGGAGAAATGAAGCCTGCCATAGAGAAAATGTAGCTAGAGCTAGAACTGATGAGCTAGAATTCTATGTAGAAGATTTAGAAGAACATAATACTTATCTGTATGAGAAAGTTCATAGGCTAAGCAATCTCCTAGATCCAAATCATGAACCCCAAGCTGATGCCATGGACCCTAGTGTCATCCTTGCCGATGATGGCGAATCAGAAGAGGAAGAAGAAGAAGACCCTGAATAATTAGTAATGATCGATGAAAGTGATAATGAAGGCGGTAATATTTTTGGAATGGATACCGAGCCTGAAGTTTGAAGTAATCGAGGAAAGGAGTAGAGTTGTATAATAGTTAGTTCTAGTTAAGTTAAGTAGTCTTGTTTTGGTACTTGCGGGTTTGTGTTTATATTAGTAAACTCTATGTAATGTGTCTAGGGTAAGCTTTTGTGCAATTCAATAAAGACTTGTGAGTAAAGTTTGGTTTGTTATGAGCAGATGCATCGTACGTGGGGTTCGTATATTCCTGGTACTTCACAAGATGAGAATGGTATTCTAGATCCGCCACCAGTTCCAACAAATCTGGTTGATGCTATAGCCGCACTTGTCAATGTGACGGTTGAAAATTCTCGTTTGCTTCATGAGATAGCTCAAAGTAATCAGAATCAGATGCAAGGAAACCGTGGTCGCCACCATAACAAGCAGGAGGCTACATATGTTGATTTTATAGACACAAGGCCACTGGTGTTCACCAAGGCAGATGAACCATTGGAGGCTGACAATTGGCTTTGAACCATGGAGCAGAAATTTGATCTCATCCCATGTACAGAGTTTCAGAAACCAGTCTTTGCTGCCTAGCAACCTAGAGGTGCAACCAGTGCTTGGTATGCGAATCTTATGGCCATGCAACCCGCAGGTGTTTCATTAACTTGGACAGAGTTTTCGTACTGCTTTTAGAGCCCATTATATCCCGGAGGGAGTGATGGCTATGAAGCTGGATGAATTCCTTGCTTTGAGGCAAGGGGATCAGACGGTTATACAGTATGTGGGAAGATTCAATCACCTGTCATAATATGCATCTGAACATGTCAATACTAATGCCAAGAAGAAGAGGTGGTTTATGAGAGGTCTGAATACCAAATTGCAGACTATGATGACAACTTGTACCAATATCACTTATCATGAGGTAGTGAATATTGCAATTGCTTCAGAGGGAAAGTATCGGCAGCATAAGGAGCTCAAGAAAAAGAAGATTGTGCTGTCTAGATCTTTTGGTGGAAATCAAAAGAGGCAGAGGGTGATTTATCATCCATTAAATCATAATCGTCCTCCTTATCGTCCGCCACAGACCCAAGCCAGGCAATAGTCAAATGTTCATCCTGCTATAACCTACCCAAATTATCAACAGACCAATGCTCCTGGTGGCAATGCTCCAACATCCTAGGGTCACAATTATCCATGTTACAATTATGGAAGGATCGGTCATTTCTCCAGGGAATGTCCATATCCTAGGTAGGCTAATCAAAATTATCAGAAGGCCCCTGCCAATCAACAACAGGGTCAGGCACCAAACAAGAACCCCAATCAGAATGCTCAAAAAGGCAAAGATGAAAGAAAGACTGGATGGGTGTTCTATATTCAAGCTGGAGAAATTCCAGAAGGGGAGCCAATGATGATGGGTATGTTTTCTGTCGCCAATCATCCTGCAGTTATACTTTTTGATTCGGGTGCATCTCATTCATTCATCAATAGAACATTTGTGGTAAAGCATGAAATTTCAATTGGGGCAACAAAGGAAAATTTCTTTATACAGTCACCCGGGGGACGTCTGTGTACTAAGGAAATGGTATACCAGGTACCCATATGTAACACCCTGGTGTTACATTGTAATGTTTTGCTGAAACATTTCATAAGCATCTGGATTTGTGTGCATATGTGTATGACATGAGGTATAACTCGATGTTCGGCACTTGAAACATTCGTTCGAAACATGAGTCCATGGGTACATTTCATGTAATACTGTGTAATCGCATTGTTCTGGAATCTAAAAGGGCTAAAAGAACATGTAGCTAACGGCGATAAAACTAGGTGTGGTTGGACAAGGTTAGCTGGCTAGTACCTCGAGTAGGCTAGGTTTGGATTCCGATGCGGGATCGTTCGTTTCAACGTCATTTTTGTATGTTTTAGGATGGCCGACAATGCCATGTTTGGCAAACTTTGTGGAACGATTGGCTTAAGAAGTAGCGCGATGTAATGACTACGGTCGATAGTTTGATGAACCGTCTTGTGCATCGAGCAATTAGTTTAGCGATTGGAGCTTTTCATGCAAGGTTTCTCACTACTTTAAAAAGCGTGCATGACACCTGGCTTAAGCCCTGGGTGCGGTCACCACCCGCTGCTGGCGTGCCAACACCCACTGCTATGCCCAGCTGTGCCCACTGCGCCATACCCGTGCACGACCTACGCGTCCTGGCCGCCTACCCCGCTGCTGCTCACCTATGGCCACTGCCCCGCTACTGCTCGCCTACCGCCACGTCTAGCTTGCCCTACGTGCCGGCACTGGCCATGTTTCCTTGCCACCGGGACGCGATGCACATGTCTTGCTCTGCGCTGCCTTGGCCGAGAGCGCACCGGTCCCGCGCTGCACGTTGCCCATCGCCATGTCGGTTCTACACCGTTGACATCGCCTTGGCTGCTTGTGTGTTGGTCGACAGTCTGCCCACCGTCACCTCGCGTCGCACTCGCGCTGGGTACCTTGTCGGATGCTGTCCGCTGCGTCGCCGTACCGTTGCTTCGTCGGCTTGCTACCATGCCTTACTGGCTGGCGCCTGGAGCCACACCCTACTGCTTCCCCATGGCCGTGCACGTCAGTAATTGTAGTGACGACCACCGCAGGTCCGAGCCATGCCGCACCATGATCTCCCCTGTCTCCACTGTCTCCTTGCCCGCCATGATGATTTCCCCCAATTCGCCTTAACCGTAGCCGTAGACTCCAATTTGTCTTAGGCTCGGCTTCGTTAGGCATCTGGCTACGTCCCGTCCCCACCTTAGTGTGTGTGTCCTTGCACATGGCTGGAATTTTGTGATTCCATGTCACTGGCTCCATAAGGCCGAGCCGACACCCTCCAATGGCGAGCCAGCCCCACAGTGCATCTCGTAGCGATTCAGGGCACCCACAGTCTCACCATATCCTCCTGAGCACCCCGCGCACCATAGCCGTAGCTTCGCAGCAGGCCAGCCACCACCGCGGCGGTCGTGCCACCATTGGGCACCACCGCACCACCGCGAGTGCACGTGGCTAGCCTTGCTCAGACCACCTCCAACCAAACCATCAACGCGAAGGTATCGGTGAGTACTCCCTGGTGCTCACTAGCTCACGCGCTGGCCTCGCCTTCGCTGTTGCTCACGGGAACGCGGCTGCCTTTGCAGGTCAGGAGCCACCGCCGGGGAGGGGGTTTTTTCGCTGTGCCTCTGCTCGCCGTGTCGCCTCCAGTAGCTTCTACTTGTCATCAAGGTACCTATCGACCCCTTAGGTAGATCGTAGAGGCTCGGGTGAAGCCGGCGTAGTCGCTCAGTGCCCGCGCCGTCGTGCCGGTGCACGCCCTGGGGGCTAGGGACTTAGTCATGGTGAAGACGTAGAAGTGGGAGGGTGCAGGTGTAAAATGTTAGACTATGGGAATAGTGCTCTAGTGCTCGCGGAGTTTACCGGGTACATCGGGGGTGTTCGTGCATATTTGCTGACGCACGCAGGCCTTTCCTGTCACGGGCCGTTGGCCGTCTGGGCCGTGCCTCCGCGTGGGCCGCACGCTGGCCTGCTGTCGCGCACGGGCGGGATGACGCGCTGGACCGGGCTGCGCGTGGTGGGCCGGCGAAAGAATATTCAGTTTTCCTTATTTCCTAGAATTAGAAATGCTTATTTATTTTCTATTATGAATCCAACTTCGATAAATCATAGTAAATGGCATGGTTGTCCAAAAATAGCGAAACTAAGTTTGTTAGGTTCGCAAAAATGTCGTCTACCTGTTAGTACAGTTAGTTCACCATTAGCTATTAGGATGGTAGGCTCATAAGATTTAAGTAGAAAGCTTAGAGTTATATTGATCAATAATTGCAAGAATTGTTGTGGCGAACCGTCAATAGCTTTAGCTTCAAAATTGTTATAGTAGGGTCCTTAGACCTTTATATACTTGCTGTAAAATTGGTAGCCGTAGAGCGAGTCGCTTAATGGCATAGTTATTATCCTTGCTTTAGTGTATGTATCATAAACTGGCATTAGGAGTAGGAGTATCCGTAGTCACCGTAAGAATGTATGACACGTTCATACTTGTTAGTAGTGCTGGTACGTAGCTTAGACTTTAGTGGGTAGATATCACTTAGTAATTTAATAGAGGTACTTTTGCATTGAGAATTTCTGTTGCCGTAGTGTTAATCATTGCATCGTCATTTCATGTAGATCACGAACAGGTAGACTTCATACCCGTTGGTGAGCCAGAGTACGACGAGGTGATCGAGGAGTACGAGGAGGAGCTCTTTGCATAGGAGGGAGCCTAGGAGCCTGTTGGTACTGACTTTGCTGACCCGGCACATGCCCAAGGCAAGCCCCGGTGAATAACCCCTATTTTTAAATGGTCACTGAATATATTTATATGATATGCATTTACGTTATAGGCATTTTATGGAAACTACATGCATAAATATATCCACCATAAGTCCTACTAGTACAGGTCGATTAGCTGCTATGCTTAGGATGTCGGTAGCGTGAGTAACCTACTGTTACTCGCAGATAGGTGATTAAACTATGACATCATGATGAAATAATGGAAAGGAAAATGGTGACCAGGTAGGGATGTGGATTTGGTACTGGTGGGTGTGAGGGGTTGTGTCCTGCGGCCAATAGGGCATAACCTGGTTACACTTTTTCCTTGTCTATGTCGATTAAGGACCGTTCGTTGCATATGACTCTAGGCAAGTCACAGATTATTGTCTCGAGCACATACTTGGGTATGGGCGCAGGGAAGGCTTGCTGCTCTCTTGTCGTGGATCTGGCTCTTTCCGGACCGACTAATGGGAAGAGGAGGTGGTGGAGGTCCTTGCGCCGCACTGAGTCCGGGACTTAGAGGCGGGGGCTTGGAGTCCAAGTTTGGACGGGGACCTAGACACCTAGGACAGGAGAGTGGTGGGTTAGTCCTGCTTATGCCTAGGGTACAAGAGGGGCGTGTGTCTTCAGGGCACCTAGCTGGGCACATTGATTTGTGAATCGCTGGGCTATCCAGTACGACTTGTCTGCGGTTTAGCACCATAGTAAGAACTGGAAGTGGAAAAGGAGAAGGAACAGTATCGATTGCTCAACCCTTGCTTGAAAGTAGAACAGGTGCTTATATAGATTGACTAGATGAAAACTTAATATGGCTGATGATAATAATGTATCAATAAGGACTCACTATTAGTGTTGCTTTTTGCTAAAAGAGAACCAGCAAACCATAAAGCCTAGCATATTCCTTGGAGTTAGGAAAGTATTCCCACTGGTCGGATAAGTCTTGCGAGTACATTGTATACTCGGGGTTTATTTACCCCTATTGCAGGTGATGTTTGAGGAGTACCTTGTTTGGAGGATTCTTCTGGTGGGCTCAGACGAAATCCTCATTATCTTATCATTAGATGTTATCTTTTAATATTCCATTGTTTATCTTTCCACACTCTGTATTTGGTATTGTAATAATGTACTTTTTAAGAAACTCTAATGTATGAGATGGACTTGTGTTGTAACTCGTTCTCATTATTGGATCCTTGGGAAAAATGTGGATCTTTCGGGTTCTCCCTCGGGGTGTGCCCGACAGATACCGCTCGCTATAGCTGCTTTTGGGGTGCTTAGTGTCTTGTGGAAGACGAGAGCCTCCATAAGTACGCTATTTCGGGCGGTTCTACCACAGTTGGTACCAGAGCCAATAATGGTCATGAGTTCCTCACTCTTTTACAAAACTAAAAGTTTGACCAACAAAAGTTTTGTGAAAAGTAGGATGCGATTAAGTTAAGTTATATAAGTATAAGCCCTTGCTATATGGTATATCTAGGATAGCGGCACTAGTTTTATCTAATCAGTTTTCTACAGGTACACTGACTTATATGGTGTAAGAAATCGCTTAGTATACGAAAAGTGAGTGTGCGATGTGCCAAAAAATTTTATGAATGCCGCTATATTCCGGCTTGAGTGAACGTATAGGTCGAAGCATGCATCATATAATAGCATCTTACTTGAACTAGGAATCCCCCTTCACGTATAATGAAAGTAGTAAAGTGGTAGGACTAACTAAATGAATGCTTTAATAAATGTGCTGCCATCTCCTTAATCCCTGAATTCTGATCGAAAAGGTGTCCCAATGGATGGTTCGTCTCTCTTACAGATGAATCTGAGGTCCAGACGTGGGAGCACCAGTTCGAGAGCAGCCAACGAGGGCCATGGCGATAGTGCTCGGGCCTTTGAGCGTGGCAACAAGGGAGCTCGTGAGGTTCCACCCTTGGTTCCTCATCCTTTCCCGCCACCGCCACCGCCTCCAACGTTGTCCATCGCAGAGGTCATGGTGGAGTTGTTGGCTGCTTGTTAGGAGTCAGCCGCTGCTCGTCAAGAGATAGCTCGTGCCTTGGAGATTATGGCACAGGCCATCGTGGGTCTCACCCATGGAGGCCCCGAGGGCAATGGTGGGAATGGGGTGGTGCTCGCCATCCTAAGGGGTAGTCCTCTTACTAGGACTTCCTCAAGACCCACCCACCCACGTTCATGCCGTCGGACGACCCTTTGGAGGTGGAGCATTGGCTTCGCACGCTGGAGCAGAAGTTTTGCCTGCTCGAAGTGGCCAACGAGCAGAAGGTGCACTTTGCGTCCCAGTAGCTTTTGGGGTTGGCAGGTGCCTAGTGGGAGACTTTCCAGGCCATGGAGCTGCCGGATCACCTGACAACATGGTAGGAGTTCTCCACCGCCTTCTGCGAGTTCTTCATACCTGCTGGTGTTATCCACCTGAAGATGACCGAGTTCATGGAACTGCGTCAGGGGAGCAGGACGGTAAGTCTTGCGAGTACATTGTGTACTTAGGGTTTATTTACCCCTGTTGTAGGTGATGCTTGAGGAGTACCTTGTGTGGAGGATTCTTCTGGTGGGCTCAGATAAAATCCTCGTTATCTTATCGTTAGATGTTATCTTTTAATATTCTGCTGTTTATCTTTCTGCACTCTGTATTTGGTATTGTAATAATGTACTTTTTAAGAAACTCTAATGTATGAGATGGACTTGTGTTGTAACTCGTTCTTATTATTGGATCCTTAGGAAAAATGTGTATCTTTTGGGTTCTCCCTCGGGGTGTGCCCGACGGACACCGCTCGCTATAGCTGCTTTCGGGGTGCTTAGTGTCCAGTGGAAGACGAGAGCCTCCATAACTATGCTATTTCGGGCGGTTTTGCCACACCATAAACCTAGGTGGGCATATTTTTCCCACTACCATGATTATCCTTAAGGATCAGGATATAGATGTAATCTTGGGAATGAATTAGATGTATCAGCATAAGGCTGTTATAGATGCTTTGAATAGAACTATAAGGGGGAGTTTGCCAGATAGTAATTCTCAACTTCTCATCCAACTTCCAACCTTAAGAAGATCAGTGGGCAAGGTTTATGCAACTGTTGTCAAAGAGATTAGAGATATCCCGGTAGTGTGTGAATTTCCGGATGTGTTTCCTGAAGATTTACCCAGTCCACCACCTGATAGGGATGTCTAGTTTAACATAGAGTTGCAACCTAGAACAGCTTTGATTTCTCGGAGAGCTTATAGGATGCCACCTAAGGAATTGGCTGAGTTGAAGACTCAGTTACAAGAATTGATTGAGAAAGGATTTATTCAACCTAGTTCATCACCTTGGGGATGTTCGGCAATTTTTGTGAAAAAGAAAGATGAGACCCTAAGGTTATGTGTCGACTATCGTCTGTTGAATGAAGTGACCATCAAGAATAAGTATCCCTTACCTCAGATAGATTTGCTTTTTGATCAATTGGCTAGAGCCAAAGTTTTCTCCAAGATAGATTTGAGGTCAGGATATCACCAAATCAAGATAAAGCCTGAAGATATTCCCAAAACGACATTTACCACAAGATATGGATTATATGAATACTTAGTAATGTCTTTTGGTTTGACAAATGCTCCAGCACATTTCATGTATCTGGTGAATTCAGTATTCATGCCTGAGCTAGACAAATTTGTAGTGGTGTTTATTGATGACATTCTAGTATATTCCAAGAATAAGAAAGAACATGCGGAACATCTTAGAATTGTTCTGACCCGCTTGAGAGAACATCAACTATATGCCAAGTTCAGCAAGTGTGATTTTTGGCTTAAAGAAGTACAGTTTCTTGGACATGTCTTATCAGCTGAAGGAGTTGTAGTTGATCCTAGCAAAGTGAAGGATGTGCTTGATTGGAAACCGCCAACCACCGTTCATCAAGTTCAGAGTTTTCTAGGATTGGTGGGGTATTACCGTCGGTTTATTCTAGATTTCTCTAAAGTATCAAAGTCCATAACTAAGCTGTTGAAGAACTAATTCAAGTTTGTCTGGTCATCTAATTGTGAAGAGGCTTTCCAAACTTTGAAGAGACTGATGACTATTGCACCAGTATTAGCTCAACCTGATATCGAGAAGCCGTTTGAAGTTTATTGTGATGCTTCAGGTATTGGTATTGGATGTGTGTTGATGCAAGAAGGCCGAGTCATTGCTTATGCATCCAGGCAACTTAAGCAACATGAAGAACACTATCTGACTCATGATCTAGAGTTAGCAGCTGTGGTCCATGCTCTGAAGATTTGGCGGCATTACATGCTTGGTAATACATGCCATATTTATACAGACCATAAGAGCTTAAAGTATATCTTTACTCAGTCAAAGTTGAACATGCGACAAAGAAGATGGTTAGAACTGATTAAAGAGTATGACTTGGAAGTACATTATCACCCTGGTAAAGCAAATGTGGTTGTAGATGCCCTCAGTCACAAAAGTTATTGCAATTGTCAGGCAGTGAGAACAATGAGTTTGACTTTATGTCAAGAAATGGAGAAGTTGAATGTAGAAATAATTCAACAAGGTTGTTTGACCAACATAATTGTTGAAGCCACTATTCGAGATCAAGTTATTGTTGCTCAGAAAGAAAACAAGGGTATAGCCCATATTAAAGAAAGGGTCAGGAATGGAAAAGCGAAATGCTTTAGCATAGATGGTGAAGGTGTGCTATGGTTCAAGGATAGCCTAGTGGTACCAAAAATTCCTGAGTTGTGACAGTCAATTGTTGAAGAGGCACATGCTATGAGATTATCTATCCATCTGGGAAGCAACAAGATGTACCATGACTTGAAGCAAAGATTTTGGTGGACTAAAATGAAAATAGAGATTGCTAGATATATAGCTAAGTGTGATACTTGTCAAAAGGTGAAAGCTATACATTTGAGGTCTGCTAATGAATTACAACCATTACCTATTCCATCTTGGAAGTGGGAGGACATAAGTATGGACTTTATTGTTGGTCTACCCAAGACATCAAAGGGATTTGACTCAATATGGGTTATTGTAGATCGACTAACCAAATCAGCACATTTTCTACCAGTTCAGAATACATATCCCACTATACGGTATGCCAAGATGTATTTAGAGCGAACTGTGAGTCTCCATGGAGTACCCAAGACTATTGAGTCTGATAGGGGTACACAGTTTGTCTCTAGCATTTGGAAATAGTTGCATTCTTCATTGGGTACCAAACTACTGTATAGTATAGCTTATCATCCGCAGACTGATGGAGAGACTGAAAGAGTCAATCAAGTACTTGAAGATATGTTAAGGTGTTGTGTCCTTCACTATTCCAATAAGTTGGATGAATGCTTACCTTTGGCCGAGTTCACATACAACAATAGTTATCAAGAAAGCATTAGAATGGCTCCATTTGAAGCACTCTATGGTCATAGATGCAGAACATCGCTAAGTTGGTCTGAGCCTGGAGAAAGAAGGCTCTTTGGAGTTGACCTTGTGAAAGAAACAGAAGACAAGGTTAAGCAAATACAAAGTAATTTGAAGATAGCTCAATCCCGCCAAAAGAGTTATGCGGATAAACGACGTAGACCATTGGTGTTTATCAAAGGAGATTTTGTATATCTGAAAGTATCACCAATGAAGGGAGTTACCCGTTTTGGTGTTAAAGGCAAGTTGGCACCTCAATATATTGGACCATTTCAAATTTTAGAGAGGTATGAAAAAGTGGCTTATCGTTTGAAGTTACCCGAACATCTTTCAGTTGTGCATGATGTGTTCCATGTTTCTCAATTGAAGAAGTGTCTCTGAGTGCCTAAGCAGAATGTTGAGGTTGAAGGAGTGGAACGTGAGCCTGATTTGACCTATTCTGAATATCCTATCTGAGTTTTGGATCAGAAAGATCATGTTACTCGAAGCAGGACAATCAAGTTCTACAAGATACAATGGAATCAACATTCAGAAGAAGAAGCTACTTGGGAATCAGAAGATTACTTGTTAGAAAAATTTCTAGAGTTTCTTGCGTCAATATAGAGTAATGTTAGTTGAGCTCGGGTGTTACCAGTTGTGTTTTGTAAAGGGACCTCAGCTGTTTTATGGACAGATTTTGTACTTTTCCATTACTTACCCTATGGCTTTGAATCTCGGGGCGAGATTTCTTTTAGGGGGAAGGATTGTAACACCCCAGGTGTTTAAATATTAAAAACAGGATATGTCATCATATGCATTGTAAGGCATTTGGTCATATTGCAAACTTTGATATGCATTCACTAAAACAAGTTTACATTTATGTTATGAGTGTTGAATTGAATTGTTTGAATCAAGTTCAAAATTTGGTTTGGATTTGAATTTTCAAGAAAACCCTGATTTTCAGCATTTAAATCCTACCCTAAAAACTCATTTCAAAATCTAAGCACATTTTGGGGTTGAGCCTTAAAGCAAAAGTGTAGAGGTTGTCAAGTTATATAAAGTTTGTTTTTGGAGTTTTCAAAGTTGTTATGAAAAATTTGAAGTAATTTGAAAAGGCGTAATTCCTTAAATGTCCCCTATTTGAATTCAAAAGTTCATTTCAAAATGTAGACTGAATTTGGGGGTGGTTATAAAAGCAAAGTTGTAGAACTTTGGATTTTGAACAACTTTTATTTTTGGAGATTTTTGAGTTGTTATACAAATTTGGGAGTAATTTGAATTTGAACACGAATGGCAATTCTGTAATTAAGTGGAACAGTGTTCACCGCCTAAGCTACACCGCCGGCGACCTTCTGCTCGCTTCCAGGCGCGGTCGTGGCTGTCTTCGATGTCGGGCTGGCGCGGTAAAGATCGTGGCGTGGCTTCTCCTTGTTTCTAAGCCGAGCTATTTAGCCTGAGCCGTCGTCGTTCGTTTTCGTTTTCACTTGCTCTGTTTTCCCGTCGCCACCGTTCATCTCCAGCAAGCTCTCACCATCGCTGTAGTGCTCCACCATCACAGCTAAGCCAGTTCTAGCTCTGTCTCCTTCTTGCGCATCCATCCAGCCAGCTTTGGTAGCCTAAGTTAGCCAGGAACCCGCGGTGCGAACCCTTCTTCCTCGCGGCCAGCAACCTCACCAGTGATCCCGTTTCACCGCGGCCAGCGCCCTCCGGTGAGCCGTTGCCCTTGATCTGTGTACCTATGGCTTCATCTCGATGCCGTGGTGCTAAATACCTCATTGATTTCTCATTTTGTCCATCACAGTCGCCACACGTGTCACCGTTGCTTCTCTGGTCCCGTTATTTGCTCCAACGTGTTCGTGGTGAGCTATTGAACCTTCCCGTGCCTTTTGTTTCACCGTTTTTGGCTTTGTTTCGCCGGCGTAGTGTCACCGAGCTGCCGCGTCCGCCATGGTCGGCATTGAGCTAGTATAGGGCCATAATTGGTTCAAGTAGGGACGTCAGTTGATGCGCCTAGGCATGGTGAGTGTTTTGGTACCTTGGTCGTCGCCGTTGGTCTCACCATCGGCGAGTTAGCGTCGGTCAGCGCCGTCTCCATCGCGGTCAAAGCTAGAGGTTGGGGATGACAGGTGGGACCTGAGTGTCATCAACTGTGTAGTTCAAAATGGATTATCTATTTTTCAGATTTGAATGAATAGTGATGTAATTTGTTATTTTTGTGTAGATTTATTTAGAGTTCCAAAAATTATGAAAAGTTTTGTGTGACCTCTCTGTGATGTATAGTATTTAAGAAAAATATGAAATATTGTTTTTCAGTACTTTTTGACTGTGATGAAAATTGCTCAATTAATTAATAAATAGATTTCCATAATTTTTCTAGGCTTATTTAATTACCAAAAAATTATGAAATTTGTTTTGCCACTTACTTATCATGTGATGAACCTTACTAAAATTTTGAGCTCAATTAGAATAAGTTGATTTATTTCATAATTTTGAATTAAATAATTAATTCATAAAAGCAAATAGTAACCTTTAATGATTTAGGTTTTGATTGAATTTTGGATTGAGTGATGACCTTGGGTCATTAGTTGGTAATGATCCTTGGCAAATGGTGTATGTGTTACAAAAAGGGTTTAGTTAGTTTGACTTGCAACTGTACCGCGAAGGAAAGTTATATTCGAATTGTTAATTTTTGCATCCATCATCGAGCATCATGTTTTGTATTCCGCATCATGTTAAACAAGGCATTGTTACTATGTGTAGTGAATGAAGGTGAACACGTGGTAGTTAATCAAGTTGTGGAGGAGGTTAATCCGTCTGTTGTGGTCGGATCGAATACTTGTGGAACGTCGCAGGAATCGAACTTTTCCATCAACGAAGGCAAGCCCTGGATGCATACAACCCTACCTCGTGTTTTATAAATTAATTTTGCTTTTGCTTTTCTATACTGCATTAAGTGATTAGGAGTTAAGTAAAAACCTAATTGGTGCATTACCAACATTGTTTTTCTGTATCTACCTTGTTACCAGTTTTACATCGTAATTGTCTAGTTATGCTTAGCCATGCTTAGACAGATCAAAGTCGGGTGATTACCTATCACCTGTGGGTTTTAAATGGATCTTTGGTTACTTATGTGTCATGAGATATAAGCATGTGAAGTAATAAATCTAGACCAGGCGGACTTGGTGTGTGAGAGCCACAAGACATGGAGGTCTTGTGAGCGGCTTCTGTCCGCCTGTGTCGGTTAAGGTCCGTCCATTGTTGAACTATGTGTGGTGAGAATTTGTAGTACTAACCACATACTCCGGTAAGCCTTAACTTGGTGATTCTATTACGAGAATGGCTACTCACGCACTGGGAGTGGAGAGATGGCGGGAATAGCGTGTACCCACATGGCAATGGGCCGGATTGGTGGAGTACTATATTCTCGGGTGGCGCAGACCCATTCTTGTTTTAGAGGATCCAAGAATAGGTTGGTATATGTAGGTCGGGGACCTGCATATGTCATGTGGTCTAGAATCCCCAGCTGGGTTAATAATCGATTTGAATTGTCATTGCTCCTCGGTTATGGAGACTCACTTCTCTGTTCATCATCATAGTTTAATAACTAAAATTTGAGAAGGTGTTGGATATGAAGTTTCATGATCTCAATACGGATCATGTCATCTTTGTATATGATTTTATGAAGTTTTAAATGTCGAATTAAAGAATTTTGTTAAAGAGCTTTTACGCAAAATAACTTTGATTATTGCTAAAGCTATACCTTGAATCCCTAAGCCTGCATTCCTGAGTTTATCAGTTCTTATTTCAGTTAAGTCTTGTTGAGTACTTTTGTACTCAGGGTTCGTTGACCCTTGTTGTAGGTGAGCCTCATGAGCAGATCTGTTTTGGATCGTGCTGCATGACTATTGTTCGATCTGATGATGAGAAGTAAATGTGTGGCCCTTGGGTAGGGCAGTTTTATTGTGTATTTTGTATTATGTTATAATGCCACTCCACTACTAATATGGTTTGTAATAATTATCGAACTTAGTTTGTAAGGTTTGAAACAACTAGTTTGTAAACTAAGTTATCGTAAGACTTCTGCTATTTTACTCTGGTGTATCTATTTGAATAAACTATTGTAATACTGCAATGACTCTGTAATGTGATCCTGCTCGGAGATCGTGGATGATTCAGGGTTCCCCGAGGACACTCGATAGACTTCTTAAGTTACTAGGAACAGTATGCATAGTTGTCAAAGGTCGTTGGATAGTGACAAGTGCATGTGGGTCCTATAATTTAGGAGGTTCTACCACACCTGCAACAAGGGTTAAAGAACCCTGAGTACAAAAGTACTCAACAAGACTAAACAGACATATAAACAGAGAAAACTCAGGAATGCAGGCTCAGGGATTCAAGGTGAGGCTTTAGCAAGAAATTAAGTTCTTTTGCGTAAAAGCTCTCTAACAAGATTCTTTCTTTCAACATGTAACTCTCATCAAGATCATATATGAATCTGCCATGATCCGTATTGAGATCATGAACATCATATCAAACCCTTTCTCAAATCTTCCTCAAGTTTCATTTATTAACTACGATGATGAACAGTGAGTTGAGTCTCCATAACCGAGGAGCAATGACGATTCGAACCAATTATAACCCAGCTGGGGATTCCCAACCACACGACATATGCAGGTCCCTGACCTACATATACGAACCTACCCTCAAATCTTCTAAAACGAGAATGGGTCTGCGCCACCCGAGAATACAGTACTCCACCAATCCAGCCCATTACCACGTGGGTATATGCTACTCTCGCCATCTCTCCACTCCTAGTGCGCGAGTAGCCATTCTCGTAATAGAATAGCTAAGTTAAGGCTTACCAGAGCATGTGTCTAGTACTACAAATTCTCATCTCATGCAATTCAACAACGGACTGGTTCTTAATTGACATAGGCGGAAAGAACCCGCTCACAAGACCTCCATGTCTTGTGGCTCGCATACACCGAGTCCGCCCGGTCTAGATTTATTACTCCACATGATTATACCTCATGATAGCATAAATAACCAATCGTATCCAAAAATCCATTTATACCTCACAGGTGACCTGGTAATCACCCGACTGTTGTCTGTCTAAGCATGGCTAAGCATAACTGGACCTCCCCTAATTAAAACTGGTAACAAGGTTGATATGGAAGAACAAGGTTGGTAATGCATCAATTAGGTTTCCACTCAACTCCTAATCACATAATGCATTATATAAAAGCATAAGCGATATAAATTTGTAAAACTCAAGGTAGGTTTAAATGCATCCAGGGGCTTGCATTAATTGTCGAAAAAGTCCGGTCCCGAAGATGTTCCACAGATATCAAACCCGACCTCAACAGGTGGATTAACTTCCTCGATAACTTGGTTGACTACCACGTTCTCACTTTCATTCACTACACATAGTAATAATGCCATGTTTAAAATGATGCAAGATATAAAACATGATGCTTGACGATTGATGCAAAAGTTAATAACTTGAATACAACTTTCCTTCGCGATATAGTTACAAGGCAAAAACTAACTAAACCTTTTTATAAACTCAAACACTTACTTTAAATGCCAAGGATCATTTTATGCTTATTACCCAAGGTCATCACTCAATCCCAAATCCAAACAAAACCTAAGTCAATTAAAAGTTAATATTTGTTTTTTATTAATTAACAATTAATTAAAAATTATGAAATAAATCAACTTCTTTCCAATTGAGCTCAAATTTTTTGTGAAGGCTCATCACCTGATAACTAAGTGTAAAAACAATTTTCATAATTTTTAGATAATTATACAAGCCTAGAAAAATCATGAAAACTCATTTCTTAATTAGATTGAGCAATTTTTATCACAATTCAAAATGTACTGAAAAGTAACATTTAATATTTTCCTAAAATTTTTATATCTCAGAGAGGTCACACAAAACTTTTCATAATTTTTAGAGCTCTATTTAATTCTACACAAAATAAACAAATCACAGGCACTATTTAATCATTTCTGAAAAATAGAAAATTTCATTTTCAAATAAACAGTCGCTGACATCAGGGTCCCACCCGTTAGTGAGAGCAGCGCGACGGCGAGCCTCTGACCGGCGCGTTCTCGTCGGTGGCGAGGTTTCCGGGGGCGGGAATTGGACCAACATGATCTCCTAGCCATTGCGCACACACCGGTGGCACGGGTTGAAGCTCTAGGTCACTGTAGCAACCTTGTCGGCGATGATGGTAGCTCAGCAGAGCATAGCCGACATGCGCCCGGCGATATAGTACCTCACCGGTGAAACTAAGGTCATCGGCGTACTCAGCATCTCCTAACGGACCTAACCGAACACTTAATCGGTCTAACGACGCTTCACAGCACAAGCAGCGACGCGCGCAGCGGCATGGCAGAGCAAAACTCGCCGGCGACCCATGCTCCGGTGGCTACGGCATGGTAGAGATTAAAAAGACCACACAGGCATGATCAGTGGCTCACCCCGAAGCTGATGCGCTCGAGAATGATGGCTGCGGCAAGTTGGAGCTAAGTCGTCGACGTTGGAGACGATGGCGGCAGCGTGAACTCACGGTGAAGCTCCGTTCTGAGGAAAGCAGTTGACCAAATGATCAACGATCAAGCTCATGAGCATCACGAGAGAACGAAGATCAAGAAACAGCAAAAGTGGAAGCAAGAATCCCACCCGAACTCCCTGTCCACGGTGGAACTGATCTCGGCGGAGCCTTGCTGGAGTTGGAGAAGACGGGGTTACGCCGGGCAAACCAAAGGGAAAGAAGCTAGGCAAGTGGGTGATCTAGAGGCGCTAGGTGATGGCGATCACGGTGACATGCTCGGCTGAGACTGGGAGGGCTCTATGGCTCCGGCGTGAGCTCTTCGGAGCAAGGCGGCGCAGGAAAAACAGAGGGAAGGAAGAGAACGATTGGACGACGCTCAGAGTTATCAGGCGCGTGGAGGGCGGCGGGAGAAGGTGCGCTCGACACATTATGGCAACGTGAACATGTCAAAGCAAGAGGTGGCACTCATGGACGCACGTAGAAGCCGGTGGAAGCATGGTCGGCGGTGAGAGCTGCTTGCTTGCACTATTCAAGCAAATTACCGAATTGCCACTTGCTTCATTTCTCAAATTACTCCCAAATTTGTATGGAAACTCAAAAATCTCCAAAAATAAAAGTTGTTCCAAATTCAAAGTTCTACAACTTTGCTTTAATAACCATACCCAAATTTTGTCTAGATCTAAAAATGCAAGTTTGAAATCAAAAGGGGACACTTTAAGAATTTATCCCCTTTCAAATTTTATATAACAACTTTGAAAACTCTAAAAACCAACTTTGTACACATTGACAAGCTCTACACTTTTCCTTTTTGGCTTAACCCAAAAATGTGCTTAGATTTTGAATTAGGTTTTCCCGGGCAGAATTTAAATGCTGGAAATTAGGGTTTTGGAATTCAAATTTAAAACTAGAGTTATGAACTTGATTCATCCATACAAGTCAACACATATAATCATGAAAGTAAACTTGTTTCAATGAATGCATATCAAAGTTTTCACTAACTAAAAAATGATGTGCAATGCATATGATGACATGCCATATTTTAGTGTTTAAAACACCAGAGGTGTTACAGCCGGCAAAGCCGCCCGCCCGCACGCTCCCACCTGGGCCAGACGCCGGTACGATCAACGCTAGCCGTTCATCTGAGATCAACAGTCATCCACGCGTCTCGGGTGATCAAAGGCGCGCCACGGCCGATGCTCCTAGAACCCTAATTCCATTTTCATCTTCCCTTTCTCTCTCTCATCCCCACGAGCGACAGAGCGCAGCCGAGAGTTTGAAGTGCACGCGACGCAGGGGATGGTGGCTCCACCGTGGCACCCCTCGCCGATGCACGTGTGTGGCCAGAGCCATGCGTGGCACCGTTGAGCGGCACCACGGTGGTGCGCTTTGGCCCGAGCCCGAGGCGGAGATCGTGCGGCGACACTTCTCCCGCCCCGGTGGCTGAGGTTGACTTCCCGCGCGATGTCCACGCGACGGCCGGTGGTGGAGACGAAGCAGGCGGACCCTAGGTAGGAGCTCCTTCCCCTTGTCCATTCAGTCTCTTCCCCTTTCTCGTCGCGAGTTAGGGTTTCGTTAGGTAAGCCGCCTTGCTAGCTCTTCCCCTTTCCCCTTCTTTTCTTTTGGATCTTCTTTCTATTCTTCTTGGAGTTGAACCGATTTGGGGTTAGGGTTAGGGTTAGGGTTTGACTCATTGGAGTCACTATTCATCTTCCCCAGCGAGTGCTTCATGGGTTTGAGCTGGATTCAGGTTCTTCTTGAAGTTGAGTCCCTCTTCTTTTCTCGGTTTCTTTCCCGATTAGGGTTAGGGTTTCAATGCGAAATGGATTGAACTCTGTTCCTGTTTCTCTCCTATTCCTTTTTAGTTTTCTACCCCAACCTAGATCTACACCCTAGAATAACCTGACTCTGATACCATTGATGGAAACATAGTACCTCTGAAACGTAGATCAGGGGATAAACATCTTACTTAGATGGAGAAACTAATTCCTCTACTTCGCCCTGGCACAGTTGCGCCGCAGCCGCATGGACACTAGTGTCGTGGGAGCTCGGCGTGGTGGAGTCTTGCATAGTGGTGGCGATGCAGAGGTGATGATGATGCGAGGTGCCATGGTCCGGTGGTGATGGCAAAGTCAGTGGGTCTTCCCATCGCTGGCAGCACTCTCTTTAGATCGGGTTAGGTTTAGTTGTTGGTGGGTCACGGTAGCTCCGGTCAACCTCGTCGTTAGAGCCCTGGTCCCCACCTATCTTTATAGTGCTGTGCGACGGGGGCCCACCAACCATAGAGTGGTTGGACGCCCCCGATTAGGGCGTTGATCCAAGGGCCCAATTGGTTGTTGGGCCAATTGATGGAGATCAAACTAACATCCTAATGACACGAAAAAATGTGTTACATAGATATGACCTTAGATTACCATTCACTCCAAATCCTCGTGGAACAAGCTAGGCCACACAAATATTGGAGGCATAGATATGCATTGACGTGTTTAGTGGTGTTCTATTTCATGTTACCTCTAAAATATTTAAAAAAAACAAAATGTGTGTATGCAGTAGAATTTGAGTTGCAGTAGACACCTGTCCAAGGGCAACAAAAACTCATTCTTATTTATCCTTGAGTTAAATGCACCAGAGATCCATTAACTTGTGAGGAAGTTTTAGTTGGATCCATCAACTTCCAAAGTGGCTTCTTGGGTCCATAAACTTTTAAAATGGTTCACTGCAGGTCCATACCTATTTATTTAATCTTAAATTCAAAGCACATTTGTAGAAAACCCCTTCCCGCACCACATCACGTATGCAGATGGCTCCATGGCGTGCTCTTCACCCACCCGGCCACGCTCGACATAGTGGCCATGGACCCAGACCTCAAGGCCCACTGTTTCGCACCTTCTGGGCGTAGTTCCTGCTGAACACGTCGCTGGCGCTGCTTTGCCTCACCGTCATGTACGTGGGGCCGATGTTGATCTAGAGCTTCATGGACTTCATGTCGGTGGGCGCCGGGCAGTGGCCGCTCGAGGAGGGTGCCACCGCGGGTGAAGCAGAGCACGAGGTTGCCCGCAGACGTAGTGTAACACCTCGGGTGTTTAAATATTAAAAACAGGACATGTCATCATATGCATTGCAAGGCATTGGTCATATTGCAAACTTTGATAAGCATTCACTAAAACAAGTTTACATTTATGTTATGAGTGTTGAATTGAATTGTTTGAATCAAGTTCAAAAATTTGGTTTGGATTTGGAATTTTCGAGACAACCCGGATTTTTAGCATTTAAATTCTACCCTGAAAAACCATTTCAAAATCTAAGCATATTTTGGGGTTGAGCCCAAAAGCAAAAGTGTAGAGCTTGTCAAGTTAGACAAAGTTTGTTTTTGGAGTTTTCAAAGTTGTTTAGAAAAATTTGAAGTAATTTGAAAAGACGAAATGTACTTAAAGTGTCCCCTTTTGAATTCAATTTTTCATTTCAAAATGTAGACCGAATTAGGGGGTGGTTATAAAAGCAAAGTTGTAGAACTTTTGTTTTTGAACAACTTTTATTTTTGGAGATTTTTGAGTTACCATATAAAATTTGGAGTAAATTGGGATTCAAAGCGAGTGGCAATTCTGTAATTTCGATGAACAGTAACCGCGGAAACCAACTCACGACGAGCTTGGGTTGTCTTCCAGTCGCGCCTGTGACCGCCTTCGGCTCCGCGCTGGCATGGGAAAGGCTTCTCCGTGGCTTCTTCATTCTTCCTGGCCGCATTTTAAAGTCTCCGACGTCGCCGTTCTTCTCCGTTTGCGTCCTCTCTTTTTCTCGCTGCCATGGCCGCCGTGCCGGTTTCCACAGCCATCACTAGCTCCTGAGCCTCCGCGTCTCCTTGTGCCTAGTAACCACAGCCACCAGCCTCCCCGGACCAAGCTGTACCTCCACAACTCCACTTCGACCTTGCTTCACCATCGTGACTCCCTGCCGACGTGCCTCTCCGCTGCCAAGCCACGGGCTCGCGTGGCCAGACCGTCACAGGTCGCGACGAGCCAAGTTGCGGCCACCCTCAGGCTCGCCTCGCCACCCCATCGCTCGACCATCCTTCCAATTGCCGCCGACGAGTCTTCACCGGCCGGAAATCGAGCTTCTCCACGTCCTCTGTTCTGAAAATCACGACAGGGGCTTCGTGCAACAATTAGAACAAAGGCAAGGGCCTAATTGTGAATCTTGTGACTCAGATAAATAGTGCGCTACATGATTTTTCTTTTTCTTTTTCTATTTTCAGCTGAAACTTGTGAATTTGATTGCTATTTATTGGTGCACGCTAAAATCATGAAACTTTTTGTGTAACCTCTTCATGATGTCCTCTATGTAGGAAAAATATGAAACCATGAAAATGAATAGTTTTTGGATGCTTAAAAATTAGTCCTTTTAATTAAGAAATGCTTGTTGTGTAATTTTTATAGGCCAAAATAAATATCCAGTGACCATGAAATTTTTAGTGTATTTGTTTATTGTTAAAACCTGCCTCCACAAAAAGTTTGGGATTAATTTGATGATGTTTAATTATACTCTTATTTATATGCCTGAATTATTAGTTAATAATTGTCAAAATGATAAACATAGATCATGAGATGTCCTGAATGATTTTGGAGTTGATTATAGATCATGAAACACCCCACCCCTGCTGTGTCATGGCCAAGTGATTACCTTCTTGATATGTTTAGGTTCGCCCTTAAGTTAATAATTCTAAATGACTTAGTTAAGAATTTCGTTAGTAAATGCATGTTAATAAACTTGATTGCTTCTTAGATGCAACCTCTTGGGTAAAAAGTAAAAGTTATACATTTCCTTGTATATTGTTTATACATGTCTTTTCATGATGAGGCTTTAGTTGGTAAGCATGTATAATAAGTGAACCTTTGACTTATTAGAAGCACGACTAAAAATGCTTTATGATAATTATTTGTAACTGTACCGTGAAGGAAAGTTGTATTCAAGTTATTAACTTTTGCATCCATCATCGAGCATCATGTTTTATATCTCGCATCATGTTAAACATGGCATTGTTACTACGTGTGGTGAACGAAGGTGAACACGTGGTAGTTAATCAAGTGGTTGAGGAAGTTAATCCGTCTGTTGAGGTCGGATCAGATATTTGTGGAACGTCGCAGGAACCGGACTTTTCCGTCAACGAAGGCAAGCCCCGGATGCATACAACCCTACCTTGTGTTTTACAAATTAATTTCACTTTTGCTTTCCTATACTGCATTAAGTGATTAGAAGTCAAGTGGAAACCTAATTGGTGCATTACCAACCTTGTTTTTCCATATCTACCTTGTTACCAGTTTTACTTCGTAAATGACTAGTTATGCTTAGTCATGCTTAGTCGGGTGATTATCTATCACCTGCGAGTTTTAAATGGATCTTTGGTTACTTATGTTATCATGAAATATGAGCATGTGAAGTAATAAATCTAGACCGGGCGGACTCGGTGTGTGTGAGCCACAAGACATGGAGGTCTTGTGAGCGGATTCTTTCCGTCTATGTCGGTTAAGGTCCGTACCGTTGTTGAACTGTGTGCGGTGAGACTTTGTAGTACTAACCACATACTCCGGTAAGCCTTAACTTGGCTATTCTATTACGAGAATGGCTACTCGCGCACTGGGAGTGGAGAGATGGCGGGAATAGCGTGTACCCACGTGGCAATGGGCTGGATTGGTGGAGTACTATATTCTCGGGTGGCGCGGACCCGTTCTTGTTTTAGAGGACCTAAGGGTAGGTTGGTATATGTAGGTCGGGGACCTGCATATGTCGTGTGGTCTGGAATCCCCAGCTAGGTTTATAATCGGTTCAAATCGTTGTTGCTCCTCGATTATGGAGACTCACTTCTCTGTTCATCATCGTAGTATAATAACTGGAACTTGAGAAAGGTTTGCAAAAGAGATTGATATGAAGTTCATGATCTCATTATGGATCATGGCAGATTCATATGTGGTACTTATAAAGTTTTACATGTTAAAGTAAAGAATTTTGTTAAAGAGCTTTTAAGCAAAAGAACTTTGATTATTGCTAAAGCCATACCTTGAATCCCTGAGCCTGCATTCTTGAGTCTTCTCAATTTTATTTCGGATAAGTCTTGTTGAGTACTTTTGTACTCAGGGTTCGTTGACCCTTGTTGCAGGTGAGCCTCATGAGCAGATCTATTTTGGATCGTGTTGCATGACTATTGTTCGATCTGACGATGAGAAGTAAATGTGTGGCCCTTGGGCAGGGCAGTTCTATTGTGTGTTTTGTATTATGTATAATGCCACTCCACTACTACGTTTTGTATTAACTATCGAACTTAGTTTGTAAGGTTTGAAATCACTGGTTTGTAAACTAAGCTATTGTAAGACTTCCGTTGTTTTTACTCTGATGTATATATTTGAATAAATGTTGTAATACTGTAATGACTCTGTAATATGATCCTGCTCGGAAATCGTGGATGATTCGGGGTTCCCCGAGGACACCCGACAGTCTTCTTAAGTTACCGGAAACATATGCATAGATGTCAAAGGTCGTTGGACAGTGACAGGTGCATGTGGGCCCTATAATTTAGGAGGTTCTGCCACAGATTGGTATCAGAGCGATCGTTATAAAGTTTTTGTTGTATTGTTTTGCAAAAACTTCAAAATGGTTTGGGATGACTAAATTTAACTTGTTAATTTGGTCCAAATTGCTTCTGACTTATCTTATTTCTTTCTCACCCTTCCTTATTTGATTAAAAATGTTTTGTATGGTGGAGTAGTAATCTTATTATGCCCTATATAAAAACAAATGTTGTTTATGTGTATTATAAGCTTTGATGGTTTTGTTCGTAAGAATGATTCATGCATCATGATTAATTCACTTGTTACTTCCTTCACCTCTGAGTCTGGAGTTGAGTAGTGAGTCTGGTTTGAGTAATGTAATCTATTCTAGCTGCTCTTTAGACTTTGATCAAGTGGTCTTACTTGGATTAAATTGGCTTCCTACAGTATGGCTCGTACCAAGATGACGCCCCATAAGTCCACTGGACCCAAAGGAGTTCCTCGTCACCAACTTGCCCCTAGGAATGATGGTGCTAGCAGTAGCTACTCTAGGCTTGATCCTCTGGCAGAGATACAGAGGATTTCTACAGAGTTAGCACAAGCTACTAGAGATAGGGCTTTGGATGCTATACAGGTAGGAGAATTACAGGATCAATTGAGGCGTCTCACCACCGCGCACAGGAACTGTGAAAGCATGTTAGTTCGTATGATGGAGGGAAGGAATGAAGCTTGGCATAGGGAAGATGTAGCTAGAGCTAGAACTCATGAGCTAGAATTCTATGTAGAAGATTTAGAAGAACATAATACCTATCTACATGAGGAAGTTCATAGGCTTAGCAATCTACTAAATCCAAATCATGAACCCCAAGCTGATGCCATGGACCCCGGTGTCATCCTTGCCGATGATGATGAATCAGAAGAAGAAGAAGAAGAAGAAGAAGATCCTGAAGAATTAGTAATGATCGATGAAAGTGATAATGAAGGCGGTAATATTTCTGGAATGGATACCAAGCCTGAAGTTTG
Organism: Miscanthus floridulus; assembly: GCF_019320115.1. Lineage (NCBI taxonomy): Eukaryota > Viridiplantae > Streptophyta > Magnoliopsida > Poales > Poaceae > Miscanthus > Miscanthus floridulus. The sequence continues at coordinate 83,355,383 of NC_089581.1, forward strand.
AAGTAATCAAGGAAAGGAGTAGAGTTGTATAATAGTTAGTTCTAGTTAAGTTATGTAGTCTTGTTTTTGTACTTGCGGGTTTGTGTTTTAGTAAACTCTATGTAATGTGTTTGGAGTAAGCTTTAGTGCAATTCAATAAAGGCTTGTAATAAAGTTTGGTTTATTATGAGCAGATGCATCGTACGCGGGGTTCATATATTCTAGGAACTTCACAAGATGAGGATGGTATTCCAGATCCGCCACCAGTTCCAACAAATCTGGCGGATGCTATAACCGCACTTGTCAATGTGACAGCCAAAAATTCTCGTTTGCTTCATGAGATAGCTCAGAGTAATCAGAATCAGATGCACGGAAACCGTGGTCGCCATCATAATAGACAGGAGGCCACATATGTTGATTTTACAGACACAAGACCACCGGTGTTCACCAAGGCAGATGAACCATTGGAGGCTGATGACTGGCTTCGAACCATGGAGTAGAAATTTTATCTTATCCCATGCACGGAGTATCAGAAACCTGCATTTGCTGCTCAGCAACTTAGAGGAGCAGCAAGTGCTTGGTGGGCAAACTTAGTGGCTATGCAACCTGCTGACATTCCAATAACTTGGGCTGAGTTCCGTACTGCCTTCAGAGCCCATTATATCCCTAAAGGAGTTATGGCTATGAAGCTAGATGAATTCCTTGCTTTGAAGCAAGGAGATCAAACAGTGATGCAGTATGTGGGAAGATTCAATCACCTGTCACAATATGCATCCGAACATGTTAATACTGATGCCAAGAAGAAGAGGTGGTTTATGAGAGGTCTGAATACCAAGCTGCAGACAATGATGACAACTTGTACTAATGTTACTTATCATGAGGCAGTAAACATTGCAATTGCTTCAGAGTCAAAGTATCGGTAGCATAAGGAGCTCAAGAAGAAAAAGAGTGTGCTGTCTGGATCCTTTGGGGGAAATCAGAAGAGGCAGAGGGTGATTTATCATCCAGTACATCATAATCGTCCTCCTTATCGTCCGCCGCAGTCTCAAGCCGGGCAACAGTCAAATGTCCGTCCTGCTATAACCTACCCGAGTTCACAGTCGACCAATGCTCCTGGTGGTAATGCTCCAATGTCCTAGGGTCACAATTATCCATGTTACAATTGTGGAAGGATCGGTCATTTCTCCAAGGAATGTCCGTATCCCAGGCAGGCTAATCAAAATTATCAGAAGGCCCCTGCTAATCAACAACAGGGTCAGGCACCAAACAAGAACCCCAATCAGAATGCTCAGAAGGGCAAAGATGAGAGGAAGACAGGACGGGTGTTCTATATTCAAGCTGGAGAAATTCTGGAAGGGGAGCCAGTGATGATGGGTATGTTTCCTGTTGCCAATCACCCTGCAGTTATACTTTTTGATTCGGGTGCATCTCATTCATTCATCAATAGAACATTTGTGGTAAAGCATGAAATTTCAATTGGGGCAACAAAGGAAAGTTTCTTTATACAGTCGCCCGGGGGACGTCTGTGTACTAAGGAAATGGTATACCAGGTACCCGTAAACCTGGGTGGGCATATTTTTCCCACTACCATGATTGTCCTTAAGGATCAGGATATAGATGTAATCTTGGGAATGAATTGGATGTATCAGCATAAGGCTGTTATAGATGCTTTGAATAGGACATTAAGGGTGAGTTTGCCTGATAGTAATTCTCAACTTCTCATCCAACTTCCAACCTTAAAAAGATCAGTGGGCAAGATTTGTGCAACTGCTATCAAAGAGATTAGAGATATTCTGGTAGTGTGTGAATTTCCGGATGTGTTTCCTGAAGATTTACCCGGTCTACCACCTGATAGGGATGTCCAGTTTAACATAGAATTGCAACCTGGAACAGCTCCGATTTCTCGAAGAGCTTATAGGATGCCACCCAAGGAATTGGCCGAGTTGAAGACTCAGTTACAAGAATTGATTGAGAAGGGGTTTATCCAACCTAGTTCATCACCTTGGGGATGTCCGGCAATTTTTGTGAAAAAGAAAGATGAGACCCTAAGGTTATGTGTTGACTATCATCCGTTGAATGAAGTGACCATCAAGAATAAGTATCCCTTACCTCGGATAGATTTGCTTTTTGATCAATTGGCTGGAGCCAAAGTTTTCTCCAAGATAGATTTGAGGTCAGGATATCACCAAATTAAGATAAAGCCTGAAGATATTCCCAAAACGGCATTTACCACAAGATATGGGTTATATGAATACTTGGTAATGTCTTTTGGATTGACAAATGCTCCAGCTCATTTCATGTATCTGATGAATTCAGTATTCATGCCTGAGCTAGATAAGTTTGTAGTAGTGTTTATCGATGACATCCTAGTATATTCTAAGAATAAGAAAGAACATGCGGAACATCTCAGAATTGTTCTGACCCGCTTGAGAGAACATCAACTATATGCCAAGTTCAGTAAGTGTGATTTTTGGCTTAAGGAAGTACAATTTCTTGGACATGTCTTGTCAGCTGAAGGCGTTGCTGTTGATCCAAGCAAAGTGAAGGATGTGCTTGATTGGAAACCGCCAACCACAGTTCATCAAGTTCGGAGTTTTCTGGGATTGGCAGGGTATTACCGTCGGTTTATTCCAGATTTCTCTAAAGTATCAAAATCCATAACTGAGTTGTTGAAGAACCAAGTCAAGTTTGTCTGGTCATCTAATTGTGAAGAGGCTTTCCAAACTTTGAAGAGACTGTTGACTACTGCACCAGTATTAGCTCAACCTGATATTGAGAAGCCATTTGATGTTTATTGTGACGCTTTAGGTATTGGTATTGGATGTGTGTTGATGCAAGAAGGCCGAGTCATTGCCTATGCATCCAGGCAACTTAAGTTACATGAAGAACACTATCCGACTCATGATCTGGAGTTAGCAGCTGTGGTCCATGCTCTGAAGATTTGGCGGCATTACCTGCTTGGTAATACGTGCCATATTTATACAGACCACAAGAGCTTAAAGTATATCTTTACTCAGTCAGAGTTGAACATGCGACAAAGAAGATGGTTAGAACTGATTAAAGATTATGACTTGGAAGTACATTATCACCCCGATAAAGCAAATGTGGTTGCAGATGCCCTCAGTCGCAAAAGTTATTGCAATTGTCTGGCAGTGAGAACAATGGGTTTTGTAACAGAACCGCCCAATTTATACAAGATCAAGTATGTCTGTCCCCGCTTAACACGTTGACATGCGCATACTCTCACTTATATAAACCCGGTAGTCTGCCGAGTGTCCCGAAAGACCTCGGTAAATCAACATCACAACCAAGATCGCGTGATTAAGCAAATACACATCACATACGTAGGGTTGCAGCGGAAAATAATATTACAAATGGATTCACAAATAATAGTACAAGTTTGGGTTTCAAAACCGATTAGTGAAAACAACATAGCTTTCAAAAGATTACATTAATATATGTTTCAAATACATTGCTAGCATAAGTGACATCACCCGACAAAAGCATATAGATGAGAAGTAACTATAGAATCACCGAGCCACCGGCGGTTAGCCACCATCTTCACAGGCCAAGAACTTCACCTGCAACATGGTGGGATAAACCCTGAGTACGAGAAGGTACTCAGCTAGACTTACCCGTCATAAACCAGAAATAAATGACACCAAGGAGTATGCAAGGCTTATGAGGTGGGCTAGCTTGACATAGTTGCATAAAAGAGCTTATGAATATGGTGACCAATTTAAACTTAGCATCAAGCTTATCATCATTTACCTGTCCACTAGATTAGCACCTACACTAGAGCACTCACTTATTAGGAGCAAACAATATTAACCATAGCAGGTATAATAAGGCTGTCATCATCATATCATCATTTCCGAACCATTATGTTATTTAGTGTATCTACATTGGAGATAAGCCCGTCAAGTTCTCACTAACCGGGAGAGACGGCGACTCGAATCGAATTACAACTCAGCTGAGGGGATATTCCTAACTCTCACCCTGGCATACTTTGCAAGGGTAGCCGTGGGTCACCTTTGGAACATCTCAGGAACCAAATTCGCGGGTTCGATCAGCGCCAGCACTCTCAGGGATTACCCTTCTGCCAGGACGACCAGGACTTTTAAATCATCTGCCCTTGGACTCACGCCTACGGCTCCCTTCCGAGGCGCACTTTATACTTATCGACTCCCGGCCTGAGTTGAGCTACTCGGCTTCGCGGTCGGTCATCGGGCCGGCCAACTAAGAGAGAGGCATGCGTTCAACATGAACAGGAAAGGCTCCAAGATTCAGTCCTTAATCGACACAGACAGAGTCACTGCAAACCGGCAAGCCTCTGCCCGGTCTTCATTTCAAATTAAGATTGGTTCTTTTCCACGATAGCAAATATAGCCAACCGTGCCATATGTATCTTCCTATATCTCGCAGGTGACAGGAAATCACCTGACTTCTACCGTGTTAAAGCAGGGCTAAGCACTACACGAGCCTGAGCTACATAGGATTCAGGGTAACAATATCTGGACAAGGATTGGATAACCAATGCAGCAAGTGTTTGCATCCAACACCTAAACTTAATGCAACAATATATATATGTAACAATAATACTTTAACTGCATTTTAGAAATTAGGAGGCTTAATATGCTCCGGGGCTTGCCTGAGATCCGACACAAGTCAGTTTAGTTAGCTTGCACCGTCATGGTGACATCTCCGGTCCTAGCACTTGCATTCAGGGGTTCTTCCATCTTCTGGACAGCCCACCGTTACACCATCGTCTGTCTCCACATCATGCGCTCCACGTCCACGTGCTGTACCTAGCGTACCTAGGATGAGATGCATAGATGCAGATGCATGAACATAAAGAATACACATGAAGGAATGCAACAAGCATACTAAACAAGCATATGTTACACTATACACACATAAGCATGTCATACAACCAGCTAGCTATACATGATCAAGTACTTCACAATTTAGCAAAACATTTTAGGCATGCTACCTTAATTCTAGGTGTCCAAGATAACCATTTGCAATCATACAAACAAGAGCAAGTAGAAGCAAACAATTCTAGATACAAGCAGATTTGGACAGCAGCAAACAGTCACTTGTTTCAAACATAACTTAAGCTACAAACATCCCACAAGGATGATCTAAGACTTTATGAAAATCCATAGAAATTGTCTACAAGATTGATGTTTACATAAAAAGCTAATTACAAAGTTAAACAGGTCAAACATGTAGATGTTTCAGACCTGTCCAGACATGGACATAAAACTGATTGCAACTTCAGAGAAGCATAACTGTAGTTACACAAATCCAAATGACTTGCAAGAAGACATTTTGGAAAGCTTATGAAATTATCTGCATTTCATATGTAACCATCATAGCATGATTCATAAGTTAAGTAGATCAAAATTATACCTTTACAGAAACTGGTCTAAACAAGACAGAGAGCAATCAATTGTATAACCCAAACTTTGAACAACTGTAACTCTTAAACTACTTGGCCAAATGGCACCAAATTTTAACAGCAGCTAGATACATGAATTATCTACAACTTTTGTATAAACAAGTTTCACAACCAAGCACATTATCACGAAGAACTTTGCTAAGCTCCCAGATCTGTCCATAAACCACATTTGCAAGAAATTAAATATTAACTTATGTTGCAAACACATAATTAGACAAAACCAACTTTACCAACATGTCACACATGACTAAAGAACACCAGAAAACCTAGTGTCTATGACCAAATAAATTCTTTTAATGCATTTCTTAATTTATTTTAGATAACAAGGTGACTTAATGAACATATACCAAAAGTATACAATAAATTCTACAAAAATTACAGTGGCTCACATATCCTCTTAATAGTCTACTGTACAAATTTCACTCCATTTTAATATGTATAGCAACCTCTATGAAAAAGACAAGTTGCTAAAGCAAGAAATCATGTGAGAGCAAGATAAACCAATAACTCACTCATACTTCATCCAATACTCATGAAATTTTTACCACACATCAACTATCACATGAGTAGCATGCCACAAAAATTTCACTTCATTTGGAGCCCTAGATCTACAGTTATAAAAAAGACAAATACCACTAGCATTATAAACCTAGCTGCATAAATATATTTTTACAGCTAAAACTTTAAAGTAAAACATGTAATATTATAGATCTAGTGCATAGAGAATTTCACAAGGATTCCAAAAAGTCCACATTTACTATTTTACAAATTTTCTACGATTTACTATGAATTTCCAAAGTTCCTGCAAAATAATTACAAACCAGTCCTTACGGCACTATTCATTTGAGTCTATGGTTCTGCAGAAAACCCCCTGGACTTGTTTCTCTTCTCGCGCGAGGTCCCTGGTCGCAGTTGAGACAGAGGAGGCCAGCGGGCCGGCTGGTGGCCGATTTGGCCGGCTGGAGAGGGGCGTCGGCGGCGAGCGGCGGTGCAGACGCTAGCCCAGGCCCACACGCACACACGTAGTGGCACAGCAAGGTCCACGACAGCCTGAGGCAGCATGGTCGCGCTCAACAGCGGCACCCGCGACGGGCACACCGGCAGCCATGGCTGCAGGAGCCAGACGACGGTGTGACGGCGAGTCGTGAGCATTGCGGCTGCGGTTTCTGCTCGCTGCTCAGCTGGTGGCGGCGCGGTGGCCGGCTGCGGCCCTGCTATGGGAGCTGCGACGGCTGGCTGGAAGCTCTGCTCGACTCGGCCATGGCGTCGGCACTCCGGAGAGGCAGACAGGGGCGGAGAGGGAAGAGGGAGAGGGATGGGAGAGCGAGTGAATGGAAAGAGCAGGGGACAGGCTCGGACTCGGCTGTCCAAAAAGAGGAGAGCAAGGCGAGGTGGCGCTCATGCGACGAGGCAGGCCAGCCACGCGGTGTTCAGTTCCAGCACGGAGGCAGCCATGAAGCCACGGCAGCACAGTTCAAAATTTATAATTCTACCTCAAAAACGCGACTGAACATCCATCTTTGTCCTTTCATATCTCCTAACACGTTTAGTTTAGGCACAAACGGTAGTAATAAATGTTGTAGAGCTATATGAGGGCTACAACTTTGCTTAAAGGTTTTTGGTCTAACTCAGATTATATTGGAAGATAGAGAGCTGCAAAGTAGCGCTCATGAAACTGAAAATTCAGTTTTCAGTTACTCAGACTTAGCAAAATTTTCGGACTCTGAAAACAGCAGTAGATTCCAAGTTTGAGCTTCGGTTTGACTTAGTTCCAAGTTGATCTGGCTCTTGGTCCAAAAACAAAGTTTGTTCTACTCCACTCAAACTTCAACTTTTATTTAAGGTGCAACTCCATGCAAGTACTGTAAGTGATTGGTCAACACTGGTCAAAGTAGCATCATGGTAAAGCTTAAATCCGAGTTTTAGACCGATTGAGGTATTTTCTTGACATTTGCCCAACATGAACCTTTCATGACTTTTGTTGTAGAGTTCATCTAGAGTCATTTGGGCAAGGTTTCAAGGTTTGGTTGACTTCATAGGTTTCCATCCACTTGATAAAGCAATTCATGCAAAGATATGACTTATCATTTCATGTGACTTTTTGATTCCAAACTTCATGAAACTTTTCTAGTGATCAATATAGAGGGATATTGATGTGAGACACATGAAGATATTCCAATAACACCAGCCAAGCATATATCTTGAAAAGGGCCTATATGTAAAGCAAGGGTGCAATATCCGAGTTTAGGTTGGGGCTTATTTCCATAAGTTTGACCTTGACATCTCTAACACCACTTAACATGTCATGGTTGAGCTTAAACCCGTTGCTTAACTAGTGAGAAACACCTGGGGTGTTACAGGTTTGACGCTATGTCAAGAAATGGAGAAGTTGAATGTAGAAGTAATTCAACAAGGTAGTTTGACCAACATAATTGTTGAAACCACTATTTGAGATCAAGTTATTGCTGCTCAGAAGGAAAACCAGGGTATCGCCCATATCAAGGAAAGAGTCAAGAATGGAAAAGCATAATGCTTTAGCATAGATGATGAAGGTGTGTTATGGTTCAAGGATCGCCTGGTAGTACCAAAGGTTCCTGAGTTGCGGTAGTCAATTCTGGAAGAGGCACATGCTACTAGGTTATCTATCCATCCGGGAAGCAACAAGATGTACCATGACTTGAAGCAAAGATTCTGGTGGACTAAAATGAAAATAGAGATTGCTAGATATATAGCAAAGTGTGATACTTGTCAAAAGGTGAAAGCTATACATTTGAGGTCTGCTGGTGAATTACAACCATTACCTATTCCATCTTGGAAGTGGGAGGATATAAGTATGGATTTTATTGTTGGTCTACCCAAGACATCCAAGGGATTTGATTCAGTATGGGTTATTGTAGATCGACTAACCAAATCAGCACATTTTCTTCTAGTTCAGAATACATATCCCACTATACGGTATGCCAAGATGTATTTAGAGCGAATTGTGAGTCTCCATGGAGTACCCAAGACTATTGTGTCCGATAGGGGTACACAGTTTGTCTCCAATTTTTGGAAATAATTGCATTCTTCATTGGGTACCAAACTACTGTTTAGTACAGCTTATCATCCACAGACTGATGGACAAACTGAAAGAGTCAATCAGGTGCTTGAAGATATGTTAAGGTGTTGTGTCCTTAACTATTCCACTAAGTGGGACGAATGCTTACCTCTGGCTGAGTTCTCATACAACAATAGTTATCAGGAAAGCATTAGAATGGCTCCATTTGAAGCACTCTATGGTCATAGATGCAGAACATCGCTGAGTTGGTCTGAGCCTGGAGAAAGAAGATTCTTTGGGGTTGACCTTGTGAAAGAAACAGAAGACAAGGTTAAGCAAATACAAAGTAATTTGAAGATAGCTCAATCCCGACAAAAGAGTTATGCGGATAGACGACGTAGACCATTGGTGTTTAACAAAGGAGATTTTGTATATCTAAAAGTATCACCAATTAAGGGAGTTACCCGTTTTGGTGTTAAAGGCAAGTTGGCACCTCGATATATTGGACCATTTCAAATTTTAGAGAGGTATGGAAAAGTGGCATATCGCTTGAAATTACCAGAACATCTCGCAGCTGTGCATGATGTGTTCCATGTTTCTCAATTGAAGAAGTGTCTCCAAGTGCCTGAGCAGAATGTTGAGGTTGAAGGAGTGGAACTTGAACCAGATTTGACTTATTCCGAATATCCTATCCGAGTTTTGGATCAAAAAGATCGTGTTACTCGAAGAAGGACAATCAAGTTCTACAAGATATAATGGAATCAACATTCAGAAGAAGAAGCTACCTGGGAATCAGAAGACTACTTATTAGAAAAATTTTCAGAGTTTCTTGCGTCAATAGAGAGTAATGTTAGTTGAGCCCGGTTGTTACCAGTTGTGTTTTGTAAAGGGACCTCAACTGTTTTATGGATAGATTTTGTATGTGTTCTTGCGACACATTTACTTTTCCATTACTTACCCTATGGCTTTGAATCTCGGGGCGAGATTTCTTTTAGGGGGAAGGATTATAACACCTCGGGTGTTTAAATATTAAAAACAGGACATGTCAACATATGCATTGCAAGGCATTGGTCATATTGCAAACTTTGATATGCATTCACTAAAACAAGTTTACATTTATGTTATGAGTGTTGAATTGAATTGTTTGAATCAAGTTCAAAAATTTGGTTTGGATTTGGAATTTTCGAGACAACCCGGATTTTTAGCATTTAAATTCTACCCTGAAAAACCATTTCAAAATCTAAGCATATTTTGGGGTTGAGCCCAAAAGCAAAAGTGTAGAGCTTGTCAAGTTAGACAAAGTTTGTTTTTGGAGTTTTCAAAGTTGTTTAGAAAAAATTGAAGTAATTTGAAAAGGCGAAATGTACTTAAAGTGTCCCCTTTTGAATTCAATTTTCATTTCAAAATGTAGACCGAATTAGGGGGTGGTTATAAAAGCAAAGTTGTAGAAATTTTGTTTTTGAACAACTTTTATTTTTGGAGATTTTTGAGTTACCATATAAAATTTGGAGTAAATTGGGATTCAAAGCGAGTGGCAATTCTGTAATTTCGATGAACAGTAACCGCAGAAACCAACTCACCGACGACGAGCTTCGGTTGTCTTCCAGTCGCGCCTGTGACCGCCTTCGGCTCCGCACTGGCGTGGGAAAGGCTTCTACGTGGCTTCTTCATTCTTCCTGGCCGCATTTTAAAGCCTCCGACGTCGCCGTTCTTCTCCGTTTGCGTCCTCTATTTTTCTCGCTGCCATGGCCGCCGTGCCGGTTTCCACAGCCATCACTAGCTCCTGAGCCTCCGCGTCTCCTTGTGCCTAGTAACCACAACCACCAGCCTCCCCGGACCAAGCTGTACCTCCGCAACTCCACTTCGACCTCGCTTCACCGTCGTGACTCCCTGCCGACGTGCCTCTCCGCTGCCGAGCCGCGGGCTCGCATGGCCAGACCGTCACGGGTCGCGACGAGCCAAGCTGCGGCCACCCTCAGGCTCGCCTCGCCACCCCGTCGCTCAACCATCCTTCCAATTGCCGCTGACGAGTCTTCACCGGCCGGAAATCGAGCTTCTCCACGTCCTCTGTTCTGAAAATCGCGACAGGGGCTTCGTGCAACAATTAGAACAAAGGCAAGGGCCTAATTGTGAATCTTGTGACTCAGATAAATAGTGCGCTACAGGATTTTTCTTTTTCTTTTTCTATTTTCAGCTGAAACTTGTGAATTTGATTGCTATTTATTGGTGCACGCTAAAATCATGAAACTTTTTGTGTAACCTCTTCATGATGTCCTCTATGTAGGAAAAATATGAAACCATGAAAATGAACAGTTTTTGGATGCTTAAAAATTAGTCATTTTAATTAAGAAATGCTTGCTGTGTAATTTTTATAGGCCAAAATAAATATCCAGTGACCATGAAATTTTTAGTGTATTTGTTTATTGTTAAAACCTGCCTCCACAAAAAGTTTGGGATTAATTTGATGATGTTTAATTATACTCTTATTTATATGCCTTAATTATTAGTTAATAATTGTCAAAATGATAAACATAGATCATGAGATGTCCTGAATGATTTTAGAGTTGATTATAGATCATGAAACACCCCACCCCTGCTGTGTCATGGCCAAGTGATTACCTTCTTGATATGTTTAGGTTCGCCCTTTAGTTAATAATTCTAAATGACTTAGTTAAGAATTTCGTTAGTAAATGCATGTTAATAAACTTGATTGCTTCTTAGATGCAACCTCTTGGGTAAAAAGTAAAAGTTATACATTTCCTTGTATATTGTTTATACATGTCTTTTCATGATGAGGCTTTAGTTGGTAAGCATGTATAATAAGTGAACCTTTGACTTATTAGAAGCACGACTAAAAATGCTTTATGATAATTATTTGTAACTGTACCGTGAAGGAAAGTTGTATTCAAGTTATTAACTTTTGCATCCATCATCGAGCATCATGTTTTATATCTCGCATCATGTTAAACATGGCATTGTTACTACGTGTAGTGAATGAAGGTGAACACGTGGTAGTTAATCAAGTGGTTGAGGAAGTTAATCCGTCTGTTGAGGTTGGATCAGATATTTGTGGAACGTCGCAGGAACCGGACTTTTCCATCAACGAAGGCAAGCCCCGGATGCATACAACCCTACCTTGTGTTTTACAAATTAATTTCACTTTTGCTTTCCTGTACTGCATTAAGTGATTAGAAGTCAAGTGGAAACCTAATTAGTGCATTACCAACCTTGTTTTTCCATATCTACCTTGTTACTAGTTTTACTTCGTAAATGACTAGTTATGCTTAGTCATGCTTAGTCGGGTGATTATCTGTCACCTGCGAGTTTTAAATGGATCTTTGGTTACTTATGTTATCTTGAAATATGAGCATGTGAAGTAATAAATCTAGACCGGGCGGACTCGGTGTGTGTGAGCCACAAGACATGGAGGTCTTGTGAGCGGATTCTTTCCGTCTGTGTCAGTTAAGGTCCGTACCGTTGTTGAACTGTGTGCGGTGAGACTTTGTAGTACTAACCACATACTCCGATAAGCCTTAACTTGGCTATTCTATTACGAGAATGGCTACTCGCGCACTGGGAGTGGAGAGATGGCGGGAATAGCGTGTACCCACGTGGCAATGGGCTGGATTGGTGGAGTACTGTATTCTCGGGTGGCGCAGACCCATTCTTGTTTTAGAAGACCTAAGGGTAGGTTGGTATATGTAGGTCGGGGACCTACATATGTCGTGTGGTCTAGAATCCCCAGCAGGGTTTATAATCGGTTTGAATCGTCGTTGCTCCTCGGTTATGGAGACTCACTTCTCTGTTCATCATCGTAGTATAATAACTGGAACTTGAGAAAGGTTTGCAAAAGAGATTGATATGAAGTTCATGATCTCATTATGGATCATGGCAGATTCATATGTGGTACTTATAAAGTTTTACATGTTAAAGTAAAGAATTTTGTTAAAGAGCTTTTAAGCAAAAGAACTTTGATTATTGCTAAAGCCATACCTTGAATCCCTGAGCCTGCATTCTTGAGTCTTCTCAATTTTATTTCGGATAAGTCTTGTTGAGTACTTTTGTACTCAGGGTTCGTTGACCCTTGTTGCAGGTGAGCCTCATGAGCAGATCTATTTTGGATCGTGTTGCATGACTATTGTTCGATCTAACGATGAGAAGTAAATGTGTGGCCCTTGGGCAGGGCAGTTCTATTGTGTGTTTTGTATTATGTATAATGCCACTCCACTACTACGTTTTGTATTAACTATCGAACTTAGTTTGTAAGGTTTGAAATCACTGGTTTGTAAACTAAGTTATTGTAAGACTTCCGCTGTTTTTACTCTGATGTATATATTTGAATAAATGTTGTAATACTGCAATGACTCTGTAATATGATCCTGCTCGGAAATCGTGGATGATTCGGGGTTCCCCGAGGACACCCGACAGTCTTCTTAAGTTACCGGAAACATATGCATAGATGTCAAAGGTCGTTGGACAGTGACAGGTGCATGTGGGCCCTATAATTTAGGAGGTTCTGCCACACATAGGCGTACTCGAGGGTCGCCTTGTTGCTCAGCTTGGGCGAGATGAACAGGGGCACCGGCTCCTGGCTGAAGGTCGGGTGGGAGAGGCTGGCCAGGTTGCAGCTGACGCTGATGTACACGGGCTTGCTCTCCCTCAGCACCGTCGCGATGGCCGTGTCGATCTGCTCGTGCGTGTCGTCTAGGTTGTTGATGATGGCCTGGTAGCAGGTGATGGTCTAGAAGTAGCGGAGCTCCTAGGAGAAGTTCGGGAGGCCGATGGTGTGGTGCAGGATGCGGTTGGTGCCGTAGTCGTTGGAGTTGCTCCACGACGCCGGTGATGAGCATGTCCACGACAGAGAGCACCATGCCCATGCCCATGCACTGGAGCAGCGTCACGCCGCCCTCGACGTCGGTGAGCCTACGTAGCCACAGCACCATGAGGCGGTCGTAGAGCGGGATCCACACGGCGAGCGCTAGCATGGGGAAGATGGTGAACGATGCCGGCGGCACCTCGAAGTAGATGTAGGTGTTGGTCTGTGCGAACGCCATGTAGTAGACGATGCAGGTGGCCCACACCGGCATGATGTGGAGGACGCACTTGGCCTCCGCCACCTGCTGCAGGCTGCACAGCAACCACGGGTCCCTAGGGCGGCCGCTGCTGGCGTCGTCGACCTCGCTCCGAGTTCCTCTTATGCAAGGCTTCTTCTGCACCAACCACCAAGCGCTGCCCTGCACCGAGTTCCTCCTCAGCGTGGCCGTCGTCTACTGCAACTGCGGCGAGATCATGACCTCTGTGGTGGCGGGCATCTCGCAGGTGGTCTGGTCCGCCAACACATAGACTGTAGGAGCCTCACTACAGCTTCCTCATCCTGGCCGGCGCCTTTGGCACGTTCCTGGTGGCGCTCGTGTCGTCCGCCGCAACCGGCATCATGCACGGGCGCCGCCATCCTCCTCCTGGGCATCCCGCGCACTCGAGTCCGGCTCTGGCGCGGCGTCCATCGAGCCCGCATGCGCTCGAGCCCCTGCTCTGGGTTCGTACACGGCGTCCTTGCCTCCGCTCATGGTGAACACCATCATGCGCTCCTAGCCGCAGCACGAGGAGAGCCCATCCATGAATCTGAGCACACACGCAGTCCTCGCCGCCACGCCTGGGAGGTGGACTTCGAAATCCGTCGCGACCGCCATGCCGCCCTGTCCGTGGCATTCCTCCGGTCACAGGGCTTCGACTTCAACGCAGCGCACGAGCGGCGTCGACTCGGCGGTGTTCGGAGCGAAGCTCGCCGATGCCAGGGACGTCGAGCTAACGTGACTGGCGAGCGACGCTGTGCGGGGCCGGGGACGTCGAGCTGACACGCCTACGACATCGTTAGGACGCTCAGCGACGGAGACGAGGCAGGGGTTCGTCGCACGTGGACCTATGTTGCATCGGCATAAGAAGCATCGCCGCCAACCTCGGCCTCGGGGTTCCGCGCCTCCTCCCCTGTCGCGCAGGTCACGTTCGCCAACCCCGGCGTGCAGGAGGACGCCGCGTGCGGCCCGCTGCTGGACGCCGTCACCATCAAGGAGCTGCCGGCGCCGTACCCGACCAAAGGTAACGACGAGACCACGGCCATGGATCACCTTCTCTTTCGGTTCGGGGACTGCAGATCGATTGTAATCTGAATGACGAAGGACGAATCTTTGGTCGCATCTGCATGCAGACAACCTGATCAAGAACGACGGTGGGCGTGCTGCTTCCCCCGAAGTAGAAGGACGCGACGTCGCCGCTGCTCGGGTGGATCATCGAGTCGCTCAAGGAGGTGCAGTTCATCGACGCGGCCCACTTCTCGGTCCCGGCGGGGCAATACGCGGTGGAGCTGGGGCCGGGTGGGAGAGCGCCATCGCGCAGGTGATCCGCACCGTGCCGAACCGCGCCTACAACCTGTCGTTCGCCGTGGGCGACGCCAAGAACGTCTGCCATGGGTCCATGCTGGTGGAGGCGTTCGCGGGCAACGTGACGCAGAAGGTGCCGTTCGAGTCTGCCGGGAAGGGTGGGTTCAAGGCGGCGGCGTTCAGGTTCGTGGTCGCCGGTGCCCGGACCCGCCTCACCTTCTACAGCTCCTACTACCACACTAAGGTAGGGGGTTTTCTACAAATGTGCTTTGAATTTAAGGTTAAATAAATATGTATGGACCTGCAGTGAACCATTTTAAAAGTTTATGGACCCAAAAAGTCACTTTAAAAGTTGATGGACCCAACTGAAACCTCCTCACAAGTTAATGGATCTCTGGTGTATTTAACTCTTTATCCTTGCACAAGCTTTCGGTGCTATGCAAATTTTACTGCACGGTAGATGATTACATCATTTATATATCTATATAATATTTCTGTTGGATTTTTTTCATGTACACTTTTATGTGCTAGCCTCGGTCGGCCGGTGCAAAAATTTCACTGTTCATGACTGAAAGTTACTGTTTATAACTGATTTTTTCTCACAAATTCCTTCAGATTCCTCTAAATTCCTCCAAACGAACAGGGCCAATATTTGGCTGTAACATGGTAACATCCAGATTAAAAAAACATGATAACCTCCAACCAGCTTATAGCACAGGATTTGGTTCCATTTCATAAGAATCGTTTGCATCGAGTTATCTTTGCTTGGGAAAAAAAACTAGTGGGATTTTGCCGGTGACAGGATGAGCGAGACTGCGAGAGAAAATCGACGGGCGCTACGAGTGTTGGGAACGCCGTGTACGTGGAGCGAGCAGTGCACACAAACGGTATCACGGGGTGGCGCGGAATCTATTCCCGTTCACACGGGACTCGGGAGCATGCGTGGTCGGCACGGGTTGCCCTTGGGCCACAGGTTCCATGCGTCGATGAGGCCCAGCTTGCGCTCACAGAATTGTCATTTTGCTCTGCGTACTGTACCTTTTTTAAATCCTGACAACTCAAAGATTCTTTTTTGTTTTATTCGATTGATTGAAACTCTAAGATTCTATTACAAGTAGAGACCGGCTTTTGGATTTGTATTTTGAGGATACTACCGTTGTTTGGACTGAATTTTGCGATTTTCACATTTAGGGCCTGTTCGGTTCCAAAGACTCACCTCCTGGAACCGTTCCTGACCGAAAGTTTCTACAATTTTTATAGGGCAGCCTTCACCAGGAATCGTTCCTGGTAGGAGCGATGCAAAACGAACGAGCCCTCAGGGCTTCGACGAAAACCAAACTACTAAAAATTATGTTATCCGTATAGATGATACTATGATCCAATTGTGGCCACGCTTCTCCAGTCCTTTGTCCGCCGTGCCATTCCATCAAGTTCTCCACCATCCATGTCAGTACGTCAGCGTCACCAGCAGCTGGGTGAATCTGGGAATTCGAATATAGGACCACAAATGTAACCTGTTGGAACCTGCAAATCCCCGTTCAAATCGCCTTCACAAAAATCATTAAACGCATAGCCAGATGTAGTTGGAACCTGAAAGCTTACTGTGCTGTACGTACACAGGTACTGTAACGCCACGCCTTTCATGTGAATTCTTAGGTCGCTCGCAGCGCAGGCGCCGAATTCTGAATGCTGGAATTGCCGGGCAGAGTTTTCTGTGCTGCTGCTTGCTGGAAATACAGTAAGAAGCAATTCCTAGTGTGGCTAGTACAGGTAGCAAAAGGCAGAGCCTGTGGCGTGCCAGCCTTCTTCTACCTAGATCACCCGATTCGGCAAAGTGGGTGGGTAGCTACTGCGTTTGGTGAATTGTGAGGGCTGAGCCGTAGAACGGCAGCTCACTCGAAAATCGTTCCTAGCAGGAGGCGCGCCATTGATGGCTGAACAACCGGTCCAAAGAAAAAAAAATTATAGCACCACCGACATCAGTTTAACGGTAGCCAGTTCTGTCTGATTAGACTACCCTTGTTAACCAAGGGCCACATGGCGAACAGTGACAGCAAAATCAGCTGGTTACAGGCTAGCTACGGCGACGGCACAACAATACTAGCGCAACGTTACTCTCCGGTGACCTGGACTAGCTAGCGGCCACATTACATTACAGGCAGTCAGCGGTGCGCCGTGACGAGGGTCTCGATGAAGCGCAGCCCATCGAACCGCGGCGCGAAACCTCTTGTTGCAGCCTACACCGTCACCGTCACCTGGTAATGCGTTGGCGCTCCTCCTCTTCTTCCCACCATCCTCCTCCCTCCAAGCCGACGGCCGCTGTGCCTGCAGGTTCACCAATTGAAAGCTCTGTGATGTGATTGTGAGCGACCAGGACAAGCGGGAGTAAGAATGCCAGATCCGCGCAGTGCCCGTGCTAACGTCACATGTTCGTTCCAGAGATGCACATGAAAACAACCGAACGATATTTTTTTTATAGTTTAATTCGGAAACAATTATACATAACAAGACATAATAGGTCATGTCTCGCATACTACGAAATGTTGACAATACCGTAAAATGTCATTGTTGATTTGAAATTCCAAACACCAATAAATGAAAAGTGTACTAACAAATTGAGCTGAATGAACTCTATTCTTTTCACCGTGATGATACTATTCTTCTTTTCACCTTGATGCTTTGAATCATATAGGCCTATCCATACCCTGTGACATTAGATTTACTATCATCTCAGGAATTAATCAAGAAAACAAAGTAATCAACTTGCCATTTGATATGGCTAATCCAGGGAACAACCTACCAGGATAGCCGCAAAATGGTTTCAATGTTCACAGTTATGCTTAGCAAACAATAACTAACGATATCATGTGCAGTGATCTCGACATGGTTACACCTTGATTTCTGGTCAACTTATTCGACAGGTTCTTTGTCATGAAACTCAAATTCAGAAGAAATAATGAACAGAAGGCACCTACGAGGCTATGAACAGCAGAGATTTTAGTTTTCCCAATGTTGCATAGCAAGCAAGCACTAACCAGACCGTGCGTGTGAACCTCGACAGGACTGCTGCCTGAAATGTCATCAATTTTCTCTTCATGCTTGCTCTCCTAAAACCCCCTTTTTTTGGCAAATGAAGCCATTTAAATAATCGCAGTGCATGCAAAATATAGCTTAAAAGTTCCTCTAAAAAATAGCTTAAAAGTTTCAATTTTCCCAATGTTGGATAGCAAACAAACACTAACCAGATCGTGCACGTAGACCTCGACAAGATTGCTGCCTGAATTCTTATCAAATTTCTCCTCATGCTTGCTCGCCTGAAACCAATTTTCGCCCAAACAAAGCCTTTTAAATATTTACAGTGCATGCAAAATATAATATTAATGTATATTGATTCGAGGCAAGTTAATCCAAACGTATGCACAGTGAAACACACCAATTGATGTGCAGTGATTTCATTATCCTTGTGAATCTGATGGGTTCCTATGACACGCTACCATCCTGACACTATTATTCAGAAGATTTTACAGAGAGATAAGGTCACTACAACGAAACAACACACATGTATACGGTAATTATGCATACAGAGCAGCAGCACTAACCAAACTACCAGATCCAATATCGGCGTTGCCCGCGCTCAACTTCTCATCCTCGACAATTCCGCCATCCAAACCCTCTTCTTTCCTGCAAAGAATTCACCCCAAACAAAAAATTCTTTTCAGCTCCAACACCCAGGAAACAATACAGATCATTTGATATTCAATCTTATAATCGATATAAAAGTTAATGAAAGGGTTGTGGTGAAGAGACCCTTGTTGGAAACTGCACAGGATCAATACTCACTGGAACGCTCACTATCCCTCTCTCCGAATTCGATGAACGCTCAGAACGAAACGATGAACTCAGTGGACAGAGAGTTGGTGCAGCGCAACGAACTGCTGCTTTTCAGTTTTTTCTTCTATTTTATTTTTAACCCTGATTACATGCAAGACTTGGCACTTCTCAGTACCGCCCACGCCCCGCGCTTCCTGCTGCGCCATCCCACAGCCACGCGACGTGGGCGACATTGCCGGGTGACCAAGTCCCGCCCACACACACACACATGCGCACGACGCGAAGGAAGCGCCGCGCTCACCTCACTACATGCTGAAGATAGACACACGCGCACACACACGCAACAGAAAGAGTAAACTCAACACACTCCCCCCTAATTCTGTTGCGCCGGACTGATCTTCGCCACTCCGACCACGCAGTTCTAGAAGACGTTCGCGCGGCAGTGGCTTGGTGAGCAGGTCCGCCAGGGTCACCAGTCCTGATGTAGTCCGTTTCGATGACGCCGGAGCTGATGCAGTCACGGATGAAGTGGAACCGGACGTCAATGTGTTTGCTCCTCTCATGGAGCACCGGATTCTTAGCCAGCGCCAATGCTGACTTGTTGTCGATGTAGAGCAGTGGCGCGATGACCTTGGCGTTCACCAAATCAGCGAGCAGGCGCGATAGCCACACTCCCTGACACGCCGCAGTAGCGCCGGCGATGTACTCCGCCTCGCACGATGACAGCGCCACCACGCGTTGCTTGTGCGATTGCCAGCTAACCGGGTTCTGGCCGAGGAAGAAGAACACCCCGGAAGTGCTTTTCCGGTCGTCGCTGTCCCCGGCGTGATCAGCATCACTGAAACCGATCAGTTCTAGAGCTCCCTCCCCCCGCCGGTAAACACAGCAGTAGGACCTCGTCCCGGCGATGTACCTCAGCAGGTGCTTAACAGCACTCCAGTGCTTGGTAGTGGGTGCCTCCATGAAGCGACTTACATAACCAACTGCGAATGCTATATCAGGACGTGTATGGACCAAGTACCTCAGACTCCCGACGACGCTGCGGTACAGGGTCTTGTCCACCGGGGGGTTCGAGCTCGTCTTGCTCAGCTTGAGTCGTGGCTCCATCGGAGTGCTGCAAGGATTGCACCCCCTGAGCCCGGCCTTCTCGATGATCTTGTCCGCATAGGCACCTTGGCACAGCGTGATGCCTTTGGTGCCCTGACGAACCTCGATGCCGAGGTAGTAGTGCAGCGATCCGAGATCGCTCATGCTGAAGAGCCGGGCCATCTCCTTCTTGAAGCGATCGACCTCCGTCGGGTCCGCTCCAACCACGACGAGGTCATCGACATACACTCCGACGAGCAGTAGGTTTCCGCAGGAGCCCCGCACGTACACCGCGTGCTCAGCTTCACTGCATCTGAACCCAAGAGACCGCAGTGAGCTGTCCAACTTTGCATTCCAAGCCCTGGGCGCTTGCCGAAGCCCGTACAGCGCCTTGTGGAGCCTGTACACCTTGCGCTCCTTCCCTCGGATTGCATGACCCGGCGGTTGCTCGACGTACACCTCCTCCGCCAGGTCTCCATTGAGAAATGCTGACTTTACATCGAGGTGGTGCACCGTCCACCCGTAATGCGCGGCGATGGCGAGGAGGAACCGCACGGATTCCATGCGCGCCACCGGCGCAAACACCTCGTCAAAGTCGACGCCGGCGCGCTGCACATAGCCCTTTGCCACCAGACGCGCCTTGTGCCTGGTGATGTTGCCGTCAGCGTCGCGCTTGATCTTAAAAACCCATTTGAGGCCGATGGGTTTCACTCCTGGAGGCGCGTCGGTGAGCATCCAAGTCTTGTTGTCGTTGATGGACTTGAGCTCCTCTGACATGGCCCGCTTCCACTCCTCATGTCCTGCCACCTCGTCAAACGTGGACGGCTCTGCGTCCGCGGCGAGGAGCAGATCGCCGTCCGCCACCAAGTCGTCGTCGTCGTACAGGAGGTTGTCGACGACTCTGAACCGGTGCGCGGCCTCTTCATCATCGTCCGCGTCCAACGCCTCTAGTGCACCTGTCGTAGGAGACACGAACTGCACCGGCATAGTACCCCTCTTCGGCAGCTCACCTTGCCACGGAATGGTCCCGCCTTGTACTCATAGTGTGCGCGGTGACGATGCAGCTGGTGATGATGCCGCAGAGCTCGATGACGACGAAGACGCCGATTGATGCACCGAGTGCGTGTCCCCAGGCGGTGGCGTGTGCGTCGAGCCTTCAGTCGCCCCTACCGTCAAGGGCGATGTTGGAGCCTGGCCGTCTGGGAAGGCGCTAGCATGCCCTCCAGTCTCCCCTTCAGCCCAGTCATCCTCCACCACGAGCGTGTCCTGGCCAGCACTGTAGGTGACACCCTCCATGCCACCACTATTATCGGCTGCGCTCTAGTCCCAGGCCACGTCCTCCTCAAACACGGCATCGCGTGTGACGTGCACCCGGTTGTCGACGGGGTCGAACACCCGATATGCCTTCGACCCAGGCTCGTAGCCGATCATCACCATCCTCACACTCCGGTCGTCGAGCTTCCCCGCATTCGGCTTGGTGACCTTCACATGCGCCACACAACCGAAGACATGCAGGAAGTGGACAGCCGGCTTCTGGCCGTACCAGGCCTCATACAGCGTGCGCCCCACCAAGCTTCTTGTCGGGGCGCGATTGCGCAGGAAGACGGCCGTCATCACAGCCTCTCCCCACAGCCACGCCGGAACCGCCTTGGCCTTCATCATGCTCTGTGCCATGGCGAGCACGATCTGATTCCGGCGCTCCACCACGCCATTCTGTTGGGGAGAATACGGCGCGGTGAGGTGCCGCTTGATCCCGCGCTCGGAGCAGTACTTGAGGAAGCTCACCGACATGAACTCCCCCCCACGATCAGTGCGGAACGCCTTGATCTTCCGCCCGGATTCCACCTCGACTCCGGCGCGCAGCTTGCGGAACGCGTCCTCGGCGTCGGATTTGTTGGCGAGTAGAACCGCCCACATGTACCGCGACATGTCATCGACGACCAGCATGAGGTACCGCTTGCCGCCGGGTGTTGCAGGCGTGACGGGGCCGCATAGGTCCCCGTGGATCAGCTCCAAAGGCTTGGCGGTGCGGTAGTTCGCCTCCTGCGGGAACGGCGCTCGACGCTGCTTCCCGGCCAGGCAGGCGTCGTAGACGTGCTCGACGTGCTCGATCTGCGGCAGGCCTCGCACCATGCCCTCGCGCCCCATCTTCTTCAGCGCCTGAAAGCCCAGATGCCCGAACCAGGCATGCCACTTCCACTCCGCATCGCCGTACATGGCGGCCAGGCACACTGGCGGCGTCAGCTTCAATGGCAGAATGTACAAGCGATTAGGTGTACGCTTTACCTTGGCGAGCAGCTCACGAGATGCCCGGTCCCATATACGGAGGACCCCTTCTTCGATCTCGATCTTGCAGTCGTGCTCGTCAAGTTGCCCGATGCTGAGGATGCTGCTCCGGAGTCGAGGAATGTGGTAGACGTCGTGGAAAGCACGGTGTCCGCCGTTCTTGGACGCGAACAGCACCGTGCCACGCCCAGCGATCTCCACGAGTGAGCCATCCCCAAACCTCACGGAGCCGAGGACGCCGGGGTTCCACTCAGAAAAGACGGACGTGTCGTCGGTCATGTGGTTTGACGCGCCGGTATCAAGATACCATTGCATCTCCCCATGTTCACCGTCGCCGTCTAGCTCCACCACAACCTTGTGCTCGTTGAGGAAGACGTGCTCGGTGCGCCGCCCACCGTGGTTAACCGTTTTAGATAGTGTCACCACGGCCATGTGCAGAGCAGGCATCTCCCATTCCGCCTGAGCCAGGTTCACTTGTGGCTGGTACGCAGATGCCGCCGCAGCTGCCTTCTCCTCGTCCTGCTTCTTCTTCCGGCACTCCCGCTTCCAGTGCCCGGCCTTACCATAGTAGTGGCAGACGTTGTCGTCCTTGCCACCACCGCCGCCCTTCGGCGGTCCCGAGCGCATCTCCTTGCCACGCTCCTTGCCACGACCGCCCACGTCGCGACGCTTGCGAAGGCCAGACGACGTCTTGTCACGCGCCGCCGACCCGTCGGCGTTGATGTTGAGGTGCGACGCGAGGCGGGCGATCACCTGCTCCTCGGTGAAGTACAGCTTGCCATCGATCTCCTTGCCGGCACCGCCGCTGCCCGATCCGCCGCCGCCTCTTCCCTTCGAACGGTTCAGACGCTCCTCCGTCGCCTTGAGCCGTCCAACCAACTCGTCCAGAGACACGTCCTCAAGATCGAGGAGCGTCTCAATTGCCACTGCAATCTGCTCAAATCGATCAGGGAGAGCCTCCAGGAACTTACGCACGATTTCCTCCTCCTCGTGCTCCTCCCCCAGGATCGCGAGCTGATCGGTGATCCTGGTGATGCGGCTCGCGAAGTCGTCGATGGACTCCCCTTCCTTGAAGGTGATGCCGTCAAATTCGCGGCGCAGTGTCTTCACCTTCGCCTTCTGCACCCGGTCGATGCCGATGTACCGGGTCTTGAGCGATTCCCACGCCGCCTTGGCTGTGGTCTTGTTGGCGATGCTCCCCCGCAGCTCCTCCGGCACCGACTTGCAGAGCGCCTCGAGGGCGTTCCGGTCGTCAATGAAGTCATCCGTGCCGACATTGATGGTGTCCCACAGATGCCGTCGTTGCAGCATGACGCGCATCAGCGCCGCCCAATCGGTGTAGTTCGTTCTCGTCAGCATTGGCCATCCCGCGTTGCCGACCTCCTTGACCGTGCGGTGAATCACCAGCCCACGGTTCCTTCCGCCACTCCCTCCTGAGTGACTACCGAAGGGTGACCACGATCGCCGACGCAGCGGCGATCTGGATGCTCCGCGAGGCATGAACGCGGCGGTGATGGCTCGGTGATGATCCCAGCGACTGAATCTAGCTCTGATGCCAGTTGTTGGAAACTGCACAGGATCAATACTCGCTGGAACGCTCACTATCCCTCTCTCCGAATTCGATGAACGCTCAGAACGAAACGATGAACTCAGTGGATAGAGAGTTGGTGCAGCGCAACGAACTGCTGCTTTTCAGTTTTTTCTTCTATTTTATTTTTAACCCTAATTACATGCAAGACTTGGCACTTCTCAATACCGCCCACGCCCCGCACTTCCTGTTGCGCCATCCCACAGCCACACGACGTGGGCGACATTGCCGGGTGACCAAGTTCCGCCCACACACACACACACATGCGCACAACGCGAAGGAAGCGCCGCGCTCACCTCACTACATGCTGAAGATAGACACACGCGCACACACACGCAACAGAAAGAGTAAACTCAACAACCCTGGCAATCTGGTTTACCCATGTTCACGTGCCTGCCTCCTAGCATCACGGCCTGCTTCTTCTTCCTCTCCCAGCAGGTCTTCCTCTCTCCTGGGGCTCGCCATCGGCCACGAAGGAGAGGACAAGGCCTTGGTGGAGCTCGTGCCCACGCTCGCGTGGCGGCAGCAGAGAACCCAAATAATCGGAGAAGCTATCTGAATGTCATCAGAAACACAAGGTGTCACAATATAACCCTTAAATCAATGATCCAAAAATTGGCTAAAAGGAATAGCTCACCGTAATTTTAGTCTTTTCTAGTTCTGAGTCCCTTCCTTCCTCTCACTTATTTTGGATCTCCTGTGCAGTACATATGATTGCTAAGTTCATGGCCGAACCCATGCGTAAGTCATAAGATGAGCACCATTATTCACCAAGAAAAATAAAAATAAATGACGAACAGTGATCTTGGACTATTGGCATAACTGAATCAAGTTGAAGGCGAAAAAAATATCAAAGAAGCAATTACAGATTTACACACCCAAGCCTTGAAAGAGACTTCTTAAGATGTCTTTCCTCCTATGTGGAATCTGCTAGTTCAACAGAGGTAATTCTGCTAGTTCTCGATCATGGACAATCCCACCAGATCGAACACATCGGCCTGCAAACAACCACCAATTCGTAGAATCCATTCAGAGCCATGCATGACTGGGCATGCTACTCGTGAAAAAATTGGTAATGGGTTTTAAACCTGCTGATATACCTGACAAGCCCTGTCGTCGAGGACGCCATCCACAGCGAACAACGACAATTGAGTCTAGGGCGGTCCTACGGACGAACCACAGATCCTTGCCGTGCACTGGCCGGCTCACCGTCGGCCGCACCCTCACCACCACCTGCGCGCATCCCCACAAATCAGGAACAGGCTCGCAAGTCCCAACCCTCCCGAGATATCACGGTACCTTGACGGAGGGCTCGTTGTGGTTGGCGCAGTGGTAGCGGCTGTGGAGTGATCCTCCTCGGTGGTGGCGAGGAGGCACCCTTAGCGGGCAACACCATCGGTGAGGTGGCGAGGTTGGGGTGGAGGTTCTCCTGGTTGACCGGGGGCGCCGGCAAGGGGAGGAGGGATGCGGCGCTGGCAAAGGCGGAGAGCGAGGGCGACCCCGCAGGGTTCGACGATGTTTCGTGGTTATTTTTTTCGTGTATTTTTTTCGGATGATCTATCAGCAACGCCCTTGACTCTCCTTCCACTGTCCGCGTCGACCCTGCTAGAGGTAGCGACCGCGGGAGTGCTCCTTCGTCTCCTAAGGCCCAACAGGCGAGTTCGGCCCAATCCCAAGGTGTTTGGGCTCATATGGCAGCCGTAGGCTAGTATAAGTATGAGGAAAGAGAGGGGGGACGAATCCTGAAAACCATAAACTCAATTATGTTATTCAAAAACTCATTGTTACTGTATTTCTTCCTCTCCTCCAAGCATTAGTTTCCTAGTTCCTGCTTACAATTCGTATCAGACTACGGTGTCGATTTGGACTCCGCTCATCCGCCGCCGCATGAGCACTTCACCAGGCCCCACCGCGCCCACGGTGCTATGGATCCCAACCTGAAGCTGGTCCTCGATGAGCTCAACCAACGTTTCGATGAGCAAGATGAGAAGTGGGAGCGCCATTTCTCCGACCAAGAACGCAACCGCGCCGCTCAGGATGCGGCACTCGACGCCTACGTCGCCTCCCTAGAGTCCGCCTACTTCGATCTGGAGTCCCTTCATCTCGCCCACACCAACGATGACTGCGATAGCCGAGTAACAGCGTTGGAGGTGGTGGCTATGGATCTCGGTACCTAGAGGCTGGCGGTGGAGGCGCTGGTGGACGACCTTAGGCTCGAGGTGAAGCGCATATCAACTAACTGGGACTAGTAGTTGGCCGACTCATCTTCTCAATAGCTCGAGCCTCAGCTCTCCCCTTCGTCGGCGCCCGCATAGACTGCTGCCGGATCTCACACCGACGGGCCCATCGGGCACTGCGCTGCATCGCTTACACGGGGTACTGCCTCTAGGGTTGTCATGACCTAGAACCATATCCCAGCCAATGGTATGATGTTTGCACCTCACCTTCCAATTTCATCTGGTGTTTGTGTTTCGGTGTCAGATCGTCTTCGCTTGTCATCGTTCCTTCTCCTCGTCCTCTGATTTGTCCAATTCCATCCAATTTCTACCCGTCGTATCCTCTTCCCACTCCCAATTTTCCTCCTCCACCAATAGGCCCGCCTAATTTCCCCCCTCCGCCCATGGCTCCAACCACTGCTCCACCCAATTTTCCCCTTCCAGCAATAGCTCCGCCCAATTTTTCCCTTCCAGCATCAGCTCCACCCCAATTTTTCCCTTCCAGCATCAGCTCCGCCCAATTTTCATCAGTCGTACCCTTCTCCATTGCATTGCCCTCAGTTTTCTCAAACCCACATGATTCCTACCAATTTCTCATCCCCTCATCCAGCTTCATAGAATTTTGCTCCTCCATCTTCTATGTCATAGATCATCGCGCCTTCTTCTTCTACTCCACCTATTTTTTCATCCTCCGTACACTCTTTTGCCCAATTTTCCTCCCCACAAACCTCCTGATTACCACCACAACCCCTCGGCCTCTCATCGTCTCCCTAAGCTGCCTTTTCCAAAATTCGACAGCGATAATCCACGACTGTGGCGTCGTCGCTGTGAGAAGTACTTCGCGATGTACGATGTTGAGGAATCCTTGTGGATCAGTGTTTCTGAGCATTATCTAGAGGGTCCTGCTGCCCATTGGTTTTAGTCCATTGAATCCCAACTTCGCAATTCCTCTTGGTCCACATTTTGTCAGCTGTTGCACGATCGCTTCGATCGTGACCAACATGAGCTCTTGACCCGTCAGCTGTTTTCCATCCAACAGCAGACTACTATCTCTGAGTATGTCAAACGCTTCACTGAGTTAGTCGATCAGTTGTCTGCATGCTCCAATTCCACCAACCCCGTGTATTATACCATGCATTTCATCGATGGGCTCTTTCCTGAAATTAAAGCTGTAGTGTTGGTTCAGTGTCCAAAAAACCTCGATACTGCTTGTGTTCTGGCATTATTGCAGGAAGAAGTTGGGGCTTTCGGTACAGTCAAGCATGGCCGTGCTGGTGATTGGCATTCTGCTTCCAAGTTTCAACTGCCCCAAGACGGTGTTGCCATTACCGTTGTCGCCACGTGCTGAGAAGCCAGTCGCTAAACCGGGCATTGCCGCTTCTGCTCCGGCTACTTCTTCTTCCTCCAACACCAATCCCAAGCTCCAGGCGGTCAAAGCTTATCATCACGCACTAGGCCTTTGTTACAAGTGTGGCGCCAAGTGGAGTAAGGATCACACATGCCCGCCTGAGGTGATGCTGGCAGTGGAGGCCTTGTGGGATTCCTTTGATGCTTCGGAAGATTGTCACTCTGAACATGCTGAAGAGCCTCCTGCAGAACATCTATGTTGTGTTGCAATATCAAAGGCAGCTGCTCTGGGTTCCAGTGCATCTCGTACTATCAGGTTTTCTGGGACAGTGGCTGGCATCCCTGCTTTGATACTTATTGATTTGGGCAGTTCAACTTCTTTTGTCAGTGAGTATTTGGATTCCAAGCTATCGATAGCTCAGCTGATTCTATAGCACACTAAGGTTCAAATTGCTAGCGGTGGCTTGCTTGAGAGTTTAGGGGTTCTAAGTCAAGTGCCATGGACAATTGATCAGTGCACATTTTCATCTGATTTTAGGATTCTTCCACTGTTGGCTTTTGATGCTATTTTGGGAATGGATTGGTTATCTGCCTTCAGTCCCATGCAAGTCCACTGGCTCTAAAAGTGGCTGCTTATTCCTTATCATGGTAACTCCATGTTACTACAAGGAATCGATGAAGAGCCTCCATCCCCGTTACTGCTGCAACTCTACCAACTGTCAAATTTGTCCAGTGTGGCATCTTCCCAACAGTCGTTTCCAGAAGAAATACAAGCCCTGATTGATGCATTCTCTGATTTGTTTACCCCACCAGTGGAGTTGCCGCCATCCTAGGCCTACAATCATTATATCCCTCTGCTGCCAGGGGCTAGTCCGGTATTCATTCGGCCATACTATTATCCACCTAGACTAAAGGACAAGATTGAGTGCCAAGACAATGACATGTTGTCCCAAGGGATTATCCAGCCAAGTACTAGTGCATTTTCATCCCCGGTGCTCCTCATCAAGAAGAAAGATGGATCATACCGGTTTTGCATTGATTTCCGCCATCTTAATGCTCTCACGGCTAAATCCAAATTCCCTGTTCCAGTCTTTGATGAGCTTATGGACGAGCTAGCCTAGGCCAGTTGGTTTACAAATTTAGACCTCCGTGCCGAGTTTCATCAGATCTTGCTCAAAGCCAGTGAAGAGCACAAGACTGCTTTTCAAACCCATCTGGGTCAGTACGAATTTAGGGTGATGGCATTTGGCTTGACCGGTGCTCCAGGCACATTTCAGGGTGTCATGAATGCAACTTTGGCTCCAGGGCTCCACCGCTTTGTGATTGTCTTTTTTGACGATATCTTGATATACAGTCGCACTTATGAAGAGCATGTGTGTTGGGTTCATAAACCTAGGGTCCCTCATGGACCGGCTTCCCAACAAAGGCTTGGCTCAACAGACAACATTGCGAGCAACGCACAGCTCATGGGCGGGCCCAAACACCTAAAACGATGGGCCAAAAGGACAATCCAATCTCCGATCGGAAGGCCTAGCTGAGGACGAACGGCGCCCGCTTCCGACTCCAGCCCACCTCCGACTCTGGCCCGCCTCTCTGACCGGCCCACCTCTGGACGGCCTCTCCGATCGAAAGGCCTAGCCAAAACACCACTTCCGACTCCGACCCACTTCTCCGACTGAGAATGCACCGAACCCCTACTTACAGCTCCTCTCCGACTGGCGCAATCAGAGCCGATTGAGATCAATCGACCAGGGATGCCCGCTCAGTAAGGACCAGGGAACTAACGAAAAAAGTAAAGCGAGGCACCCAAGTTAATCGCAATACCGAGGAATGTACCCTGCACACCTGTAGGACAGTACCCTATGACCTCCCTAGCATAACAGAACCCAAGCAGTGTTGTAGGTGATGACATTTTCCCTATAGTGTTGTGGGCGCCGTCAACTCCCATACCAGACAAACACGGTAAGGCTCCCCCAACATGCCTCTGGGCATCAACAGTGTTGTGGGCGCCGGCGTTTACCGTACTAGGCGAACATGGTAAAACCCCCTGTATGCCTCTCGACATCAACAGTATGGCAGGCACCGACGTCTACCATAGCAGAAGAAGATGACGCAACCTTCCACATTCATCTGACATTGAATAGTATTGTGGGTGCCTACCATCATCTTGTACCCACCGGCATGGGCAACAAAGACTTAGTAGCATACATACTCTCTCCCTCTCACTTGTAAGGCCATCCCCTTCATCTATAAAAGGGGATGCGCTCCCTCCCAATAAGAGGATCGATCAGTTCACTAGCACACAACAACAGAACCTCCAGGTTCAAACCGCAAGCACATGCTCGAACACTTAGCACATAGCGAAGCTCCCGTCACTCTCGGCCCCTCAGACCAGAGTCTGACCGGACCTCTTGTACCCCCATCTTTCTCCTTCTCGTTTGTAACCCCACTACAAACTTCAAGCACCTGGTCTCAGGAATAAAGTCACCGACCGACTCAAACTAGACATAGGGCATGTTGCCTAAACCAGTATAAACCCAGTGTCATTGAGTGCTAGGCCACCTCCGATCACAATGTACGACAAAACTACAAATATTTATGTGTTGGTCACTTTCTGCACCGATAGTTGGTGCCGTCCGTGGGGAAGACGCTGTATATTCATACTTTTGGTCATCGGATGACCCACTTTTCCACCACCTTCACCATGGCGGGCTCAAGCGATATGACTTGCTTTGGCTCACTGGACTTTCCCACACTCCCACCTATTGGGATGTGGGTTCCACCCGTCTTTGAGTCGTCCCAGGCCTTCCTCTTCGGAAGCTTGGACTCCATTGCCGACCAGCTCGGTGTACTACACCTCTGTGATGAGGCACTTGTTCCGGCGCTCATCGGAGGGGCACCCTCCATCAGCTCTAGAACGCACGACAACTTCAATGATGAGGTGCCTGTGCTTCATTCCAAGCAAACTCTCTACTCAAACCCCACTGTGAGTAATGTGCATACTGTTATCTACTCTCTATTTACTATCTTCCGCCCATTATCTAGAGGGTCCGTATTGTCCGCACCGCAAACATCGTACGACCAGTTCCCCTATGGCTTCATGTCTCCCGTGGACGCATGCGCTCGAGGGCTCCAAAGGACGCTGGTGCTGCCCCCTCTCACATCCAAATTCATGGGAATGGTGAGCTATGCTCCCACCACTTTCCATGAACTCCTGGATGACGAGGTTGAGAGCAATGGCTCCAACATCGGCGACGTGGCGCCTAGCCACCGTCTGTCCCGGGAGTGCACTATGGCTGATGCCCCGGGGCAACCGCCGGTGGTTGTAGAGTCTATGTAGACTCACACCCCTCTAGACCTATCTATGGGGGGCCTTGTGCTTGCACAAGAGCATGCCTAGGAGCTACAATGACGGTGGCAGAACCAGCCGAGGCCTGCGCTGGCGCGCTCAGTGCAGCACATTGCGAACCATGCGCATGACCCGGCGGGCGGCGCCTAGGGTCATGCCCACCAGGTCCAGTGCGACATCATGAATGAAGGGAATGACCCCCCATAGTTCACTCAGGCTAACCAGAACATTGCCGCTATGGCAATGCTTCTACATAGTGTTCTCGAGCCCGTCGACCCCTAGGAGCGGGCGGTCTACCGAAACCTCCAAGCACTGGTAGAAGCTGCCGCCATTTAATAGGTGGAAAGCTCTACATTGCAACTCTAACACACACCCTCTCTCCCCATTGAGGGAGTGGAGATGCACCAGATGGATCGCTCCATCCACTCAACGCTATAGCCTCCAAGCGTGGCTCGAGAGGCAGCGGCTGCACCTCGGTCCGACCTGGCACTAGCTCCACACTGACTGCCGGTACACAAATGACCCAATCCACACCAAGACACTCACATTGTCATCAACAACCGGCATTAAGCCTAGCATGATGATGACATCCATTAGGCGGCGATGAGGGTAGGCGACATGGGTCCTGGCTGAACCATCGAGGGGAGCGGTGAAACATGCCCTAGGCATGGTCGCTGGCCAGACGACTGGAGTCCTAGCCCTGAGGGCCTGGGACCATGGGCCTTTGGCTAGCGTATCTAGAGAGTGCTGTTCCCACCATGCTTCCGACCGTCCACCAACATCACTAAGTACACCGGGGAGACGAACCCTAGTATTTGGCTCAAAGTGTTCCGGCTCGCCTACTTAGTCAGAGGGGTGGATGACAACCTTTTCATCATTCAATATCTCCCCATCTGCGTGGGGAAACACATTCGGGCATGGCTTGAATTCCTCCCACACAACATCATCTGTGACTGGGCGGACCTTAAGAGGGTCTTCGTTGGAAATTTCTAGGGGACATATGTCTGCCCTGGTATCCTAGGACCTCAAGAGCTATCAGCAGGAGCCCAGTGAGTCCCTGCAAGATTACATCCATAGGTTCTCCCAGCAATGCAACTCCCTTCCTAATGTCATCGACGCGGACATCATCAGCGCATTCCTCTCCAAGATGACCTAGGAGTCCCTGATCCACAAGCTTGGCTACCTAAAGCCCCGTTCCACCCACGACCTGCTCGACATCGCCACTAACCATGCCTCCGACGAGGAGGCGGTTGAAGAGGTCTTCAACGGCGGCTGGGTCAAAGGCAAGGCCAAGCGTGTGGACCAAGACTAGGGCCCCTCCACTCAGAGGGGCAAGAAGAACAAAAAGGATCGACGCCGACTGGACAACACCGCATTGGTCACCATAGCTGATCACGCGGACAACCTACCCCAGCAGGGCCTGCCTAACCACTTCAACAAGCTCATGGATAGCCAATGCTCCAACCATGCCTACCCTGTCAAACACCTCTACAAGGACTACGAGCTCCTCAAATATTTCCTGCGACATGTCGGCGCGCCAAAAGTGGGAGACGGCAAAGAGGCAACAGCCAAGAAAGGAGGCACGACAGGCAAGGACCGGGATGGCTTCCTCGACCCTAAGGAATGCATCATCATCTTTGATAGATATGACATTGTCTGGTCCAAGCACCAACACAAGGTGCGCTATAGGGAGGCATGCACCGCCGAGACGGCTGTCCCCTCCTTCCTTAGCTGGTTAGAATCTCCAATCACCTTTGACCAAGGGGACCATCCCTCCCACATCGTGAGACCGGGACGCTACCCTGCTCATCATCGACCCCATCGTCTGCAAGAAGTGCCTCACTAAGGTGCTGATGGACGGAGGCAGCGGCCTCAACATACTCTACGTCGACACCCTCGACGCCATGCGCATCCCCCGGTCGGAACTCCGCGCAGTGGGCTCTCCCTTCCACGAGGTGATCCTAAGAGTGCATGCATACCAGCTTGGACAGATCGACCTGCTCGTCACGTTTGGCAACCGAGCCAACTTCTGCTCAGAGGTCCTCACCATCGAAGTGGTGGACTTCCTACGGTCCTACCATGCCATCTTGGGGCGGCCATGCTACGCCAAATTCATGGTGATCCCCAACTACACCTACCTCAAGTTGAAGATGTCGGGACCGAACGACATCATCACCCTGGGCAGCGCCTTCTCGCACACTTTCATGTGCGATAGTGAGCATTTTGAGCTTGCCACCGTGGTCATCAAATTGACTTGTCTGAGCTCCCTTCAGCTTGGAGAGTTGTCGACCCTAGCAGTTTTGGACTGCAACAAACTAACCTCCTCGATGGCCTTCCGTCCACTCGAGGAAACCAAGGCGGTAGGGATTGACCCCACTGACCCAACCAAGATGGTGCAGATCGGGACCCAGCTCCTGGCCAAATAGGAATGTGAGCTCGTCGACTTCCTACATGCCAATCGTGATGTCTTCACATGGAAGTCATTTGACATGCCGGGCATACCGCGGGACATCGCCGAGCACGCACTGTGCCTCATCTCAGGCTCAAAGCCTGCTAAGCAATGCCTACGTTGCTTTGACGATGAGAGGCGAAGGGCCATAGATGAAGAGATCGCCAAACTCCTAGCAGTAGGATTCATCAGAGAGGTATTCCACTCCGACTGGTTTGCCAATCCCGTTCTTGTTAAAAAGAAGATTGGGAAATGGAGAATGTGCATTGATTATACTAGCCTCAACAAAGCATGTCCAAAGGATCACTTTCCTTTGCCGCACATAGACCAGATAGTCGACTCCACCTCGGGTAGCGAGATCCTCTCCTTTCTGGATGCCTACTTGGGCTATCACTAGATCATGATGAAGGAGTCCAATCAGCTCGCAACCTCGTTCATCACCCCATATGGTTCATACTACTATATAACCATGCCTTTCGGCCTAAAGAACACTAGCGCCACCTACCAAAGGTGCATGTAGCAATGCTTCACCGACCAAATTGACCTGCTCGATCAGCCTGATCAAGTCGAGCGGCTGAAACTAACAATCGCCGTCTATGTTGATGACATAGTGGTCAAAACAGCTCAAGCTTGCAACCTGATCGCAAACTTGGCCGCAACGTTCACGAACCTTCGAAGGTTCAACATCAGGTTGAATCCTGAGAAATGTGTTTTCAGGGTTCCAAAGGGGAAGCTGCTAGGATACATTATGTCTAAGCACGACATCGAGGACAACCCTAAAAAGATCACGGCCATTTCCAACATGGGCCCCATACACAATGTCAAGGGTGTGCAAAGGCTTACCTACTGTCTGGCCGCCCTGAGCCGGTTCATCTCTCAACTCGATGAATGAGGGATGCCACTCTACATGCTCCTCAAAAAGATGGACACCTTCGTCTGGACTGAGGAAGCTCAGCATGCTTTGGAGAGCCTCAAAGCATCCCTAATGTCGGCCTTAATCCTCATTGCTCCCGAACGGGGAGAACCCCTCCTCCTCTACGTCATGGCTAGCAACCATGTGGTAAGCATCGCCCTGGTCATCGAAAGGGAGGAGCCAGGACACCACCTTAAGGTCTAGCGGCCCATATACTTTGTTGGGAAGGTACTCATCAACCCTAAGGTCCAGTACCCCAAGGTGTAGAAACTCCTATACATCGTGCTGATGGCAACCCAGAAGCTCGTACACTACTTCACTGACCATGAAGTTGCGGTCGTCACTTCATACCTGCTCGAGGACATCATCCGCAACTGTGACATCATGGGACGGATCTCCAAGTGGGCACTCAAACTCATGGGCCATGACATCAGGTATATCCCCCGTATCGCTATTAAATCTTAGGCTCTCACAAATTTTGTCACCGAATGGATGGAGGTGCAACTACCAACTCTGGACATCACCCATGAGTACTGGAGAATGTACCTCGATGGGTCCGTAATGGCACCTAGCTCAGGGGCTGGAGTGGTTCTGATCTCCCCATATGGGAGTAGGCTCCGCTACGCCATCTGCCTCCATTTCTAAGCCTCAAACAACACTATAGAATATGAGGCCCTCATCAACGGGCTGTGCATTGCCATCGAGCTCGGTGCAACATGACTCTACATCCGTAGTGACTCAGAGTTGGTCATTGACTAGGTCATGAAGGAGTCCACCTGCAACAGCCCCCTCATGATAGCATACTACTAGGAGGTGTGCAAGCTTGAGGACAAATTCTAGGGGATCGAGCTACATCACGTCCCCCGAAAGGACAATGATGCTGGCGATTTTCTCACAAAATTAGCCGCCAGGCGTGATCTATCTCCGAGCGGGATCTTCATCAACGATCTCCATGAGACATCCACCCACGTCCTAGAAGGTCTGATCCAGACACACCTCGATGCCAAGCTGGTGCCTAGGGGCTCCAACCCTAACGCCAAGCCGGCGCTCGGGGGCTCCGACCCTAGTGCCTCTATGACGACGTCACCCACTGATGTCGCCGTATTGGCACTCGATCAAACCGACTGACGAGCGCTGCTACTCACCTACCTCCTCGAGGAGGTTCTCCTGCCTGAAAGGACTAAAGCCCAATGGATTGCTCGACGTGCCAAGACATTCGTCGTGCTCGGTGATGAACTCTACAAACGGAGTCCATCGGGGGTGCTCATGAAGTGCATCCCCACCAACTAGGGGAAGCAGCTCCTCCTCAAGGTCCATGCCAGGATCTATGGACATTACGCAGCCCCAAGGTCACTGGTCAGAAAAGCCTTTCACCAAGGTTTTTACTAGCCTACCGCACTACGAGATGTAGAGGAGGTTGTCCACAGGTGTGAGGGATGCCAATTCTATGCTCCGCACACTCATTTGTCGGCATAGGAGCTTCAAACCATCCCATCACCTAGCCATTCGTGGTCTAGGGCCTCGACATGGTAGGACCCCTCAAAAAGGGCCCGAGCGGCTTCACTCACCTACTCGTAGCAGTTGACAAGTTCACCAGTGGATAGAGGCCAAGCCCATCACCAACATCCGCTCAGAAGAGGCGGTCAAATTCTTCCTGAACATCATTTACCGGTTCGGTGTTCCTAACTGCATCATCACTGACCACGGGACTAACTTCACTGGGAAGAAGTTCCTGAACTTCAGTGATGGATATGACATCAGGTTCGACTGGGCCCCGATCGGACAGCCACATACTAACGGTCAGGTCGAGCATGCCAATGGCATGGTCCTCCAAGGACTTAAGCCACGCATCTTCAACCAACTCAACAAGTATGCCAGATGATGGGTTGCAGAGGTCCCAGCGATCCTCTAGTGCCTAAGAATGACCCCAAACCGATCCCCAGGGTTCATACCCTTCTTCCTAGCCTACAGAGCTGAAGCAGTGCTGCCCTCCGACCTCGACCATGGTGCCCCAAGAGTGAAGGTTTTCAACCACGACCGAGCAGCAGAGGCTTAGCAAGACACAATCGACCTGCTTGAAGAAGCCTGTGAGACGACCGTCATCCACTCTGCTCGCTACCAGCAAACTCTCCGTAGGTACCACGAAAGGAAGATCAGGGGGAGGATCCTCGAAGTCGGTGATCTCATGCTCCGGAGGACCCAATCAATGAAGGAAAAACACAAACTCTCTCCACCATGGGAAGGACCCTATACGGTGATCGAAGTGATTCGGCCGGGCACCTACTGACTGAAGGATGACAACGGCAACATTCTCAGCAACACTTGGAACATTGAACAGCTACGTCGTTTTCCTCGTAAATTCGGTCTTACTGCTTTTATTCAATACTTGCTCCTGTAAATCACCCTAGCCCGAACACTTTTAGCCCGAGTCGCTCGGGGGCTCCATGAGGGTACAATACTAAATACTACCTCTCTTTTTTACTATCACATGGAAAAGAACTTTTAACGAAAGTGCATTTCATTCCTTTGATTACCCTACGTGACTTTGTTCTTACTCCCAACCGAACACACCCCACCATGAGCTATAGTTACGAGCAGCCAAGCCCCGCGGGCCATGCCCAGGTTTTTAAAAGCTGCAGCCTATGGAACGAAAGGGCAGGTGCAAAAAAGAAAGGATAAAAACAAAGCTATGCTAGGATAAAAAATAAAGAACGAATAGTGATTCTATCACAAAAATAGAACTGATGTATTCATTGATACAAAAACTATTCACACAAGGCTCCCCCGTGAACTTAATGATTACATTTGCTGACTACTTCTACTCCAAATACTACTGTGGCCGCTCGACGGCATCAGCTGATGCCAAAGGAGAGGCCACAGCCCATGCCACTGAACATAACTACTATCGTAAGGGCCTCACCCGGTTCTGCTCCCTCAACTTCGGTGAGCGCAACGGGTACCTCAAGGACCCTGCACGGTTGCGCTCCCTCGACTTTGGCGAGTGCAATGGGTACCTTAAGGGTGTCATAGCCATATATGCTCAGCAGAAGAGCATGGAGCTCCTGACCTTCCCATGCAGTCGAGGTAGCTCCTAGGTAGGGACGCTACCTGCCGAGGTATGGCCACCATGGCTAGAAGATATCTCATCAAACTTTATGAACTGGCCAACCTGAGTAGCTGCAAGGGCAAAACGTCCCACCGGCGTAGTCCCGAGTGTCTTCCTCTTTGACAAGGCTCGCTCGAAGAAAAATCGCTAGAAGGAGTCCATGTGCAGCTCCATCCTGACAAAAGCCTCGTAGACAGTGATGAAGCCGATGACGTACGACACCCTCTAGTGCACCACCTCCTTCGGCAGAACTAGCCCCTTCTTAGCGAAGGCGGCCACCACCACCTCATCTACATTGGGGGACCTCCAACTCGACATCGTGCCCTAGAATCATGAATGGGTCTGTGAGTTCTCCTTTCCTTCTCCCTTCCCCTATTTAAAGAAGAGGTGGAGTAGTTGAGGAAAGGCAAAAGGATCGGGGTGAGAAACCCTCTCCCTTCCCCCATTCAATGCGGATAGGAAACGACGAGATGCGCCCTGACCGATGGGACACACATTGACTGACAAAATGGTGCCTGGTCAGACGAGATGTGGCCTGGGTATGGCCCACCACTACCTGCATAACCAGGCGTGAGAAACTAAGCGCCACCACATGTAGGCGGCCCTCCGCCTTCCCAGGCAGAACTTGGAAAGGCCCAACTATGGGATCTCCGCCCAAGAGAGACCATCGGGCTTCCTAAAGTCAATTGAATGGCTCAAGAAAACGCCGAGAGACAGGTAAGGAGCAAAGGGACGCCCCATGTGGGCCATGCCGACTCCATCACGAATGACGAAAATGGATCCCTGGTCGGACATTTCCGATTGGAGCTCTTCAAACCCCGTCACTCGAGTCATCAAGGTAACATTACCAAACCCCACTATTTCTTTATATAATCATTCATACATCCATACATGCATTCATTCCATACGCTTGCGCCCCTCGAACGATTCTAACTGAATCGCCCTGGGGCTTGGTAACTAAGGCATCGCACATGCGGTTAAATGCATCACAACGCTCCGTGTTGCGTCACAAAGCGGTAGTTGCCTCATTCAACATGAGCAACGACCGACCTGGGTTCGAAGGCCGGCCCATGAAGGGTTCAAGGCCACCTCGCATCAAACAAAACCCGGGGAGAAAATGTAGATGAGCCCCAAGCGGCCCTCACCCAATCTGTCCTAAAGCAGATAGGGTCATCTCAACCTTCTCATTCGATCCTAAACCTCTACCAAACCCATAGAATCTCCATCGAGGGGAGGCCAATGGGCCACCCGGGTCAGTCTCTAGAACGACCCAGGCATCTGCTGGGTTGTAGGTTAAGGAGCAGTGGAATGTCATAAGAGGGCTATGTCGACCCCATCACGAACGATAGACCTAGATTTCACTCGATCATACCCGTTAGCGAGCTCACCGAGCGCGTCACTCGAGCCTGAGCCATCGAGCAAGCGACGTTAGCTCAGCCCCTTCGGTTGTGAGAAACAGAGGATGGGGTAACGCACAAAACTCAAACCGATCGTAGCCAAAGGCCAACAGGGCTTTGGGGCTCAAGACGCCAAAAAATGCCTGCACCAAGGCCCATGACTCCAACTTGCCCAAATCCCTCGGCACGCCCGATGCCTGGATCCACGAGTCCGTTTCGATCCCTCGGCTACGCTCGATGCTAGGATCTGCGAGCTTTGTCTCACCTGATCCCTAAAAACAACTGCCTTGGCTACGCATGACACCTTGGTTGATGACTCTGTCTCCATTAAAATGCATGCACACGCGCCCGCTGACAAAAAACCCCCGAAGCGATTTGGCTCGAATCGCCCGAGGCTTGGGGGTTACACCCGCGGGTGTGCTCGTGCGCACCCGTCGATGAAACAAAATGTCCCCCACTGGCAACAAAACCCCCTAGACAATTCTACCCAAATCGCCCAGGGACTCGAGAGCTACACCCACGGGTGCGCTCATGCGCACCCGCCGTCAAGACAAAAACCCCCCAGACGATTCTACCCGAATCACCCGGGGGCTTGGGGGCTCCTATTGGGTTCATAAACCCGAGGTCCCTTATGGACCGGCTTCCCAACAAAGGCTTGGCCCAATAGACAATGTTGCGAGCAACATGTGGCTCATGGGCCAGCCCAAACACCTAAAACGATGGGCTAGAAGGACAATCCAATCTCCGACCGGAAGGCCTGGCCGAGGAGGAACGACACCCGCTTCCAACTCCGGCCCGCCTCTTCGACCGGCCCACCATCGGATGGCCTCTCCGATCGAAAGTCTAGGCCAAAACACCACTTCTGACTCCGACCCGCTTCTTCGACCGAGAATGCACCGAACCCCTGCTTACAGCTCCTCTCCGACTTGCGCAATCAGGTCCGACTGGGACCAACTGACCGGGGACGCCGACTCGGTAAGGACTAGGGAACGGATAAAAAAGTAAAGTAGGGCACCCAAGTCAACCACAATACCGAGGAACATACCTTGTACACCTACAGGACAGTACCCTACGACCTCCCTAGTATAACAGAACCCAAGCAATGTTGTAGGCGCCAGCATTTTCCCTACAGTGTTGTGGGCGCCATCAACTGCCATAACAGACAAACACAGTAAGGCTCCCCCACATGCCTCTAGGCATCAACAGTGTTGTTGGCACCGACGTTTATTGGACCAGGCGAACATGGTAAAACCCCCTGTATGCCTCTCGGCATCAACAGTATGGCAGGCACCAACGTCTGCCATGCCAGAAGAAGATGACGCAACCTCCACGTGCATCTGACATTAAATAGTATTGTGGGCGCCTACCATCATCTTGTACCTGCTAGCATGGGCAACAAAGACTTAGTACCATATGTACTCTCTTCCTCTCACTTGTAAGGCCATCCCCTTCATCTATAAAAGGGGATGCGCTCCCTCCCAACAACAGGATCAATCAGTTCACTAGCACACAACAACAGAACCACCAGGTTCAAACCGCAAGCACACGCTCGAACACTTAGCACATAGCGGAGCTCCCGTCACTCTCGGCCCCTTAGACTAGAGTCCGACCAGACCTCTTGTACCGCCCATCTTTCTCCTTCTTGTTTGTAACCCCACTGCAAACTTCGAGCACCTGGGCTTAGGAATAAAGTCACCGATCGACTCAAACTGGACATAGGGCACATTGCCTGAACCAGTATAAACCCTATGTCATTGAGTGCTAGGCCACCTCCGATCACAACGTACAACAAAACTACAAATATTTACGTGTTGGTCACTTTCTTCACCGATAATGTGCAACATGTCATGGTAGTATTCTAGTGGCTTGCAGTCGACCAATGGAAAATCAAACTCTCCAAGTGTAAGTTTGCTCAACGTTCAGTTTCGTACTTGGGCCATGTGATTAGTAGTGCTGGTTTGGTGACAGACCCGGCCAAAGTCCAGGCGATTCAGGACTGGCCAACACCAACCACAGTACGTGCTCTTCATGGATTTCTAGGGCTTGCCAGGTACTATAGGAAATTTGTGCGCCATTTTGGTGTCATTGCCAAGCCCCTCAATGAATTGCTGAAGAAAGATACTATATTTGTCTGGACTTCTCTTCATGATTCTACCTTCAACTCGCTAAAGGCCGCTCTGTCATCAGCTCTAGTTCTAGCTCTCCTAGATTTCTCCATTCCATTTAAGGTGGAATTGGTGCTGTGCTGCAACAACATGGACACCCCTTAGCCTATATCAGTAATGCTTTGGGGACTCACAATCAGGGCCTCTCCATCTACAAGAAGGAGTACTTAGCAATTCTTATGGCGATGGACAGTTGGCACCATTATCTGATGCAATCGGAGTTTGTGATCCACACGGACCAGAAAAGCCTTGTGCATCTCAATGAGTAGCGGCTCCACACTCCTTGGCAGCAAAAAGTATTCACACATTTGCTGGGCCTCCGCTATCGCATCGTCTACCGTTGCGGTGAAGACAATACTGTCGCTGATGCTTTCTCCCACCGACCTCCTATTGAAACTCTGTTAGCGGTGTCATCTCCTGTACATGACTAGAAATCTTCCTTGCAGGACTAGTACTAGCAAGATACTGAGGCCTCTGGTCTGTTAACCCAACTCTCTTTGGATCCTATAGCTAAGCATCCATTCAGCTTGCGCCAAGGGATTATCATGTACAAGGACAGGGTACGGTTGGGTTCATACACTGATCTTCAGACCCGAGTGCTTTTAGCTCTTCATGATAGCATAGTCGGAGGTCATTCTAGTGCTCCTGCCACACTAGCCAAAATCCATCAACTGTTCTATTGGCCGGGTATACGTGCTGCAGTTCTAAAATATGTGCAGTCTTGCTCTATTTGTGCTTAGGCCAAACCAGATCACAACAGTTATCCCGGTCTCCTCCAACCATTATCAATGCTAAAATCTTCTTAGGAAGTAATCTCCATGGATTTCATCGAAGGGTTGCCTCTCTCGGGATCTGCCATTGTTATAATGGTGGTCATGGACAAATTTACCAGCTTTGCACACTTTGTGGCTTTGTACCACCTGATTTCTGCTGCCTCTATTGCTCGTGCATTTCTAGATCATATTTACAAGCTGCATGGTTTGCCATTGGCTATCATTTCTGATCGAGATTGGCTTTTCACTAGCAAGTTCTGCTAGCTACTTTTCAAGTTGGCAGGGACTGACCTTCGCATGAGCTCTGCCTACCATCCACAGACGAACGGGCAGACAGAGCGTCTTAATCAATGTATGGAGACGTATCTTCCATGCTTCGTTCATGCCTGCCCTCGCCAATGGTCGCAGTGGCTCTCCCTTGTCGAATATTGGTATAATATGTCTTCTCATTTGGCCCTAGGACGCTCACCCTTTGAGGTGCTTTATGGATGTCACCCAAGACATTTGGGGTTGGACATATCATCTGCTGCTCCTGTCCCTGAACTCCAGCAATGGCTCTCTGATCGGGACCTGATGCAACGCCTTGTTCACCAACACCTAGTGCGTGCTCAACTTTGAATGAAGAAACATGTATATAAGCATCGCTCAGAGCGCACTTTCAATGTGGGTGATTGGGTTTCCTTAAAGCTCTAGCCATATGTGCAGTTGTCCATGGCAACTCGATCAAACAACAAGCTGTCATTCAAGTTATTTGGGACCTTCCGCATTCTGAAGCGCATTGGCGCTGTGGCCTATCTCCTGGACCTTCCAGCAATGGTGGCCGTGCACCCTATCTTTCATGTGTCGCTGCTCAAGAGCTCTCCAAGTTCACAGACTGTCAATGCTTCCTTGCCATCTGAACTTATTGCATTTCAAGTCCCTGAGCGCTTCCTACAATGGTGCTGGACAACTGGTGATCACCCTATTCATCAAGCTCTTGTCAAGTGGTCGCATATGCCGGCTTCGATGTCCACTTGGGAGAATATTGAAGAGCTTTGTCGCCAATTTCCGCGGGCTCTAGCGTGGGGACACACCGGTTCACAAGAAGGGGGGATTGTCAGCAACGCCCCTGACTCTACTTCCACAGTCTGCGTCAACCCTGCTGGAGGCAGCGACCGCAGCAGCGCTCCTTCATCTCCAAGGCCCAAGAGGGGAGTTCGGCCCAATCCCAAGGTGTTCGGGCCCATGTGGTAGCCGTAGGCTAGTATAAGTCTGGAGAAGGAGAGAGAGAGGGGGACGAATCCTGAAAACCATAAACTCAATTCTATTATTGAAGCACTCAGCGTTACTGTATTTCTTCTTCCTCTCCTCCAAGCATTAGTTTCCTAGTTCCTGCTTACATGATCTCCGTTGCTCGTGGGATTTGATCCCTCGCCGCAGGAAGGCGTGCGTGGGGCAAGAATGTCAGATCTGCGCCCGGGACAGTCCACGACACGGACGGTTAGCTAGAGCGTACCATGGAGGGAGACGCGGCGGACGCGACGACCATGGCAGCCCCCACCTCATCGCGCGCCCAGCCCAGGGATGACGACTAGAGGGGGAGGGCAGGGCGGGTCCAGGCGGCGCCATTGGGATCTCAC
The DNA here is from genome assembly GCF_019320115.1 of Miscanthus floridulus. Taxonomy (NCBI): domain Eukaryota; kingdom Viridiplantae; phylum Streptophyta; class Magnoliopsida; order Poales; family Poaceae; genus Miscanthus; species Miscanthus floridulus. The sequence continues at coordinate 83,398,365 of NC_089581.1, forward strand.
GGGGACGGTGGGCGGCCTACGTGGACTGCCATGGCGTGTCCGTATTTATGCCGCAACTCGGAACCGCGTGGGGGCGATTCCGTCAGATTGGAGAGCGTCCCGGTCCCGGCGACGCATCCACTGTCCTCTCGCCGCGGGGTGGGACCACCTTCCTCGTCTCGTGGTTTGGAGGGTCGTGGTGGTGGCGTCGGGAAGCCGCGACACAAGACGCAACTAGTGAGGAGGGCGGTATCTCGTTTTTTAGCAATAGGAGTGGGTATCCCGTAACCCGTGCTCCGTTTTTTAGATACTAGCTCTGTCCCTGCTCCGTTCTTTAGATACTAGCTCTGTCCCTTGTGCAACTATGTGCTAAGTGCCGGTTAAAATACTTCACGTTTAACCAAATTTCTTGTAAATAATATTCACATTTATAACTCCAAACTAATTTATTATGAAAATATATTTCATAATTAATCTAATAATATTTGTTTTATATTATAAATATTTATAATTTTTATCTATAATTGATCAAACTTGATATACTAAAATATGACATTGTTGCAGAATTGTATTCTTTTGGGATAAAGGGAGTATAAGTTGTTTTCGCTTTTCGACAAACAACTTTAATTAAATAAATAAAAAATATTAATATTTATGATATATATCAATATCATTAGATAGATATCTGAGTCTAGCATTTTTTAATAAATTTATTTGATATACAAATATTGCACGTATTTTTTATAAATCATAACCGTTAATCGGAGACAAACAGACTGTATGTCGTAACTGCGGACAGCGACGTGACGTGGCCTCGGTGAAACGGCCCGGCTCGGCGCGCAGGTCCATGGGCCGACAAGTGAAACGTTGTTTCAGCCGAAAAAGTCCAACAACTCTCAACAATTACGTGGGTCAGATTTACCTCTTTAAAAAAAAAATAGAATTTTAATCTCTAACTCTTAGAACCGTCTAATTTATCTCTCCAAACAGTTTTCAAAGTGCTCCGAACTGACGTGACACTACACCAATCGTTCTACATAGCGCCACGTCAATCACAGACAAGGTAAATTGGACTTTTACAATAGTTCAAGAAGATCAATTAAAAATATTTTTTTCAAAAAGTTATCGAAATATTTAGAACAAATATATATTAAACAATACAAAAATATGATGTAATATCAAAAAATTCATACAAAATTTGTTTTAACTCAGAAAATATAAAACAAATTTTATATTTTTGCTAAAATCATGCTCTACTTTTTGTTTCTTGCTTTATTTGAATCTTATATGGTCTCAATGTGAAACGTATTTGCAGACCGTAACGTGAATCACCACGCAACGTGCCGTGCAAATTGCCAAAAAAATATATTCCCCGTAGCAATATCTTGCTTAACCATCGAGGCATGCACGTGAATTTCCAAATAAAAAATGTAATTCAAGCTTTGATGGCACATTAACAACATATATCATGTGGTTTAACTTTTGTAGCGACATTGTCTTCTTTAGGGGCCACGATGACAAGTATAGACTCATTGGACCATCTAGCATTGTGGCGTGTGACTTCTTAGACTCCCGAACTGATGTCTATGACTTAGCTCACAGCATCCGGATGGATGCAGTCGCTTCCTCATTCATCATAACCATGGGTCTGCGCATGCACCGGGAGTACATGATTGAGTAAGAAGACAATTTGGACATGCTCAGGATGGCAAATTTCATGCGTTTTCTAAATCTATATTATGGTGCCTAGCTCAGAGAAACATATGAAAGGATCTATTGATGACTAGGGGAGGTGAATAACCTCTCAAAAAAGTATTCTTCAAAGCACAACATACGCAAAGTGATTAATTAGTATAAAAGGTGATCCAAATAATAACTACTTTGCCTAGCCTATTTCACCACAAAAGCAAGCCTTCTAAAAATTTCTAGTAGCAAGGTTAACGCTACTACTAGAGCACTCAACACTATAGACTAGCAACTAAAGTTGAGCTACACAAAGCAAGCTACTCTAACTACACTACTCCATTAGAGAGCTACTACTACAACTATGTAAATACAAGTGTAGTAGAGAGCAAACAAATGAGGGCAAGTGACACAATATTTATCTCGAGGTTCAGTTACTTACTGGTAACTCAATCTCATTGAGGTAAGTCCTATTAGATCACCGCTTGACTAGCCTCGCGAGCAGACAAGCTCGGTCCCTACTGTAACACCTCTGGTGTTTTAAACCCTAAAACATGCCATGTCATCATATGCAGTGCACATCATTCTTATGTTAGTGAAAATTTTGATATGCATTCACTAAAACAAGTTTATTTTTATAATGATATGTGTTGACTTGTATGGATGAATCAATTTCAAAACATTTGTGTTGAATTGAATTTCCAAAAACCCTACTTTCCAGCGTTTAATTCTACCCTGGAAAACCTAATTCAAAATCTAAGCACATTTTGGGGTTAAGCCTAAAATAAAAAGTGTAGAGTTTGTCATTTTGTACAAAGTTGGTTTTTGGAGTTTTCAAAGTTGTTATGTAAAATTTGAAGTAATTTGAAAAGGCGATAAGTTCTTAAAGTGTGTCCTTTTGATTTTAAAGTTACATTTTAAAATGTAGACATAATTTGAGTATGGTTGTTAAAGCAAAGTTGTAGAACTTTGAATTTGGAACAACTTTTGTTTTTGGAGATTTTTGAGTTACCATGCAAATCTGGGAGTAATTTGAGAAATTATACGAGTGCCAATTCGGTAAATATTGGGAACAGTGCCAGCAGACAGACACCTCACCGTCGGTGAGCTTCTAACGGCTTCCAGGCACGCCTGTGGCCATCTTCGGCTTCGCGCTGGTAGGGGAAGGCTGCTGCGTGGCTTCTCCTTGCTTCCTGGCCACGCTATAAAGCCTACGCCGTCGCCGTTCTTCTCCGTTCCTTTCCTCTGCTTTTCCCATCGTCACCGCCAGCTCCGACGAGCTCACGCCATCGCCGTAGCGTCCATCTAGTCGCAGTAAAGCCTGTCATAGCTCCGCCTACTCCTTACGAACCTAGCTGACCAGTCCTTGAAGCCTGACTCCGCTGGGAAACGCTGCACGTTGCCTTTCTTCCTCGCGGCCGGCATCATCGCCGTCGAGTGCGCATCACCGTGGCCAGCACTCTACGGTGCGTCTTTGCTCTTGCTCAGCGTAGCTCCAGCTTCGCCATGTTGCCGTGATGCTTTGTGTCTTGTTGGGTGACCTTTTTGTCCACCGCATCCACCGGAGCATCGCCGTCGACACCAGCTGAGCCGCCGTACCTGCCTCGATCGTCGACCCGCTTCTCTGTTGCTCCTCCGGTTCCTCTTCCAGCTCAGGCGTGTCTGGGGTGAGCCACTGAGTCCTCCCAAGCGTTTTGTTTAACCACTACCGACCTCTATTCGCCAGCGTAACACAGTCGCACCGTCGTGGCCGCCATGGCCGGTGTTGAGCTCGAACCAAGCCATTTTCAGTGCAATTAGTGCCACCAATAGGTGTGCCTTGCCGTGGTGATCACGTTGGTACCCTCGCCGTGGCCGGAGACCTCACCGTCGGCGAGAAATCGCCGATCAGCGAGCTTTGCCGCCATGGTCAGCGCGGGGCACTATGCTGACGAGTGGGACTGATGAGGACATCGCCACGCTGGACACACCGACGCCATAGTCTTCCCCAAGTTGCAATTCGTTCCCAACTCAGCTGCCACATCGCCCTCGGATTCAGCAGACACGTCATCACTGTTTCGGTCATAACTTTCTCATACGACATCGAAACGGGCCGTTCTTGGATGCGTTGGAAAGGGGACGACGACGCCGTCGTTTTGGATCTGGTCCCAGCTCCAGAAGGTCCGTGGATCATTCTGTGTGACCACGGCAAGGTGCTGCGTCACCTATTTGGGCCAACTTGGCCATGTATCGTGTCGGGCCTTAAGCCCAAGTTGTGGGCGCCCAACCCCTGGCCGTCCCCAGCCCTAGGTCGAGTCTTAGACTATAAACACAGCCGCCGCCGCTGCTACACAATTGGGTTTTGTTTAGAGTTTAGTTTTCTATCGAGAAACTGAATCGTTCATTGTAACTGTGGTGACAAATCCTTTTACAGTGATCTAGGGCCCCCGTTCTTGATCTTCTCCACTGTGTCGATTAGTCCTTTGGAACCGAGTTCTTGAATCCTCTATTGATATTCGCGTCATTCATATTTGCAATTTTACATTGCGTGTTTTACCTTCTTGCTTGTGCTCTTCGATTCGCTTGCAAGAAAAGCCTTCTTGGCGAGGTCAATCAAGTTGTGCTTGGTTGATAACCAACGGAGCAGTGGTGTAATGGTTGCAGGGTTCGAATCGCGTCTGATTTGAAGCCGGATCGCCAACGTCGAGATCTCCACAAATTGAACTTACCAGCTACCTCTCGGAAGATTGGGCCTGTATCCATCAGGGACCCCACTGTCAGTGACAGTTTGAATTAGAAATGGAAATTTTTCTTTTTCAGAAAATAATGAAAAGTGTAAGTTTTTGTTTATTTTGTGTAGAATTAAATAGATCTCCAAAAATTATGAAAATTTTTGTGTGACCTCTCTGAGATGTAAACTATTTAGGAAAAATATTAAATGTTATTTTTCAGTACATTTTGAATGTGGTAAAAATTGCTCAAATTAATTAATAAATGGGTTTCCATGATTTTTCTAGGCTTAAATAATTATCCAAAAATTATGAAAATTGTTTTACCACTTAGTTATCTTGTGACAAGTCTTTAGAAAAATTTTGAGCTTAGTTGGAGAAAGTTGATTTATTTCATAATTATTAATTAGAATTAATAAAAATCAATAGTAAACCCTAATGACTTCGGTTTTGTTTGAATTTTTGGATTGGGTGATGACCTTGGGTCATTAGCATATAATGATCCTTGGCAATTAAAGTAAGTGTTTGAGTTTATGAAAAGGTTTATTCAGTTGTTGGTTTGCAACTGTACCGCGAAGGAAAGTTGTATTCAAGTTATTAACTTTTGCATCCATCGTCAAGCATCATGTTTTATATCGCGCATCATATTAAACATGGCATTATTACTACGTGTAGTGAACGAAAGTGAGAACGTGGTAGTCAACCAAGTTGTTGAGAAAGTTAATCCACCTGTTGAGGTCGGGTTTGATATTTGTGGAACATCTCTGGAACCTGACTTTTCCGACAATCAAGGCAAGCCCCGGATGCATTTAAACCTACCATGTGTTTTACAAATTTATATCGCTTTTGCTTTTCAATACTGCATTAAGTGATTAGGAGTTGAGTGGAAACCTAATTGGTGCATTACCAACCTTGGTTTTTCATATCAACCTTGTTACCCGTTTTAATCCGCGAATGCTTAATTATGCTTAGCCATGCTTAGAACGATAAAAGTTATGGTAGAACCTCCTAAGAAATCAGGCCCACATGCACCTATCATTGTCTTGATAGACCTCGAATAGCGTACACGAGTTCCCAACAACTCAACAGGTCTGTCGGGTGTCCTCGGGAAACCCGAATCATCCACGATTCTCTTTTCAAACAGGATCCCAATCACAGACATTGCAGATTACAACAGTTTATTCAAAAATATACATCAGAGGAAAGATAGCGAAAGTCTTAAGATAACATAGTTTACAAACCAGTTATTTTCAAACTTACAATACCATAAGTGTCATACAACCATAGTAGCGGGATAATATTACATTAACTTTATTTATCATACAAACTAGTGCCTTGTCCAAAGGCCATTCATCACTCCTCATCGTCATTGACTTCAAACACAGACATGCAACAGGGACCAAAACAAGCCTGCGCATGTGACTCACCTGCAACAAGGGTTAACAAACCCTGAGTACAAAGGTACTCAACAAGACTAACCCGACATAAAGGGGTGTAAGACTTTTAGAGATGCAGGGTTTGGGACAAGGTAAGGATGTAGCAAAATTTAAAGTTCTTTGCCAAAAGCTTACTATTCTTATCCTATTTTCAAGTTTTACCCCTAAGACCTTTTTGTTCATTATCTCAACTAAATGTACATTTCCCATATTCCATTCCTTCTTATTCCATTCTGTTTCTCATATTTTAGTAATTCACCAGTTCTGCATTGCTTCTGTAATGAATCGAGTCTCCATATCCACGGAGCACCGGCAATTCAAATTGATTCAAGTCCTAGCTGGGGATTCCTTATCACATGACATATGTAGAACTTAATCTTGCATATATCAACCTCGCTATCGGATCCTCCTACACTAAGCCGTCTCCACGCCACCCAAGAGCACAACACACCTCAAATCCAGCCACATTCCAGCCACGAGGGTACACGCTACTCCCGCCATCTCTCCACTCCCAGTGCGTGGGCATTCGTCTTAGTATCGGATTAGCTGAAGTAGGCTTACCAGAGTATGTGACCAGTACTACAAAGTGTCTCCTTCAGAAGATCCACGATGAGTGGCCTTTAAGCGACATAGCCGGCAACATTACCCAACATTCAAGATAAGTCACCTAACTAGTCTCTAGTTCATTCTACATTCTTTCTTTCTTTGGCCAGTATGCCATATTTGATTGTATCAAAACTTTTACTTTGAAAGCCTACCATAAAGCATACTAAGCATACTACGCCTTTATAAATGGAAACATCTTCAAGGATGGTAAACAATTATCAACGTAGGTAATGCATCAAGTAGGTAACATTTGAACTTAATCAACTTAATGCAATAATAACATAGGTGATAAACTTTTCAAAGTAAACAAGGTAAGGGTTTAATGCATAAACCGGGGCTTGCCTTCGTTGGCGATCTCAGGTTCTGGATCAGTACCACAATTATCGAATCCCGTGACAACCAGGGACTCTTCCAGAACTTGCTCAACTAGAATTGTTTCACTCTCGGGTTCTACACGAAATAATAGCATATGCTTCAACATGATGATAATGTAAACATGATGCTTTCATGGTGCATGAAATATAACAACACCTTGAATACAACTTTCCTTCATGGTACAGTTACAAGCCAAACTAACCAAACCATATTCATAACGGATGTGACCACGCCAGCACCGACCACTTCGGCGAGCTCTCCGACCACTTCGGTGAACTCTCCGACCACTACGGTGAACTCTCCGACCACTACGGCGAACTCTCCGACCATTACGGTGAACTTTCCGACCACTACGGTGAACTCTCCGACCAAACTGATCTTGAACCCTACTGGTCACAAAACATGATCAAAACAAGATCAAACACTAATCAAACACTTTGGATTTGCTTTTATTTATTTTCGAATTAATTTGGAAATAAGCCCAAAAAAATGAACTTGTTCCTAATGACCTGAAAATTTTATGTAAGCTTCCTCATGACAAATTAGTGTACCAAAACAAATTTCATAATTTTTGGAATTATACAGTGGCCTACAAAAATCATGGAAATTGCATTTATCAATTAATGGACTGAATATTTGAACATTAAAAATTTATTCAAATTTCAAGTTTCAAATTTTTAAACCATACTAGAGCATGTACAGAAGCTACACAAAAATTTTTAGAATTTTTGGAGCTATTATTATTTTCCTACAAATTCCCAAAGTTTTAGCACTATTCATAATTTCAGAAAATACAAAATCGCATTGTTCTTCTTCCTCTCTCGCACTGACAGCCAGGCCCCGCTTGTCAGTGACCCAAAGAGGACGCACGGCGGCGCTGTCTGCTCCGATCGGCAAAACGCGCCGGCGGCGAAGCTTCGGCGAAGCAGACCGCACCTACATGACCTACTCTTTTCCCCGAACCGATCCCAGCTATCAGAAAGGCAAAAGGCGCACCGGAGATAGCTCCACGCCGGGCATGGCGGCTTGGGCACGACAGTGTACGGCGTAACCACGGCGACGTTGCATTAGAGACTAAAGCAAAATGATCTTCACGTTTAGGAGCTCACCGTGATCACGTAGGTAGACTCGGTGAAGGCAGAGACGTACTGGATCGACGGGACCACGGTGAGACTGATGATGGCGGAGCTCCGGCCGGCTCCGAAGAAGACGACGTCGCGCGGTGGCGCTATCCGGCTAGAGGCGAGGCGAGCAGGTCGAGAACGAGCGGTAGGGCGAGGTGGAGCTTCTGGCCAACGCAATTGACCCCAAGTACTACGGCGAGGATGAATTTTGCGAGCGCGGTCAGGACACTGGCGGCGAGCAGTCGACGGGAAACTGAGGAACGATGACGGCGTGCTCCTATTTATAGAAGGAAGGAAGGCGTGCGGTGTCGACAGCACATGAGCGAGCTCGCCACGGAGGCATCGGCGTGTCACCACGCGTGAAAGCGGTGAAGAAGGTCTGCGGCGAACAGCGGTGTGACGCCGGTGGCAAACAGACGATGATGATTTTGATTTTTGAATTATTTACAGAACTGCCACTGAGTCCATTTTTCAAATTACTCTCAAATTTTCTAAAGAAGTTGAAAATCTCCAAAAATGAAAGTTGCTCAATTTTTCAAACTCTACTACTTTGCTTCTAGGAACATTTTCAAATTCTGCCTCCATTTTGAAATTTGAATTTGGGGTGCATTTGAGCATTTGAATCATTTCAAAATTACTCCAAATTTTATATGTAAACTTGAAAAACTTTGAATACCAAAGTTGATCCACATAAAATAATCTCCAACTTTGCTTTTTGCCCCAACCCCAAATTCCACATGGATTTTGAATTAGTCAAGAGGGGCAAAAAGGACTTTTATAATTTGAATTTGAATTCAAATTTGATTTGTCTTCCTTTTACTTAAATTTTGATTTTTGACCAGTAACATGGCCCATTAGGGTTATTTGAGTCAAATGACACATGACCTCACATGATCACATGAATTTTGACCCTTGTAGTCATGATCTTTATTTAGGGTTTTGAATCACATCACATGAAATAACAACATTATGAAATAAAGCTTATTAGTGAATGCATTCAAAATTTTCTACTTTATGAATGCTTTGCAATGCATATGATGACATGTCAAATTTTAGTGCTAGGTCAAAACACCAGAGGTGTTACAACCCTTCCCCCTTAAAGAAATCTCGTCCCGAGATTTAAAACTTAAGGCTAAGTAATGGAAAAGGAAATGTGTCAAGCTAACACATCAGAACTTTATTCAAAAGGCGAGTGAGGGGGTTTTCCATTCTGTTGTCAAACAAGACAAGTTACAATATAGACAAGGTATTGCAACTAGATAGAAGCGAAGAAGTCAGGAAAGTTTTCTTCTAAGTAATCCTCAGACTCCCAAGTAGCTTCATCTTCAGTGTGTTGATTCCATTGTACTTTGTAGAACTTGATTGTACGTCTTCGAGTGACTCGATCTTTCTGATCTAAGACTCTAATGGGGTACTCGGCATAAGTCAAGTCAGGTTCTAGTTCTACTTCACCAAAGTCGACCACTTGGTCAGGTACTTGAAGACACTTCTTTAACTGGGATACATGGAAGATATCATGCACAGCTAACATGTGATCTGGTAACTTGATGCGATAGGCGACCGGTCCACATCATTGTTGGATCTAAAAAGGACCGACATAACGGGGCACCAACTTTCCCCGAATCCCAAAACGATGAACTCCTTTCATTGGTGATACCTTGAGGTAGACATAATCTCCCACTTTGAATTCTAGCGGTCGTCTCCTCTTATCAGCATAGCTTTTCTGTCGGGATTGAGCTACCTTCATATTGGCTTGTATGAGTTTAACTTTCTCTTCAGCTTCCTTGACCACATCTGGTCCAAAGAACCAATGCTCTCCAGCTTCTGACCAATTTAAAGGTGTCTGACATCTACGGCCATACAGTGCTTCGAATGGTGCCATTTTAATGCTTTCTTGATGGCTATTGTTATATGAGAATTTAGCTAAAGGAAGGCATTCATCCCATTTAGCACCATAGGAAAGGACACATGCTCTTAGCATATCTTCAAGAATTTGATTTACCCTCTCAGTCTGTCCATCTATTTGCGGATGATAAGCAGAACTACGGATAAGTTTAGTTCCTAAAGACTCATGTAGACTTTTCAAAAACTTGGATATGAACAATGACCCTCTATCAGAGACAATGGTCTTGGGTGCCCCATGTAGACTGAAAATTCTATCAAGATAAAGCTTTGCATATTGCTCCGCTCGATATTTATCTCTGACTGGTAGGAAGTGAGCTATCTTGGTTAGGCGATCAACAATAACCCATATTGAATTGTAGCCTGCAGATGTCCTAGGCAATCCCACGATGAAGTCCATATAGATATCTTCCCACTTCCAAGATGGAACTGGCAAAGAATGTAATGGACCTATAGTCTTCATATGAACCACTTTGACTCTCTGACAAATATCACACTTGGCCACATATTGAGCTATTTCTATTTTCATTTTGGTCCACCAATATCTCTTTCTCAGATCATGATACATTTTGTTGCTACCCAGATGAATGGAGTATCTTGTAGAATGAGATTCATCAAGAATCTGCTTTCGCAGCTCTGGATTCTTGGATACTACCAATCTATCCTTGAACCATACGACATCTGATTCATCAATCTTGAAACATGTTGGTTTCCTAGATCTGACTTTATTCTTAATATGGGCTATGCCCTTACTTTTCTATTGAGCAACAATGATCTGATCTTTGATAGTGGACTCAACTACAATATTGGACAGGGAACCTTGTTCTATGATTTGTAAATCCAGATGCTCCATCTCTTGACACAATGTTCGCTGCATAGGTTCTACAATTAGGCAATGACAATGACTCTTGCGACTCAGGGCATCGGCAACCACATTAGCCTTGCCCGGATGATAATGCACTTCTAAGTCATAATCTTTGATAAGTTCTAACCATCTTCTTTGCCTCATATTCAACTCTGACTGAGTGAAGATGTATTTCAAACTTTTGTGATCCATATAGATATGACATATATTGCCCAATAAATAATGTCGCCAAATCTTAAGTGAGTGAACAATAGCAGCTAATTCAAGATCATGGGTGGGATAATGTTCTTCATGCTTCTTGAGTTGTCTGGAAGCGTATGCTATGACTCTGCCTTCTTGCATAAGAACACAGCCAATACCAAGTCTAGATGCATCACAATAGATATCAAATGGCCTCTCGATATCAGGTTGTGCTAATACTGGTGCAGTTGTCAACAACTTCTTCAATGTCTGAAAGGCCTCCTCAAATTCTGTCGACCATATAAACTTAGTTTGATTTTTTAGCAGTCCAATAATCGGCTTTGCAATTCTGGAGAAGTCAGGGATGAACTGACGATAATACCCTGCCAACCCTAGAAAACTACGAACTTGATGAACGGTGGTAGGTGCTTTCCAGTTAAGGACTTCTTCTACCTTGCTCGGATCAACAGCTATACCTTCAGTAGATAACACATGACCCAGAAATTATACTTCCTCCAACCAAAATGCACATTTACAGAATTTGGCATATAATTGGTGGTCTCTTAATCGTTGTAGAACAATGTGGAGATGTTTCGCATGTTCCTCTTTGCTCTTAGAATAGATAAGAATGTCATCGATGAATACCACTACAAACTTATCCAACTCGGGCATGAAAACTGAGTTCATTAGGTACATGAAATGAGCCGGGGCATTGGTCAGTCCAAAAGACATGACTAGATACTCATATAGACCAAATTGGGTAGTAAATGCTATCTTTGGCACATCTTCACATCTGATCTTAATCTGGTGGTAGCCTGATCTTAAGTCTATCTTCGAGAATACCTTAGCTCCCACAAGTTGATCAAAAAGCAAATCAATTCGGGGTAAATGGTATTTGTTCTTTATGGTGATTTCATTTAACGGCCGATAGTCAATACATAACCTTAAGGTTTGATCCTTCTTCTTCACGAAGATAGCAGGGCATCCCCAAGGTGATGAACTGGGTTGAATGAAACCCTTGTCTAACAACTCTTGTAGTTGCATTTTTAATTCTGCTAGTTCTTTGGGTGGCATCCTATATGCTCTTCTGGACACTGGTGTTGTTCCTGGTTTCAGATCAATTCTGAACTCTACATCTCGGTCTAGTGGCAGACCAGGTAGATCATCGAGAAAGACATCCGTAAACTCACATACCACTGAAATTTTCTCAGCTCCTTCAACAATAGTTACACAGACTGTTTCCACTATACTCTTAGGAAAGGGAAGTTGGATAAGAAGTTGGGTTTTGCTGCCAGGTGCATTTACCCTTATGGTTCTACGCAGGACATCTATGATAGCCCCATGTTGAGTTAACCAGTTCATACCAAGGATCACATCTATATCTTGATCCTTTAATATCAGCATATTGGTAGGGAACTCATAACATCCCAAATCAATTGGTACATGCTGAACTACCTCCCTTGTACAGATTCGTCCCCTAGGCGACTGTATATGATAGGGCTCTTTTGTTTCCCCAATAGCTATCCCATGCTTCACAACAAATGTACGATTGATGAATGTATGGGATGCACCAGAATCAAATAAGGTAATTGCAGGATGCTTAGCAATGGGAAACATACCCATCATTACTGGTTCTCCTTCTAGAATAGACTCCACCTGAGTATAGAAGACCCTTCCAGTTTTCTTCTCAGCCTGACCCTTCTGACTATTCGGAGCATTGCCCTTGTACTGATTCTGAGCTTGAGTAACAGGGGCTTTGGGTGCATCAGGATTGTTCTTCCTAGGATACGGACATTCTCAGGAAAAGTGTCCGGGTTTACCACAATTATAGCATGGAAAATTGTGATTCTGGGGAGTAGCATTGCGGTTTGCATTATTTGTATTGTTTTGCTGCTACGATGCTTGATGAGTATAAGGCATATTAGTTGCAGGGCGAATAAAGATTTGCTGCCTGCCTTGGCCTTGCTGTGGGCGGAATGGCGCACGGCCATGATTCTGTGGATGGTAGACTATCTTTTGACGCTTTCCACCTGACGATCCGGAAGCAAATATTTTCTTCTTCTTCGCCTCCTTGTGTCGGCGGTAATTCTCCTCAGAAGCGATAGCAATGTTGATTGTCTCATGATAAGATGCATTACCATAGGTTGCCATCATGGTCTGAAGTTTAGTGTTCAGGCCTCTAAGAAAATGGTTCTTCTTCCTGTCAGTATTCACATACTCTATAGCATACTATGACAGGTGATTGAAGCGCCCAACATAATGCATCACGGGGTGCTCCCCTTGCTTAAGAGCCAAAAACTCTTCTAACTTCATGGTCATCACACCATCTGGAATATAGTGTGCCCTGAAGGCATCCTTGAACTCCCTCTAGTTGATTTGGTGACCAGCGGGCTGTACTGCTACCAAATTTACCCGCCAGGCACCAACAGCTCCTCGGAGTTGCTGTGCCGCAAACCTAGGTTTCTAAACCTCGGTACAGTGAATTAGCTCAAACTTTTGCTCTATTGTCCTAAGCCAATCGTCTGCTTCTAAAGGTTCTTCTACCTTAGAGAACACAACGGACATGTGTCAGTAAAATCCACATAGGTTGACTCGTCATTTCCATTATTACAACGGCCACGATTAGGGTATGGTGCCTGCTGGTTCTACGCCAATTCCCTTAATAGCCTAGCATTCTCTGCCGTTGCGTTGACGAGTGCGGCTATGGCATCTGCCATAGTCGAAGGCATTGGTGGAGGATTTGGGCACTCATCATCATCATGCGAGCCACTAGGACTAGTTCAGGTGATAGGACGAGGCATCTGTTAGAGAAACACATTTACTTACATTATTCTTTACTGAAAGCATTTAAAAGGTTCCATGCTACAAAGGGTTACTTATTTAAATTACATGTCTTGTATCCCACAAGACAACCCTAGTTTACTAGGAAAGCAGTAAAGGAACTACTACTACTCCGGGCTCTCAGTCATCGGCATCTGTGCCCATATCGGACGAAACCTCATCTTCATCTGAAAAGTACACTAACTCCTCAGGATCCTCCTCTTCTTCATTCTTGACTTCTCCTGGATCTACAATCATTTCTTCATCTGTAACTTCACCATCCCCATGAGGTGGATGAAGTTGAGCGTACAACATGTGCACATTCTCATGAAGAATGGCATTGTCCATCTCCAGGTCTTCTACGTAGAACTCCAACTCATGGACGCGTTCATTGGCCGCATCCTCTCATGTCCAGGCTTCATTCCGCAGCTCCATGGTCATGGTGATACCTCTTTGCATTTTTGCCAGCTCTTCTTGATCTTTGGCATGAGCTCGACGAAGAGTGTTGAGCTCCTTGGTAAAGTTCTCGATGTTGGCAGGGTTGCTTGAAGATCCTTCATCTCCTAGGTTCTTGGCACTTCCTTCACCAAGCTCATGGTTTCTTGGTGCCAACTGGTGACGAGGGACTCCATGAGGTCCGGTGGACTTGCGTGCGGTTTTCTTGGTCTTTGCCATAGCCTGTAGGATTTAGGGTAGGACTATAAGAATAGCTTGAGGATAATGGAGGTTAGCAAGAATGGGATTGACATTACTTACCCAACCACTATTAAGGGGAATTATTATGCAAGGTGCTCAAGCATGATGCATGAATCGATCTTACGAATCTAGGTACAAAAGATTTATATAATCATAAGCACTAGATTTTTGATACATAGGACAAACCTAATCATATTATCCGCCACAAACTTTCAAATAAGACAGGATTGAGTCTAGATCAAAGGTAAGAAGAAAGAAATTTGAACTTTAAAATATCAAGTTTACTTTCTTTGATCCAAATCAATTTGAAGGTTTTCCAAAGTAACCTACAATGATCTTAGATGGGAACTGCTCTGATACCAGCTGTGGCAGAGCCTCCTAAGAAATTGGGCCCACGTGCACCTATCGTTGTCTTGACAGACCTCGGATAGCGTACACGAGTTCCCAACAACTCAACAGGTCTGTTGGGTGTCCTCAGGAAACCCGAATCATCCACGATTCACTTTTCAAATAGGATCCCAATCACACACATTATAGATTACAATAGTTTATTCAAATATATACATCAGAGGAAAGATAGCGGAAGTCTTAAGATAACATAGTTTACAAACCAGTTGTTTTCAAACTTACAATACCATAAGTGTCATACAACCATAGTAGCGGGATAATATTACATTAACTTTATTTATCATACAAACTAGTGCCTTGTCCAAAGGCCATTCATCACTCCTCATCGTCATTGACTTCAAACATAGACATGCAGCAGGGACCAAAACAAGCCTGCGCATGTGACTCACCTGCAACAAGGGTTAACAAACCCTGAGTACAAAGGTACTCAATAAGACTAACCCGACGTAAAGGGGTGTGAGACTTTTAGAGATGCAGGGTTTGGGACAAGGTAAGGATGTAGCAAAATTCAAAGTTCTTTGCCAAAAGCTTACTATTCTTATCCTATTTTCAAGTTTTACCCCTAAGACCTTTTTGTTCATTATCTCAACTAAATGTACATTTCCCATATTCCATTCCTTCTCATTCCATTCTGTTTCTCATATTTTAGTAATTCACCAGTCCTGCATTGCTTCTGTAATGAATTGAGTCTCCATATCCGTGGAGCACCGGCAATTCGAATTGATTCAAGTCCTAGCTGGGGATTCCTTATCACACGACATATGTAGAACTTAATCTTGCATATATCAACCTCGCTACCGGATCCTCCTACACTAAGCCGTCTCCACACCACCCGAGAGCACAACACACCTCAAATCCGGCCACATTCCAGCCATGAGGGTACACGCTACTCCCGCCATCTATCCACTCCCAGTGCGTGGGCATTCGTCTTAGTATCGGATTAGCCAAAGTAGGCTTACCGGAGTATGTGACCAGTACTACAAAGTGTCTCGTTCAGAATATCCACAATGAGTGGCCTTTAAGCGACATAGCCGGCAACATTACCCAACATTCAAGATAAGTCACCCGACTAGTCTCTAGTTCATTCTACATTCTTTCTTTCTTTGGCCAGTATGCCATCTTTGATTGTATCAAAACTTTTACTTTGAAAGCCTACCATAAAGCATACTAAGTATACTACGCCTTTATAAATGGAAACATCTTCAAGGATGGTAAACAATTATCAAGGTAGGTAATGCATCAAGTAGGTAACATTTGAACTTAATCAACTTAATGCAATAAGTAACATAGGTGATAAACTTTTCAAAGTAAACAAGGTAAGGGTTTAATGCATAAACTGGGGCTTGCCTTCGTTGACGATCTCAGGTTCCGGATCAGTACCACAATTATCGAATCCCGTGACAACCGGGGACTCTTCCAGAACTTGCTCAACTAGAATTGTTTCACTCTCGGGTTCTACACGAAATAATAGCATATGCTTCAACATGATGATAATGTAAACATGATGCTTTCATGGTGCATGAAATATAACAACACCTTGAATACAACTTTCCTTCATGGTACAGTTATAAGCCAAACTAACCAAACCATATTCGTAACGGATGTGACCACGCCAACACCGACCACTTCGGCGAGCTCTCCAACCACTTCGGTGAACTCTCCGACCACTACGGTGAACTCTCCGACCACTACGGCGAACTCTCCGACCACTACGGTGAACTTTTCGACCACTACGGTGAATCCTACGACCACTATGGTGAACTCTCCGACCAAACTGATCTTGAACCCTACTGGTCACAAAACATGATCAAAACAAGATCAAACACTAATCAAACACGTAGGATTTGCTTTTATTTATTTTCGAATTAATTTGGAAATAAGCCCAAAAAATGAACTTGTTCCTAATGACCTAAAAATTTTATGTAAGCTTCCTCATGACAAATTAGTGTACCAAAACAAATTTCATAATTTTTGGAATTATACAGTGGCCTACAAAAATCATGGAAATTACATTTATCAATTAATGGACTGAATATTTGAACATTAAAAATTTATTCAAATTTCAAGTTTCAAATTTTTAAACCATACTAGAGCATGTACAGAAGCTACACAAAAATGTTTAGAATTTTTGGAGCTATTATTATTTTCCTACAAATTCCCAAAGTTTTAGCACTATTCACAATTTCAGAAAATACAAAATCGCACTGTTCTTCTTCCTCTCTCGCACTGACAGCCAGGCCCCACTTGTCAGTGACCCAAAGAGGACGCACGGCGGCGCTGTCTGCTCCGATCGGCAAAACGCGCCGGCGGTGAAGCTCCGGTGAAGCAGACCGCACCTACATGACCTACTCTTTTCCCCGAACCAATCCCAGCTATCAAAAAGGCAAAAGGCGCACCGGAGATAGCTCCACACCGGGCATGGCGGCTTGGGCACGACGGCATACGGCGTAACCACGGCGATGTTGCAGTAGAGACTAAAGCGAAACGATCTTCACATTTAGGAGCTCACCGTGATCACGTAGGTAGACTCGGTGAAGGCGGAGACGTACTGGATCGACGGGACCACGGTGAGACCGATGATGGTGGAGCTCCGGCCGGCTCCGAAGAAGACGACGTCGTGCGGTGGCGCTATCCGGCTAGAGGCGAGGCGAGCAGGTCGGGAACGAGCGGCAGGGCGAGGCGGAGCTTCTGGCCAACGCAATTTACCCCAGGTACTATGGTGAGGACGAATTTCGCGAGCGCGGTTAGGACACCGGCGGCGAGCAGTCGACGGGAAACTGAGGAACGACGACGGCGTGCTCCTATTTATAGAAGGAAGGAAGGCGTGCGGTGTCGACAGCACACGAGCGAGCTCGCCATGGAGGCATCAGCATGTCACCGCGCGTGAAAGCGGCGAAGAAGGTCGGCGGTGAACAGCGGCATGACGCCGGTGGCAAACAGGCGATGTTGATTTTGATTTTTGAATTATTTACAGAACTGCCACTGAGTCCATTTTTCAAATTACTCTCAAATTTTCTAAAGAAGTTGAAAATCTCCAAAAATGAAAGTTGCTCAATTTTTCAAACTCTACAACTTTGCTTCTAGGAACATTTTCAAATTCTGCCTCCATTTTGAAATTTGAATTTGGGGGTGCATTTGAGCATTTGAATCATTTCAAAATTACTCCAAATTTTATATGTAAACTTGAAAAACTTTGAATACCAAAGTTGATCCACATAAAATAATCTCCAACTTTGCTTTTTGCCCCAACCCCAAATTCCACATGGATTTTGAATTAGTCAAAAGAGGCAAAAAGAACTTTTATAATTTGAATTTGAATTTAAATTTGATTTGTCTTCCTTTTACTTAAATTTTGATTTTTGACCAGTAACATGGCTCATTAGGGTTATTTGAGTCAAATGACACATGACCTCACATGATCACATGAATTTTGACCCTTGTAGTCATGATCTTTATTTAGGGTTTTGAATCACATCACATGAAATAACAACATTATGAAATGAAGCTTATTAGTGAATGCATTCAAAATTTTCTTACTTTATGAATGCTTTGCAATGCATATGATGACATGTCAAATTTTAGTGCTAGGTCAAAACACCAGAGGTGTTACAAAAGTCGGGTGATTACTGGTTACCTATGAGATATAAATGGTTTCTTGGATACGACTGGTTATTTATGTTATCATGAGATATGAGCATGTGGAGTAATAAATCTAGATTAGGTAGACTCGGTGTATGAGAGCCACAGGACATGGATGTCTTGTGAGCGGGTTCTTTCCGCCTGTGTCGATTAAGAACCGTCCATTGTTGAATTGCATGAGGTGAGACTTTGTAGTACTAGCTGCATACTCCGGTAAGCCTTAACTCGGCTATTCTATTACAAGAATGGCTACTCGCGCACTAGGAGTGGAGAGATGGCGAGAGTAGCGTGTACCCATATGGCAATGGGCTAGATTGGTGGAGTACTATATTCTCAGGTGGCGCAGACCTGTTCTTGTTTTAGAGGATCTGAGGGTAGGTTGGTATATGTAGGTCAGGGACCTGCATATGTCATGTGGTTGGGAATCCTCAGCTGGGTTATAATCGGTTTGAATCATCGTTGCACCTCAGTTATGGAGACTCAACTCATTGTTATCGTCGTAGTTAATAAATGAAACTTGAGGAAGATTTGAGAAAGAGTTTGATATGAAGTTCATGATCTCATTATGGATCATGGCGGATTCATATATGGTCTTTATGAAGAGTTAAATGTTGAAAGAATCTTTTTAAAGAGCTTTTACGCAAAAGAACTTTGAATCTTGCTAAAGCCTTACCTTGAATCCCCGAGCCTGCATTCTTGAGTCTTATCTTTTGTTACTTCAGTTAAGTCTTGTTGATTACTTTTGTACTCAGGGTTCGTTAACCCTTGTTGCAGGTGAGCCTCATGGGCAGGTCTGTCTTGGACAGTGCTGCATGACGGTTGTTCAAATCAATGATGCTGAGTAAATGTGTGGCCCTTGGGCAGGGCACTTTCTTTGTGTGTTCTGTTTATGTTACTAATGCTACTCCACTACTATGGTTTGTAATAATAATCGTACTTAGTTTGTGAAACAACTATTTTGTAACTAAGTTATTATAAGACTTCCGCTATTTCACTCTGATGTAAATTAATGAATAAACTGCTGTAATACTACAATGACTTTGTAATGGCTCCTACTCGAAAAAATCATGGATGATTCGGGGTTCCCCGGGGACACCCGACAGTCTTCTTAAGTTACCGGGAACATATGCATAGTCGTTAGAGGTCATTGGACATTGACAGGTGTATGTGGGCCCTATAATTTAGGAGGTTTTGCCACATAGTGGTATCAGAGCGAGCATTACAAAGGTTTTTGTAGTATTGTTTTACAAAAATTTCAAAATGATTTGGGGTAAATAAATTTAACTTGTTAATTTAGTCCAAATTGCTTCTGACTTATCTTAATTCATTCTCGCCATTCCTTATTTGATTAAAAAGGCTTTGTATGGTGGAGTAGTAATCTTATTATGCCCTATATAACAAGAACTATTGTTTATGTACCATAGGAGCTTTGATGTTTAAGTTTCGTACAGACAATTCATGCATCATGATTAATCCACTTGTTACTTACTTTCCCACTTAGTATGGGTTGAGTAGTGTAATCTATCCTTGCTACTCTTTAGACTTTTATCAGATTATCTTACTTTTATTAAATCTTGCTTTCTACAGTATGGCTCATACCAAGGTAACACCCCGTAAGTCCATTGGACCCAAAGGAGTTCCTCGTCACTAGCTTGCCCCTAGTAATGATGGTGCTAGCAGTAGCAGCTTTAGGCCTAATCCCTAGGCTGAGGTACAGAGGCTTTCAGCAGAATTAGCACAGGCTACTAGAGATAGGGCCTTGGATGCCATCCAGGTGGGCAAGTTATAGGATCAATTGAGGTGTCTCACCACCGCTCATAAGAATTGCGAGCGTATGTTAGTCCGTATGGTGGAAGGAAGAAATGAGGCTTGGCATACAGAAGATGTAGCTAGAGCCCGAGCTCATGAGTTAGAGTTCTATGTAGAAGACTTAGAAGAATATTATACCAATCTGCATGAAGAAGTCCATAGGCTGAATAATCTCCTGAATCCAAATCATGAGCCTCAAGCAGATGCAATAGACCTAGGTGTCATCATAACAGATAATGATGAACTTGAAGAGGAAGAAGAAGAGGATCCAGAAGAAGTAGTGATGGTCAACGAAAGTGATAATGAAGGTGGAAATGTTTCTAGAATGGATACCGATCATGAGGTTTGATGTGATTGAGGAGAAGAGTAGAGTTGTAATATAGTAAGTTCTAGTTAAGCTAGGTAGTCTTGCTTAAGTGCAGACTTGTGTATAAATAAGTGAACCCAATGTAATGTGTTTGTAGTAAGCTCTTTTACTAGTTCAATAAATGCTGGTGAGTAAAGTTTGGTTTGTCATGAACAGATGCGTCATACTCGGGGTTCGACTATTCCTGATTCTTCGCAAGATGAGGATGGTATTCCTAATCCGCCACCAGTTCCACCAAATTGGGCTGATGCTATCACGACACTGGTCAATGTGACAGTAGATAATGCTCGGTTGCTTTGGGAGTTAGCTCAAAGCAATCAAAATATGATGCAAGGGAATCGTGGTTGTAATCATGAAAGGCAGGAAGCTACGTATGTTGACTTCATAGATACATGACCACCAGTATTTACCAAGACTGACGAACCACTTGAAGCTGATGATTGGCTTCATACCATGGAGCAGAAGTTTGACCTCATTCCGTGCATTGAGTTTCAGAAGCCTATTTTTGCTGCCCAACAGCTTAGAGGTGCAGCAGGCGTTTGGTGAGTGAACCTTGTGGCCATGCAACCAGCTGGTACTCGGGTAACTTAGGTCGAGTTCCACACTGCTTTCCGTGCCCATTATATTCTAGAGGGAGTTATGGCCATGAAGCTTGATGAATTTCTTGCTTTGAAGCAAGGTGATCAGACAGTCAAGCAGTATGTGGGCAAGTTCAATCACCTTTCACAGTACGCACCTGAGCATGTTAACACAGATGCTAAGAAGAAGAAGTGGTTCATGCGTGGCCTTAATACCAAACTTCAGACTATGATGACTACCTACACCAATGTCATGTATCATGAGGCGATTAATATTGCTATTGCTTTAGAGGAGAAATATCGTCAGCATAAGAAACACTACTACACAAACTTTACTGGACGCGGGCATTTTTGGTTTTCCGCGGCAGGCAAAGCCGTCCGCCGCGGCCTAGAGGCCACGGTAAATCGTGGCTTAACCGCAGCGGGCGGCTTTGCCCACCGCGGTTAACCGATTTACCACGGCGAGCGGTGTAACGTGCCCGCCGCGGTAAACATACTTTTACCACGGCGGTCACGTTGAACTGCCCGCCGCGGTAAATTATTTTACCGCGGCGGACACGGTACAGAGCCCGCCGCAGTTATGTTCGTTAGCCGTGGCGGGCATTATTATTTGCCCGCCTCGGTAAATTATTTCCTGAATTAAAAAAAATACAGCAGCCATATAATTAAATTCAAATTCAAATTCAAATTCAAATCACATCCAGATTTCACAAATTAAACTTAAAAAGTATGCAGGCATTACACATGAGATAATATACATATATATACATTCACTTAGTCGTTCTTGTCATTGTTAATTCATTACATTTACATATTAAAGTCGTTATACATGCCCTAAGGAGTAATCTTGCGGACGCATCATCGTGGGCCATTTCCTCAGCCTCTCGTACTCCGGTAAAATCGCTAGCTGGCTGTTCTCATTGAAGAACGTGCTCCCTTCAAGCACGCATTTGTCTAAGACAAACTTACATATGTCCGCCTTTGTCTGCTTGAAGGAGTGTTGGGTGCTCTGCACGTCTCTCCACCAGTTCAATCCATTCTTGAGCACCCTCCAACTGCTGCTGTACTGCTTGCACTCCCTCAGGTACTCACAGACGTAGAAGCCACAGGTTTGTGATCCTATCGGTTGTTTGGCACACTGCATGATCGATACACAAGCATTAGAATACAGGCATTAGAACGCTTATGAATAGAACGCACAATTAAACCTTTCAAATACTTACCGGAAAGTTGCGTCTGATTTTGATGCGGTTCTTATGCTTAGCCTTAAAATTCTCTGTTCTTCGATCATAGCATTCAGGATCCTTCACGTACTCCTTATAAGCGCTATATGAAATGTACTAGTATTAGGCAGGGCATTAGAACGCATATGAGAAGACAGTTCAGTCACTTACACTCTGAGGCAATCTTCAAAGGCCTTGTACCCTTTTAAGTTTGGCATTCTCAACGAATCAAATACGCAGGCCCTGCCATCCTGAGGGTAGATGATAAATGCAACCCAGTGACCCTCGAGGCCTTGGCTGCGCCATTGAAACAAAATACAGGTTACAATGAGAAATAATAATACTAGCTAGCTACCCACTTATCTCTACAGGCATGTCTTCGACTTACCCAAAGTGGTAGGCAGCTACGATACACCCATTTCTCCTGATCTTCTTCATTGCTCCTAGTATGTACCTTGAAATGTTCAACTTCTCATTGTCCATCAGTTTCTTCCTGTGCGCCTCTCTCTGTCGCTTGGTCAAGTCTTTCATGGTTGGATGATTGTCATCTAGGTGGTAACCAATGATGACTCTTTGAGCAATATGCATTGGAGATAGATAGATAACATCAAGTTTTAGTTCCTTGGATATATAGGCCATCAACCTGCAAGGACAAGCCATCGTGGCATATATAAGTAGTCTTGACCGATTCAAGGGCAGGTGATATGTGAAACTCGCAATTCATCACTTACATAGAGAACAAGGTGACTTGGGCGATGTCAAGGTCTTGTTCCTGTAGTAGTCTGTACATGTCGTGGAAGTCCACGGGGAGTTCTACATCGTTGCTGGGCAAGTGGAAGTACTCCGCCACAACCTTGACTAGAAAACCATGTAGGCCAGCTTTTGCCGCTTCCATGTACCAGAGATGAAACCTCCTTGTCTCCCACCTTTCCTCGTCGACGAGCTGGGCCTTGGTTATCATGAACTTCCCATGCTCGTAATGGCCGGGGCAGTCATCCGATTCAGGAAATAGATGGAAAGGTGATCTTGGCCTGGGATAGAAATGTTAGTACCATATTATGGCAAAGAAAAGTTATTAGCAAATTATGCTCGCCGCTACCATACCTTTCGAACTCAAGTGAGTATGTGAGATGCCCTTGGTCGCCTTTAGTCTTCGCCGGCGGTGGAGGACAGTGGCTTGTGCTCGCAATGGCAGCAGGCGGTGTCTTTGCCCCCGGTTCCTCCGTGCCTCCCGGTCCTTTGCTTGTGCCCTTAGACGGACTATCGAGAGGTGCGGGTGGACTTGTTGTTGGAGGAGGAGAACGAGGGTGAGGGCTTGTGCCTCGGGGTGACTTCCTTCCCTTGTCATCCCTGCCATTGCCTTCGTCATCGCCGTCGCCGTGATCCGGATCATTGGGGGGACAAGATCCGGCAACGGATGGTTGTGATGCTGGTGTCGCCATCGGCGTAGAAGTCGGCGTCGAGAGAATGATCTCTATGTCGTCCTTGTTCCACAGGACTTCGGAACCAATGGCAGCTCCAAGGATCGTTACCCCTTGTGCAGTTGGATATTCCATTTCAAATTCTTCGTATTGGGTCGCATACCATGTAAGTATCATGGCAGCATAGTTGGCAGGGATCTGGTCTTGGTTGAAATCTTTGATATCTTCTTTGGGGTGCATGTAACCCTCACCCACGGTCAACTTTTTCGCCCTACCGAATGGGATGTTGAGGTTGACGCGCATGGGTTGCCGGATGTCGTCGACGGGGTGCCTTGGGCAATCCTCGATCATTGGCAGTGGCTGCCCTTGTGTCTGCCCTTGTGGAACTTGTGGCACGGCCACGCCTGCCTGGCGAAGCATCTGTGACCTCATCGACACCATATCTGGGTCATTGCTCGTGAAGGCTTCTTTTATGGACCGACTGATCATTTCGGCCACGCCTTGATCATAGCCCTTCTGAAAGATGCCCTCCTTGTACCTCTGCCTTGACCGGTATGTGGCAGCGTCGGATTGCCATGACTCCACTGAGTTCCAGCTCATCTTCGACGACATGCCACGGACGCAGCCATGGTGCTCGGGGGTTCCCAGCGCTAGGGTCAGCAAGTCCTGGCCCCTGCGAACCTCGAAGCTGTCCTTGGATTTAGCGGCCTGGATGAGAGCCCTCTCCACCTCCTCGAACTTCGGCTCATTGAACTTGCTCACGCCCTCCTTGAGCTTCTTCGGCTTGCGGGCATAAATGAAGTCCTTAGCCCTCAAGTCTACACCGTCGTACGGATCGGGAAGCCCGGCGGCAGCTCTAGCCCTTTCTTCCTCCCGCCACTGGGGCCTCTTACCAGCAAACCCAGTCATGCCCAAGTGGTGGGGGTGCAGGTTCTTCTTCGCGAGTGCGCTGAACTTGGCGCTCTTTGCCTTTGCTTCTTCTGTTGTTCTTTGTTTGCAGAACTCTTCCCAGTGATGTTCCTTCACCATAGTGTATTTGACACAGGGTGACTTGCCTAGCTTCAGGTAGTACCTGGTCAGCATGGACTTGAAGTTTCTAAAGGCTCTTCCTGCCACGTGCATGACCCACTCCCTGCACTTGTCTAGATCGGCGTCCTCGGGATAATGGAAGCTCCTTATCACCTCACCCCAGATATGTGTCTTGTAGTCGACCGGGACATTGTTCCACTCCGCCCAAGTGATCTCCACCTTGTCCTTGACTATACATGCCACCTGGTTGCTGAACTTGGCAAGGACCGTGGGTGGCGACAACGGGTTTCCCTCTGGTCCCACCTCATGGATCACATGGACTTCGCCGTGGATTTCCCTCCGGTGCCTCCCGTGTTCCCCCCTTCTCAGCTTTGTCCTCTGACCACTAGACTTGCCTGAAGTGGTTGGAGATGGAGCGGAGGGTTCTTTGTCACTGACTTCTTCCTCCTCGAAATTCAATTCTCGAGGCACCACCGGCATCTGTTCAGGGTTTGGAGACCGCGCACTTTCAACTTCGTCGTCCCTCGGTTGGTAGGTCGGATCATCATCGTCCTCTGTACGACGTTTCTTTGTTGGCCTAGGGGTCACGGACACTTGGCTCTCGAGGCTAGTTGATGATGATGCACTAGGGGTAGGGTCGCGCCATTCGCTTATCGGTTCCTCCGCCATTGGAAAGCTACAATGAATACATATTTCAGTTGTATAGACACAGTTATAGAGTAGTAAAGTAGAGTAGTACTAGAGTAGTAAAGTAGTAGTAGTTGGCTAAGATTTGCCCCATTGTCATCACATCGCTTTTAAACTGGTTGCTTGTATCTGGTATACAAGCCATCCTAGTTTAGCGGGGGCACTCGATCATCATCGCCGCTGCCTCAGCATAAAAGGGTTCACATCATTGCATATGCCACTGCCTCAGCAATAAGTTTAAAAGTTCATCATTGCATATGCCAAAAAGGAAGCAGCCCCATTAAATAAAAACCTTTCACAAATCAAAAACAGGAGCAGCAGTAGTAGAATAGTAGTATAGGAGGGAGTAGAGGAGTAGAGGAGGAGGGAGTAGTAGTAGGCAGTAGTAGTATACTAGTAGTAGTATACTACTAGAAAGTAGTAGGCAGTAGTAGTAGTATACTAGTAGTAGTACAGGAGGAAGTAGAGGTAGGCAGTAGTAGTATATACTAGTAGTAAAGGAGGGAGTGACCAATTCATCTCAAAATTCTCACAAATTATATCAAATTTGGCAAAATTGCAGCAGAGTGACCAATTCATCTCAAAATTCTCACAAATTTAGCTCAGAATTAGTTTAAAGGCAAGGTGCATCATAGGCAGTGGCATATGCTCAGAATTTTGTCATAAATTTCTTTGGCATCATAGGCAGCAAAAAGAATTGAATTCAAATGCTATGGTTCACCAAAAGCATCATAGATCAGTAGTATAGCAGTTCAAAATTCACCAAGTGTAGTACTGCTTTGTTCAGTTGAATTCAGAGTAGCAGCAGCAGTAGTAAGACAACAGTGGTAGAGAGAAATAGGTAATACAAGTACCATTTTGCATCAAGTAGTAGAGTACCAGTAAGGGGATAAGTAGTAGCTAGCCATCTCAAAAAACTTTCACAAATCAAAAAATTTGCATCAAGCTATAGAGTGTAGGCAGTAGACAGTAGAGTGTAGGTAGTAGAGTGCAGGCAGTGGATTAATGGGCATAATGGCAATTGGCAATGCCAAACTGCCAATGACAAGCAAGAGAGGCAAATGCCAAAAAAGTAACAATATTTTGCAGAGAGCATGGAAAAGTAAGGAATTACCACCCCTAATCAAAGCGTTCACAAGGAGGCTCATCAGAAGAGCACTTGCCACTGCTAAAAGAGCATCAAGGTATAGCATTCACATTGACAAACATTGTGCAGCTTGTGGTGCAGTGGAGGACGATGCCCATCTATTCTTTCACTGTCATCTACCCCGGGCGGTTTGGTTCTCCACTGATCCCCCTCTACGCACCAACAACCTTCCTAATGCGATGAATATATTTTTGTGAGCCATGGCTTTCTTTTTTAGATAGATTATTAGTGTACTGAATTTCAGAGCAGTATTGAAATTTCAGTCTTGTATTTTTGTATGACACTATCAAAATTTTGATAACAAATTGCAAGCATTTTGTGCACAACAGATTGAGTGAAGATTCTTTTCTATTGCTACCTTTTCTAGTTCATAGTACTTTTGATAATTGATTCCTTTTTGCTGTGTTCTTGTAACTTAATTAAGTTCTCAAACCTGAAATTTAATAAAGCTCTAAATATTAGACGGTTAGAACAAGTGATGACATTATTACCTCACCTTTTTTAACTACTGTGATTCACCCCTCCAGTTTTTTTAACAGAGTTTTGATCCATTACAAGGATTTGAATACTAGGATTGTTAGCACTAGGATTTCATGCCTAGGATTGTGATGGCTGTTAGTGAAAAACTAGAAAATTCCATAATATACATGTAACAAATTGGGCATACTTGATACGATTCATATCTAGTACAACTACAAACAGTTGGAATTGGAAATTAAGGAGTAAGACAGGAGAGAAATGTACCAAATTGTAGGTTGCAGCTGTACCAGAGCAGACGAATAGGAGTGCAACCTTGAAGGCCCGACCGCAGGAACGGAGCTCCGGCCACCAGCCTGCGCCCTACAAGCCGTGGGTGGTGGCGCAAGATAGCCGGGGCCCGGGGGCGGTGCAGCACGCCGCCGCTGCTCTGCCTACACCTTTCCGGCAGTGACGCCGGCCGGGCTACGTGAGCACGGCCGTGGGCAAGGGAGAGGAGGACTCGAGATGGTGGCGGTGGTAGGATCCAGTCACTGCGAGGTGCTAGGGTTCCGGTGAGCAGCCGAGTTGAGAGACTCGAGAGCACGGGGGTGGGGCGCGGGCAAGGGAGAGGAGGACGGGGGCGCGGACCGGGCACGGGGAGGAGAACGGGGGCGGGGGTCGGTGCGCGGAGGAGCTCAATCGGCGGTGGAGCCTGGCGGCGGCGGCGTGAGATTTTGGCAGCCCTCCGGGGTAAAACTGAACCGCGCGAAAGACCGCCGAGATGTTGAGGGTGGGGACGGCTTATATAGGTTGCGATTAACCGCGGCGGGCAACGTAACAGCCCGCCGCGGGAAATGTTTACCGCGGCGGGCTGTTAAGTTGCCCGCCGCGGTTAATCTATTAACCGCGGCGGGCGCTGTTATATGCCCGCCGCGGTAAAGATCATCAGTTCAGAATTCATTAGCTATTTTAAGTCTCATGAAGATGAAACTAGTCTATACTAACATAATTCATTAGCTATATTCATTAGTCTATACTTTTGAGGTCCCTTGGCTTTTTATTACTTGACTTTTGTAGCACACTTAAGAATCTTATCCTCTTTTATAGAGTATGCATATAGAGTATCTGGGATTGTTACATATAGAGTCTCTAGGATACATTATTATATATATGTCTCTGGGATACGTATAGAGTCCACTACATTATTACATATATATATATGTCTCTGGGATACATAAATCATTTTGGTGCAGGTGCTTTCACCGTCCTCTTCTCACCATCGGGGCGGGCCCACGGCATCATCCTGGACTTGTTGAATCGGTCCTCGACGGCCTTGATCTTCTTTGGGTGATCGGTAAAAAGCTCGAGCTCTGCATAGTTGTTGTATTGTTCAGGACTCTGCACCCCATCAGCTCCCATAATCTGCTGCTTTCCGGACACAACCACATGCCTTTTTGGGTCCTCTACATATATATAGTAGGCCACTTGTGCGACATTGGTTGCTAGTACCCACGGGTCATCTTTGTAGCCGATACTTTTGAGGTCCACGGTGGTTAGCCCATAACTGTCCACTGCAACCGCATTCGGTTTGACCCACTGGCAATGGAAGACGGTTATGCGTAGGTTCTGGCCGTAGTCAAGTTCCCATATTTCTTCAACTTGCCCATAGTATTGCCTCCTCTGGCCCGTGTACTCTTCTTCGCCCTCGTATCGAACACCGCAGTTCTGTGCCGAGCTCTTCTTGTCCTTGTCTTTCGTGTGGAACCTGTAGCCCTGGACGTCATACCCTTGCCACGTGGTGATTTGGCTGGATGGGCCTAACACAAGCCTCTTAACGGTCTCCGTATCTTCATCAGGGCATCCTTCAAGGGGTATGTGTTGCTCTTTGAGCCAGTCTACGAAATTGCTCTTGTGATGGTTTTGGACCCATGCCTCCGTGCGTTGTCCATCATTAGCGGCGCGGATCTCTTCCAGGTTCTTTTCAATATATTTCTCCATGCTCACTAACTGATGAAGGATGCTGTAATGAGCTTCTTGCACCATTCGGTTTGGCACATCGGTGCGCACTTTTTGGCCTGTGCACCCCATTCCTGAGGTTTTGCCTTCGTGGTGATGGACAGGCAACCCAATCACCCTCCCATCTCTTATGTACCTCATACACCAATTCACGGCCTCCTCCATTGTGTATGCCTCGATCATAGAGCCCTCCGGGTAAGCGCGGTTATGGACGTATCTGTTGAGGGTGGACATGAACCGCTCATACGTCCACATCTGGTGTAGGTACACGGGGCCTAGTTGATGGATCTAATCGACCATATGCATCATTAGGTGTGGCATAATATCAAAGTAAGATGGTGGAAAGCACATCTCGAGCTGGCAAAGGGTCTCCGCAATGAACTCCTTCAGGGCAGGCAGCTCAGCCTTATCAATGACCTTCTGAGTGATGCGATTAAAGAAGTATGACATCCGTGTGATGACCATCTTCACGTACTCTGGACGGATAGCCCTAATCGCAATTGGTAGGAACACCGTCAGCATGACGTGGCAGTCGTGTGAGTTGTAGCCGGTCATTATGAGGTCTTTCATGGAGACCAGGCTCTTGATGTTGGAAGAGAAACCAGTCGGCACCTTGATACCCCTAAGCAACTTAAGAAAAGCTGTCCTCTCGTCTTGCGTTAGGTTGCAGGCCGCACCCGGGATATCGACTTTACCATTCTGAGGCGGTCTCGGGTGAAGGTCCGGCCTGATGCCCAGATTGACAAGATCCGTCCGTGACTTAATACCATCCTTTGTCTTGCCCTTGATGTCCAGTAGGACACCGATCGTGCTTTCGAAGACATTTTTCTCCAGGTGCATGTAGTCGATGGCATGGGGTGTATTCAGTGTTTTCCAATACGACAGGTACTTGAAGAAAATTGACATCTTCTTGAAAGGAACGGCGGCGGGGACTTCCTCCGTCTGGTCCCGCTTTCGCTTCCTTGTCTACTTGGGCCCCTCTTTAGGCGGCTTCTTCTTCTTTCCAAACTCCACCTGATCCATGTCCTTGACCATCTCATACACCTTTGTTCCCCAACTAGTCTGCGTCATTTGATCACGCTGCGGCTCGTCTTGATTGTCGAAGTATTTGTTCATAATACTTCTTCTATACCTATGATTTTTGGTGAGGAACCGTCTGTGCCTCATGTACACCATCTTATTGGATCCCTTAAGGTAAGTGTAGCAGGTCTCGTCGATACAAATTACGCAGCCGGTCTTCCCTTTGATCTGCCCCGATAGTGAGAAGAGACCGGGGTAATCGGTGATGGTGACAAAGATGATTGCTTTTAGTGTGAACTTCTCCTTGCGGGATGCATCCACCATCTGGACCCCAACATCAAATAGTATCTTCATTTCCTCCATGAACGGCTCCAGGAACACATCTATATCGTTGCCGGGCTGCTTCGGTCCGGAGATAAGCATGGTCAGCATAAGGTACCTACGCTTCTGACATAGATGGGGAGGTAGGTTGTACATGGTGAGCACGACGGGCCAAGTGCTGTGCGAGCTGCTAAGCTCACCGAACGGGTTCATCCCGTCGGTACTTAGCGCGAACCTAACATGCCTGGGCTCCTTGCCAAACTCCGGGTAGGCCTCATCGAAATCCTTCCACTGCTTGCCATCGGATGGGTGCCGTAGCTTGCCATCGTCGTTCAGGCGGTCAGCAGATGCATGCCAGGACATGAGCTTGGCATCGTCCGGGTTCCCGAATATTGCACGCAGGCGATCGGTCACGGGCAAGTACCACACCGACAGTGCTGGACTTTTCCTGTGCGTGTAACCCTCTTCTTCATCGTCCTGCTGAGCCGAGATCTGTTTGGCCACACTGCTCTTCTTTGCCCCCTTCTTGTTCTTCTTCCGACCACCCCGCAAGGCTCCCTCGTCTTCTGCATCCACGTGACAACTAGCATTTTTCTTGTACCGACTAAAGCCGCAGTGCGGACAACTCGTCAAATTCTCATACTCATTGCCCCGATACAGGATGCAGTGGTTAGGGCATGCATCAAACTTTCTAAGCTTCATCGCCACTGGCCGGATCAGCTTCTTGGCCCGATAAGTATTGGCGGGCACCTTGTTAGCCGTTGGGTACGTGGTGGCAAGGTAGCTTAACAACTCATTGAAGCTAGTGTCAGACCAACCATGACGAGCCTTCAACATCAACATATGGAGGTTAAAACGGAGCGCCGTGCAGTCCTTTGGACAATCGCCGCCGTCCTTATAGAGAGGATCAACTGCCGCCTGTTTCAACTCTCTGAAATTCTCCAACCACTTTGGGCAACCCAACACAACGTCGTCTTCATCGAAGTGTTTGACTAGATCTTCAACAAGCTGCACATCCTCGGGTTGGCTCACAGTATCCTAACCATCAACACCATCGCTGGCTTCGTCGGCCATGTCTTGCATTACATCATCCACCATGATGTAATCACGACAACTGTTGTCACTGTCGGCTGGCGCAGCTGCTGCGGAAGGATCTTTATTCACCGGTGGTGCTGTCGTCGTCGGCGTCGAAGAGGTAACTCCAGATGCAGCGCCACTCGCACCAACTCTTTCACCGTGAAATGTCCAGACTGTGTAGCCCTCGATGAAACCATACATGATCAAATGAGTTTGCACCTCGCTGTCTCGGTGGGCTTTTAGGTTCTTGCAACGAGAACATGGACATATGGTTGTCATCCGCTTCAGTCTCTCACGGTGAGCTTTACCAGCCGCAATAAACTTCCTTAATTCAAAGAGGTACCGCGGATCATTCACTCTATCGATCCGGTACATCCATTCCGATCTATCCATCGTATCTGCGAACATTATCCATCACAATCAACATTAAATAAAGAAGAATTAGGAGAAATTGATGATTTTTACGTCCAAAATCATGAAAAAGAGAGGAAATGACGATGTGAAAGATGAAGCATGCATCTATGATGAATCTAAAGTTAAAGAAATACATGACATCATTTTTTCCATTAAAATTGATCTAGATCTAGATCTAGATCTAAAGAGAACTCTAGGTGATGGAAATAAAGAGAGAGGATGGAAGGAGAGAGGGAGAGCCTTTATGAACCTCTTATGATGTCCTCCTCCCTCAAATCCAAGCCCTTCAACTCAAATCAAAAGTTTCCTCAAATTTTAGGGCAAAGCCTCCCCCCATGAGTTTTGAGAGAGGAAGACCCGTGGAGAAGAAGGAGGGTCTGAGGCCTGTATATGTACAGGCTTTACCGCGGCGGGCAACATAAAACGCCCGCCTCGATAAATCAAGTCTTTACCGCGGCGGGCAGTTTAAAGCGCCCGCTATGGTAAACCGTATTAACCGCGGCGGGCTATTCATACCGCCCGCCGTGGTAAATAACGATTTTCTGCGGCGGGCAGGTAAGGTGGCCCGCCGCGGTAAACCAATTTCCCGCAGCGGGCGCCCCGGTGGCCGGCCTCGCTGGCCGGCCACCGGTTAACCGTGGCGGGCAAAAAAGGTGCCCGCCACGGAGCGTGTTTTGGCCACGCTGCGCAAATTCATTCCTGTAGTAGTGAAAATTAAGAAGAAAAAGAGCGTGCCATCTAGGTCTTTCAGTGGTAATTGAAAGAGATAGAAGATAATCTATCCTCTAGTGAATTACTATCGTCCTCCTTATCGCCCGCCATAGTTCCAAGACGATCAATAACCAAATGTCCGTCCTTCCATGACTTATCCAAACTCACAACAGTCAAATGTTCCTGGTGTTCATGCTCCAACAACCCAAGGCCACAATTACCCATTTTTCAATTATGGGAGGTCAGGTCATTTCTCGAGGGAATGTCCATATCCTAAGCAGTATAATTGAAATTTCTAGAAGGCTCCTAGAAATCAACAATAGGGTCAAGCTCAGGACAAGAACAACAACCAAAATGCTCAGAAGGGCAAAAATGAAAAGAAGACTGGGGCAGGTTTTCTATATTCAAGCTGGGGAGATTCCAGAAGTGGAACCCATGATGCTGGGTATGTTTCCTATCACCAATCATCCTGTAGTTATGTTTTTTTTATTCTAGTGCATCTCATACATTCATCAATAGAAGCTTTGTCATAAAGCATGAAATTCCAATTGGGGAAACAAAGGAAAATTTCTATATACAGTCGCCCAGGGGGACGTCTGTGTACTAAGGAGATAGTGTACCAGGTACCTATAAACCTGGGTGGGCACATTTTTCCTAGCACCATGATTATTCTAAAAGATCAGGATATAGATGTGATCTTAGGAATGAACCAGGATGTATCAGCATAAAGCTGTTGTAGATACTTTGAATAGGACAATAAGGGTGAGTTTGCCAGATAGTAATTCTTAGCTTCTATCAGTGTGGGACCTACGGGATACCCTGCAAGGAAGGGAGAAGTTCTAGTCTAACTAGGATTCTTCCCATGTAATCTTAGTAGTAATATTATTCTATAATCCTACTAAGAACTCTCATTGTAAACTGACTAGGATTCTGACCTCCTGACTATATAAAGGAGGGTAGGGTTCCTAGAGATGGGACTGGGACAACAACACAACACTTTACAATCAATTCAACGCAAAAGCTAACACCGACTGGACGTAGGGCTATTACTCGATCAACGATCGAGGGTCCGAACCAGGATAAATCGACTGTCTCTTGCGTTAACCGTCGAGTTCTGCATACATTGAAGCCCAAACATACTACCCTGGGTACCCCTATGGTAGGCTATCGGTGGTCAAACATTGATAGCTAGCGTGCCAGGTAGGGGCTTTCAGCGACTTTGCATCCAAGAGCTCGATGGACCTCGACAACATGATCTTCTCGATAGGATCAACCTTCATCTTCGGTTCATGGATCTGCGAGGTAGGTGACAATGGCAAGCTCCAAAGCCATCTCCTCAAAAATTTGGATCACCATGAAGACCATTCTATTTTGGTGACTACGATAGATCAACTTGCTAAAAAGATTTGCGCAGCTCGCGATGTCCGATCCAACTAAGATTTTGTGGCTTCACGCATCCGATTCAAACTCAGGCTCCGCTTTCGAGATGGAGTCTTATCCGAGTTCTTTTAGAAAACCAAGTTCTTTTCCAATAAGGCTCTGGAACATGACATCAACCTATCAAGAATACAACTCGGAGTACACTCAGAGTACTTTAAAGAAGACAGGTCCTTTTCCATTTGTCTCGGCAACATCTTATCGGGCATAGCTCGAAAGATCTCTTAATCCAGTGCTTGGAATACCACTGATAGGAGCTCAGGAAGGTCTCGTACTAACCGTAACATCTCAAGACTGCATCATCCACTGGCTAGGTTCTATTCCTGAGGATAGCAGTACCCAGCTAGTTGACACAACAATGATAATAGCTCTACCCTACCAAGAAGGAGACTCGATCTATGACCTTGAAGCCTCTACTAAAGTTATCAACAACTCTGACAGTACAGAAACCAACGTTAATGGCAAAATAACTCACGCTTGAGAAGTATTCATGATTCGCTATCCTCGATCACCATTGGTCCCCCTAGAAGCGCCTAACGTTAGGTCTTCAGATGAATCTGAGTCCAACATATCACCATTTACCTAGGGGCACGATGGTGAAATCGAGAGTCAGAGGCAAGCCAGAGAGAGAAAGAACAAATTGAAACAAGGACGTCAATGCCGTGCTAAGCAACGCAAGGAAGCTTGGATCAGACATGAGTCAGACCTAGCTGAGTACAATAGAAGAAAATCAGAGCAAGAGGTCGAAGAAGGACGAGCGGCGAATACACCCTATGATAAGATCCGAGAAGCACTAGAAGAACTCAGGGGCGACTTCACATCCCAGTGAAAAACAAGAATAGCTCCAGGGACTTCCTCTGATCAATAGTCCTAAGGACACATGACAGAAGGGTCCTGCTCAAGACTACCTGATAGGTCAACATCTCATGAACAAGAAGATCAAAATCAAAGGAAGTCCGCTTTTGAGAGACTTGGACCAAGTGGAAGTCACAACAGAGAAAGTAAAAGAAACCATAGTCAAAACGATCGAGTGCAAACAACCAAGAAAGGCTAGAAGCAAAGCACCTACTCTGACAGCCATGCAAAACTACTCTCACCAAGACAACAGTTGGCAAGAACGGGGTGCTGAATCAGAATACACAGAAGCCAGAATGCACGATAGATTCCCCTTTTTTGCAAACAAACTTGTTTCAATATGACTGCCTCACAAGTTCAAGCCGTCCAACCACTCCAAGTATAATGGCAAGACCAAACCAAGGCAGTGGCTCAGGATTTACTCACAATCAATTGAATTGGCTGGAGGAGACAATGACATCAAGACCTTGTTCTTTCCCATGGCCCTAGAAACCATGCCCCTTCAATGGTTTGACAAATTGAATCCAGGATCAATCAGAAATTGGGAGGACATGCAAAGAGATTTCTGTGAAAATTTTGCGGGTATCATTACACACCCAATCACCCACGCAGAGTTAAAAGGACTCAAGCAGAAAGGAGGTGAAAGTCTCAGAAATTACTATCGATGATTTGGCGAACTACGAGCTCAAGTACATGACATCACCCAACGAGAAGTAATCAAAGTTTTCTCTCACGGAATCATGGCTATGTGGCAATTTCAAGACTTCTGCAAAGAAACCCCAAGAAATAATGAAGAATTCAGACGAACAGTGGAAAAGATGATTACTGTAGAGGAAAAGACACGAGAAAGATTCCCGGATAGAAACAACCGAGACAACCCGGACAAGCAAAATCATTGAAACAACAGACATCAGGAAAGAAAACGTGGACCAGACAACACCATAGTAGTGACTGACAAATCAAGGAAGTTTTCCAATCCTAGAAGGTATGATGACATTGAAAAAATGCGTTGCATCTTGCACCCGAAAGGAAATCACACCATCGAAGATTGCTACACCTTCAAAGATTGATACACAAGAAAAGATTGTAAGGAGAATACCAAAGAAGGCAATCAGAAATAAGAAGAAGCCAACGAAGCTTTCAAGAAGCTCAAGGCATACCTAACTTCCTCGCCCGTTCTCACACCTCCAAAGAAATATGAAGACATGATGCTATACATTACGGCAACTTCTACTATGATCAGCACAACGATTGTCGTAGAAAGAGAAGAAGAAGGGCATGTATATAAAGTACAATGCCCCGTATACTACATTAGCGAAGTACTGTCAGAATCAAAAGTTCAGGTACCCTGCATGTGCAAAAACTACTCTACGCCCTCCTGATCACTTCATGCAAGCTTCGCCACTATTTTGAAAGCCACAAGATTACCAGTGGTGACAGATTTCCCACTCGGAGACATCCTACACAACAGAGACGCAACAGGGCGCATATCTAAGTGGGCAGTTGAACTTGGTGCTCTCAATATCGATTTCACCCGTACGGAAGGCAATTAAATCTCAAGCCCTGGCTGATTTTGTTGCCGAGTGGATAGAAATTCAACAACCTATGTCAGATACCATCCTTGATCATTGGAAGATGTACTTTGATGGATCACTCAAGCTAGGCAGAGCTGGTGCAGGCAGTTCTCCTCATTTCTCTAGACGAAAAACAACTCAAGTATGTCCTTCAGATATTATGGCAAGCTACAAACAATGAAGCAGAATACGAAGCCCTCATCCACTGGGCTACTGAATGGCAATTACCCTCGGAATCAAGCATTTACTCATTTACGGTGATTCAGTAGTAGTAATCAATCAAGTCAATAAAGATTGAGACTGCACAAAAGAAAACATGGGCGCTTACTGTGCTAAAATACGAAAGCTCAAAAAACATTTTCAAGGATTAGAAATTCTACATGTCCTACGTGATTCTAATATTGCGGTAGACGTCCTCACCAATCTTGGATCAGACAGGGCGAAGGTCCCACCTGGTGTATTCATAGAGGAGTTATCAGCTCCCTCTATCAAACAACCCAGTGAGATAACCCCTGAAATCTCAGCTAAAGGTACCTAGATTTTGGTAATCACCACTTCATGGACTCAGGTTTTTATTGATTACATCAAAGAGAATAAGTTGCTAGCAAAAAAGAGGAAGCTACCCGAGTTGTTCGTAGAAGCAAGAACTACTGTCCTAGTGGGAAACAAACTCTACATAAGAGCCGCATCATCAGGAGTACTCCTAAAATGTGTCTCATTTGAAGAGGGCAAAGAGATCCTAGACTGAAATACACTCAGGTTGCTGTGGAAATCACGCCAGCTTGAAGAACACTAGTCAGCAAAGCATTCCTGCACCTGGATTCTACTGGCCAACCGCTTTGAAAGACAGTAGAAGAACTTCTCAGAAGATGCAAAGGTTGTCAAATGTTTGCAAGACAAGCTCATGTGCCTAGCTCACAATCTCATCTGCATCCCACCCTGCTTGGCCTTTCTCCTACTAGGGGCTGGATCAAGTAGGACCTCTCAAGAAAGCAAAAGGCAGTTTCGAGTACATCTTCGTAGCAATTGACAAGTTCACCAAGTGGATTGAATACAAACCACTCGCAAAATATAGCGCAGCCAAAGCAGTCGAGTTCATCCAAGACATTATGCACCGCTTCGGCATGCCCAATCGAATCATCATAGATTTGGGTTCTCCCTTCACAGCCACAGAATTCCAAAGTTAGGGCACTAGGACTACGGTTTCAGAATAGATTACGCATCAGTCGCACATCCAGAGGCCAACGGATAGGTAGAAAGGGCTAATGGACTTATACTAGCCGGATTAAAACCAAGATTGTATGAAGAACTAGTGGACTATGGATCAAAATGGATTGAAGAATTACCCAAGGTCGTACGGGGGCTATGGACTCAAATAAGCAGAGCCACCGAATACTCACCTTTCTTCCTAGTTTTCAGATCAGAAGCCGTACTACTAGCCGACTTGATCTGGACATCACCAAGGATAGAACAATATGATGAAGGAGAAGCAGAACACACCCGAAGATTAGAGCTCAACAGTATAGAAGAAGTCAGAGTAAATGCTACCCTTCAATCAGCAAGATACCTCTAAGGATTAAGACGCCACTACAACAAGAATACCCAGCCTCGATCATTACAAGTCGAAGACCTAGTACTAAGAAGAATACAAAAAACTGACGAACACCATAAATTACTCAGTCCATGGGAAGGTCCTTTTATCATCACAAAAGTCACCAGACCAGGCACATACAAGTTGATAACTAAAGACGGAAAAGAAGTCAACAATACAGGGCACATCAACTAGCTAAGAAGATTCTACGCATAAAAACAACTCAAGGAAGAATATATATACAAGCCACAAGAGATCAATGTTCATGATCAATAAAGATGGTGCTCCTTGACAACACATGTATTATTATGACTTATCAATGTTCTTGATCAATAAAGATGGTTCTTTCTCGACAACATATGTCTTATTATGGCTTTTCTCGAGTTGTTTCCAATGAGCATACCAGCTGAGAGCAAAAGAGCTGAAAAGATGCTTGAGCCCATCGATGAGGGTAGCTAATAAGCTAACACCCGAACCAAAAAGCAAAATGGCTGAAAATACGCCTGAGCATACCGGCCGAGAGCAAAAGAGCTGAAAAGATGCTTGAGCCCGCCTGATGAGGGTAGCTAATAAGCTAACACCTGAACCAAAAAGCAAAATGGCTAAAAATACGCCTGAGCATACCGGCCGAGAGCAAAAGAGCTGAAAAGATGCTTGAGCCCACCGATGAGGGTAGCTAATAAGCTAACACCCGAACCAAAAAGCAAAATGGCTGAAAATACGCCTAAGCATACCGACCGAGAGCAAAAGAACTGAAAAGATGCTTGAGCCCACCGATGAGGGTAGCTAATAAGCTAACACCTGAACCAAAAAGCAAAATGGCTGAAAATACGCCTGAGCATACCGACCGAGAGAAAAAGAGCTGAAAAGATGCTTGAGCCCGCTGATGAGGGTAGCTAATAAGCTAACACCCGAACCAAAAAGCAAAATGGCTAAAAATATGCCTGAGCATACCGGCCGAGAGCAAAAGAGCTGAAAAGATGCTTGAGCCCACCGATGAGGGTAGCTAATAAGCTAACACCCGAACCAAAAAGCAAAACGACTAAAATTAAGCCTAAGCAAGACCCTCCAGCTCCTTGTTCCAAATAGCAAGAGGCTCGGGGGCCATACTCTTAAGATCCCAAGAAGCGCTACACGGTTTCGCTCAGGAAAGCACTCAGACGATGTTTGTACCTACTCAGCAGAACCTAAAGGAACAAGATGAGGCTTCCAGAACTCAATCATGAAGTGCTCGGGGGCTGATTGTTCGATCCTAGGATGTTTTCGCAACTAGGGAAAGGACCAAATGATGACCACATCCTGAGTTAAGCCGAAAAGAAGAAGCTGAATCCTAGGATGTTTTTGCAACCAGGGAAAGGACCAAATGATGACCACATCTCGAGTTAAGCTGAAAAGAAGAAGCTAAAGATACTTGAAATCGCCTGATCCTAAGTCTTTTCAGCACAAAGAAGAACACAAAGATCTATACCGAGTTGTTTACACGGCACAAATGAAAGCCAGAAAAGCACTCGATAGATCAAGAAAGTTTATCAAGACAATGATCTACCTAAACCAGATTGTTTACAAGACGAAGAAATACAGGCAAAATTGCTTACAAGTCACAGACAAAAGCCAGACAAGCACTCAGTCAAATCAAGAAAGTCTATCAAAACAATGATCTACATACACTAAGTTGTTTACATGGCACAAACGAAAGCCATAAAAGCACTCGATAGATCAAGAAGACATCAACAAAAAATAATGAATCTTCATTCAATCTTCATTCAAAAAGAAGTTTAGTGTTCTATTATAGAAGCTGGGGCACAAAGGTTAATTACATCAAGCATTGTCATCAGGAGAAGAGATATCAATGTTAAGATTATCAACAATCCTCCTGGCTAAATCTTCGACCTCGGGCTCCACCTTCTCAATAGCATCTAGGTATTCTTGACTCTCGGCTTCATCAGCAACCTTAGACAAAGGAAACTCTAGAGAAAGAACCCAAACCTAGGCAAGAACATTTCTGGTACATAGTTGGGCACACCACTTTACGAACTCCTAGAAACAGGTCGGCACTTGGGGAATAAACTGAGCCCAAGATTGACCATCATCCGCTAAAGTCCAGAGAAGACCGACCACTGACCAAAAGGATTTCCACAAAGCATTCTAGTTCTCAATAGCCATCGCCAACTTGCCAGTCAAGGCTTCGATAGTTTTTTGGGCCTGCATAAGATCCCTATCAGCTCCATGCCTAATCAACTTAGCAAGCACGAGTTCTTCTTCAGCTTGAGTAATTACCTCCTTAGCCTTATTATGGTTAGTACGAACAAGCGTCTTCATCTCCTCGATACCCTCCGAGAGCTTCTGCTTTTCAACTTGGAGAGCTAGGCTAGGCAACAAAAAACAAGTAAGCAGAAAGGCAAGTTTGAATACAAAAGGAAACAAAAAAGAACTCGCAATACCAGTGCACTCTTTCTTCACGGCCTCCACATTTTTCAAGGCCTCCTGAGCAGCTGCATCCCTCTACTTTTCTGCCTCAATTACCCAGGGCATGGAGAGCCTTCTCCTCCTTCTGATGTGTCTGACGCTCGGTCTCCAACTCAGCCCAACAAAGGTCAAGCTCAGCCTTTAGGGTACTCACCTCAGAAGACAACTTTTTCTCAGTTTTAGACAAGAAAAAGAAGCTGGTATGATCATGAGAAAAAGACTGAGCAAAAAGAGAGAGAGAGAAAAACAAGACATAAGGATAGAAGAAAAACGAACATCCAAAGAAAGAACTTTAGAAAAACTTACCTGGAGCTTTTCCCCAAAAGAAGTCGCAAGGGTCGACAAACTTCCCAAGGTGGTGGTTAGCTCTGACAACCGATGAGTAGCATCAAATTGATGCAACATATCATCATCCAAACGCAGAGCACCAGTACCAAGAGAGGCAGAAGGAGAAGCCGGCACAGGCAAAGATGGAAGAACCTAGGGCCATATCCTGGGAAGCCCCAGGCTACCTCCTCAGACTGGATCCACTCCCACTGACCATGGTCACCCCCTGGAGTTAGCAGATCCAAAGCAGCATGATCACTAGGGGGCCCCGTCTCCCTCATGGCCACCTCACTGACCATACTTTCTGAGTCCTTTGACTCAGTACGTGGGGGTGCACCAGAGGGCTGACAAGAAGGTGGCTAAGGAATAAGAGAAGGCGAGGGTCTGCAAGATGATAAGAAAACTCAACGATAAGAATATGAGTCAGGAAAAAGAAAACAGAAGCAAAGAAGCATGACAAGGAATCACTCACTTAGCTACCCTCTTCTTCAGAAAACCAACAGAGGAACTAAGAGGGGGAACTATAGCAGCAAAAACATCACCGCCACCCTGCGACGGGAGCGGTGCAGCCGGTACTGGAGCCCCAGAAGAACTCGAACCCGATGACTGCTTAGTACAAGAGAACAAGACCAAAGTCAAAACAAAAAGAGGGGTCCAACAATAGGAAAACAAGAAAAGAACTCACCGACGAGTAACGAGGGTGGCACCATCATCCTCTTCTTCCTCACTCTCGACCAAGGCAACCATAGCACCAGCTGAAAAAGGACAAAAGTACTCGGTCAAAGATAAAAACAAACAACAAAAGGACAGAGCGTATTAATATGCGCACCTAAGAGCATGCTAGCTACAACTGGAGTACCTGGACGAGTACTCAACTGGCGAGACTTCTTGGCAGCAGATGGAGTAGAAGAAGAACTATCCGCTCGCCCCCTCTTTCCGAAAGTACGAGGAGCTTGAGGAACTAGACAAGGAACATACTCTACATATACATCAAGGTTTGCAGAAGAAACGCCAAGAAATATTGTGGTGGTCTGAAACTTACTAGTCAAGGATGCCCCAGCAAGACTACCCCTGGCCTCCACATTTGTAGGGAAATCATCAAGGGGAATTGGATCAGCGAAATTACGCCCCAATTCTTATAAAAGAGTAAAACAACAAGACAAGGAAGATTAAGCAAAAAGTGGATACAACAAAAGATAGTCAAAAGTACCCGCATAAGAAAAGAACAACTCCCAGCAGGGGGCGGGTCGTTAGCACTGTACTCAAGGACAGCAAGCGGAACGATGCTCACTCCTTTTAGCATCTTCTGAAGATGCTCGAGCACCTCCTCATTAGTCAACTCAAGGGTAGGGACCATATGAGAAGGGTCCTCCGCCCCAAAGTACTCAAAACTGTAGTTTTCTCACTCCTTTAGAGGTTGAACTCAACGGCAAAGAAAACTAGAAATAATCCCGAAGCCAGTCAAGCCTTGCTATTTCAGAGTACAAATCCTCTCAAGAAACGGCTTGATCACCTGGACCTCAGCCATCATCACAGGGTTCTTTTCCCATCGGTCATTAACCAAGGGACTAGATCCAGAATGAACGGAAAGAGGAGGAATCAAATTGGCGGCATAAAACCAGTCAGCACGCCAATCTCTCATAGAATCAACTAGGTCATAGTCAAAGAATTTGCTCTTAAGACCCTGGTGAAACTGAATCCTACAGCCACCAAGAACATTGGTGTCATCGCGGTGTGGTTGTGGCTTCAGACGAAAGAAGTAATGAAAGAGAGAAAGAGAAGGAGGAATTCCAAGGAAAGTTTCACAAAGATGAACGAAAACAAAAAGATGAAGGACAACATTGGGAGCAAGATGGTTAAGGCTAATCCCAAAATAGCTGAGAAATCAGTGAAGAAAAGCAGAAGCAGGAAGGCAAAGTTCAACACGGATAAAGGAGACCAAAAGAATAATCTCACCAAGACCTAGAGTAGGGACCTGATGCTCGCCTGGAGCTCTCCAATCAGCAAACTCCTTGCTCTGGAGCAGACCATCACTCACGAGCTCGCACAACTGGTCCTCAGTCATAGTCAGAGGCGGCCAGATCTTCTGAGCAGCCCTCATGGCCATGAATTCTTGATTTTCAATAACAGAGAGTGATGCTTCCTCGTTAACAAAGGTCACCTAGGACTTACTCGCCGACTTCTTCCTACCCATATACTAGCAAAAGCAATGGGGCACTAAGAATTGAGAAGGCTCAGACGGCAGCGCTCAGATGATGGCAACAATGGCGGCGGTGGAAGTTTGAAGACTAGGGTTTCAAAGGAAAATTAGGGCAGTAAAGAAGAAGAAGAGGAAAGGCCCTTAAATAGATTTTACACCGGTAAAAACGCGGCCCACTAGGCCCATTTTAACACGACATGAGGATGCAACAGTCCATTTACTGACACAGCTAAAATGATGGACGGCACAAATCCATACAATGGTATAGTTCAATGGGTAGATTTCAGACTTATCCATCCAGCACTACGGTGGAGTCATCATATTACTACAAAAGAACTCATCAACCATGAAGCAAAGAAGGGCTACCTCATAAGGAACGCAACAACCTGGTCCTTACAGAAAGAACTCAGGAATCTCATAAACAACTAGGACATCAGGAGAATAAAGAATGACAACTCAGAAGACAAGATTCTTTTCATTATAAATGGTTTCAAAAAATAGAAGATTACACATCTTACAAGACCCAACGAACTTGGTACTACGACAAGAAAGGTAGCAAAGAGGAACCCGGACATGGCTAGGCTCTAGAATGACTACATGTTCCAAATTGCTACTCGGTAGAATAAACCGCCCTTGGCTACACTATTTTATTCAAAGGACGGATGCAGCGCATCCAAGGTGGAAATCAGCAGCACAATAGGACAACATGGAGCAGAGAAGGCCGATAGGCATCTGTCTACCCAAGTCTAAGGTGATGCTGGATATGGTGTTGATCTACATCGGACAGTCTTAGGGTAGGCAACGAGGATCAACCTAGAATTGCTAGATGAAGGAACGTATCCCACATCACAAGACTCCCTCCAACTACCGCCATGTACTTCCAAGTACAATGCTGCTGTGGGAGTAGCCTACCTCTAATCCCTATCACAAGACTCCCTCTAGCTACGGCAACATACACAAGAACTACAAAATACGCCCGAAGGCTGCTCTACTTCACAAACTACCATATTCATGACTACGAAGATTTTAGACCACACAACAAAATGCTCGATGAATCAAAATAGCACACAAGGAGGATATGTATAGGCCAAAGGAGCGGTGCACCTAGACCAGGAGCACCAGCGAAACAAACCTAACAAAGGACACAGTGAAAAGACAGAATTCAATGAAAGAGGACTCAGGCATGAAGGAGCTATACTCGAGAACAAGCATATCC
Source organism: Miscanthus floridulus (assembly GCF_019320115.1). NCBI lineage: Eukaryota > Viridiplantae > Streptophyta > Magnoliopsida > Poales > Poaceae > Miscanthus > Miscanthus floridulus. Next base: position 83,442,731 of record NC_089581.1, read on the forward strand.
AGAAGAATATACCAATACTATACAACTCATGAACAAATAGCATTTACTATCAACCACCACCATACAACTACATCTGACAACAATAGATACTAGAGAACATGCCAACAACCTGTATCCAAGTTCTTTTTGATAAAAGAACCCATCAAGAGGCTCAGGGGCTACACCCAGAGAGTGCACTTTTTCCTTCAAAAAAGCACACATCACTCAGAAGACTTCCTCAGCATAGTAGTTTTTCAAAAACAAAAGATTCAAGACCCTCCAACTTTTTGTTCCAAATAGCAAGAGGCTCGGGGGCTACACACAGTGAGTGCACTTTTTCCTTCAAAAAAAGCACACATCACTCAGAAGACTTCTTCAAGACAGACCACTCCAAGGCCACATGACAAAAAAACCCGGACATAGCTATATCCAAGCTCTTTTTGACAAAGAACCCGGGTATATGCTCAGCAGCCCTTCGACGAAGAATCAGGGCGATTTCAAGAGAAGACCCTCTAGCTCCTTATGCCAAATAGCAAGAGGCTCGGGACTACACCCAAATGGGAGTACTTTTTCTTCAAAAAGGTACACACCATGTGAAGACCTAACGAAGCGCTACACGGTTTTGCTCAAGAAAGCACTCAGACGATGTTTGTTCCTACTCGATAAGACCTGAAGGAACAAGACAAGGCTTCCAGAGCTCAACCATGATGTGTTTGGGGGCTTGTCAGTGTGGGACCCATGGGATACCCCGCAAGGAAGGGAGAAGTTCTAGTCTAACTAGGATTCTTCCCATGTAATCTTAGTAGTAATATTATTCTGTAATCCTACTAGGAACTCTCATTGTAAACCGACTAGGATTCTGACCTCCTGACTATATAAAGGAGGGTAGGGTTCCTAGAGACAGGACTAGGACAACAACACAACACTTTACAATCAATCCAACGCAAAGGCTAACGCCGACTGGACGTAGGGCTATTACTCGATCAACGATCGAGGGTCCAAACCAAGATAATTCGACTGTATCTTGCATTAACCGTCGAGTTTCGCATACGCTGAAGCCCGAACATACTGCCCTGGGTACCCCTATGGTAGGCTATTGGTGGTCAAACATCAATAGCTTCTTATCCAACTTCCAATCTTAAAGAGATTAGTGGAAAAAGTTTGTGCAACTTCAGTCAAGGAGATTAGAGATACCCCTGTAGTTTGTGAATTCCCAGATGTTTTTCCTAAAGATTTACCTGGTCTACCACCTGATAGGGATGTCTAGTTTGGAATAGATCTAAAACCTAGAACAGCTCCGATCTCTCGGAGAGCTTATAGGATGCCTCCCAAGGAATTAGCTGAGTTGAAGACTCAATTGCAAGAGTTGATTAATAAAGGGTTTATCCAACCTAGTTCATCACCTTGGGGATGTCCTGCAATTTTTGTGAAAAAGAAAGATGAGACCCTGAGATTATGTGTTAACTATTGTCCATTGAATGAAGTGACAATTAAAAATAAATATCCCTTACCTCAGATAGATTTACTTTGTGATCAACTGGCTAGAGCCAAAGTTTTCTCCAAGATTGATTTGAGGTCAGGTTACCATCAAATCAAAATTAAGCCTGAAGATATTCCCAAAATGGCATTTACCACCAGATATGGATTATATGAATACCTGGTAATGTCTTTTGGTTTGACGAATGCCCCAGCTCATTTCATGTATCTGATGAATTTAGTGTTCATGCCTAAGCTAGACAAGTTTATAGTAGTATTTATTGACGACATCTTAGTATATTCCAAGAACAAGAAAGAACATGCGGAACATCTCAGAATTGTTCTGACCCGCCTAAGAGAACATCAGTTATATGCCAAGTTCAGTAAGTGTAACTTTTGGCTAAAGGAAGTATAGTTTTTAGGACATGTCTTATCAGCTGAAGGAGTTGCAATAGATCCAAGCAAAGTTAAGGATATACTAGATTGAGAACCACCAACCACTATTCATCAGGTTTGGAGTTTTCTAGGAATGGCGGGTTATTATCGTCGTTTTATTCTAGATTTCTCTAGAATATCCAAGTCCATCACGGGATTATTGAAGAACCAAGCCAAGTTTGCCTGGTCACCTGACTATGAAGAAGCTTTCTAGACTTTGAAGAGATTATTAACCACTGCACCAGTGTTAGCATAGCTAGATATTGAGAAGCCGTTTGACGTTTATTGTGATGCTTCGGGTATTGGTATTGGGTGTGTATTGATGCAAGAAGGCTGAGTCATTGCCTATGTTTCTAAACAACTTAAGCAACATGAAGAACATTATACAACTCATGATCTAGAGTTAGCAGCAGTTGTCCATGCCTTGAAGATTTGGCGGCATTACCTGCTTGGTAATACTTGCCATATTTATACAAATCACAAGAGTTTAAAGTATATCTTTACTCAATCAGAATTGAATATGTAGCAAAGAAGATGGTTAGAATTGATTAAAGATTATGACTTGGAGGTACATTACCATCCTGGTAAGGCAAATGTGATTGCAGATGCACTCAGTCATAAGAGTCATTGCAATTGCCTGACAGTAAAAACAGTGGATCTGGCTTTATGTCAAGAGCTGGAAAAGCTGAATATAGAGATAATTCAACAAGGTAGTTTGACCAATATGACTGTTGAATCAACTATTCGAGACCAAGTTATTGCCGCTCAGAAAGAATACAAGGGTATAGCCCATATCAAAGAAAGAGTTAGGAAGGGAAAAGCAGCATGCTTCAGAATAGATGATGCAGGTGTGTTATGGTTCAAGAATCGTTTAGTGGTACCAAAGGTCCCTGAGTTGCGATAGTTGATTCTTGAAGAGGCACATACCACTAGGTTCTCTATTCATCCAGGAAGTAATAAGATGTAACATGACTTGAAATAGAGATTTTGGTGGACCAAAATGAAGATAGAGATTGCTCGGTATATAGCCAAGTGTGATACTTGTCAAAGAGTAAAAGCTATACATTTGAGGTCCGCTAGAGAGTTACAGCCATTGCCTATTCTAGCTTGAAAGTGGGAGGATATTAGTATGGACTTTATCAGTTGGTCTACCCAAGACATCAAAAGGTTTTGACTCCATATGGGTTATTGTAGATCGACTAACTAAGTCAGCACATTTTCTTCTAGTTAAGAGTATATATCCTACTATCCAATATGCCAAGATGTATTTAGCGAGAGTCGTGAGCTTACATGGTATGCCCAATACCATTATGTTCAGATAGAGGTACACAGTTTGTCTCCAACTTTTGAAAATGATTGCATGCTTTGTTGGGTACCAAACTTCTATATAGTATCGCTTATCATCCATAGACTGATGGTCAGACTGAAAGAGTAAATCAAGTACTTGAAGATTTGTTAAGGTGTTGTGTCCTTAACTATTCCAATAAGTGGGATGAATGTTTGCCTTTGGCTGAATTCTCATACAACAATAGTTATCAATAGAGCATTAAGATGGCTCCGTTTGAAGCACTCTATGGTCGTAGATGCAGAACATCACTAAATTGGTCTGAACCCGAGGAAAGATGGTTCTTTGGAGTTGACCTTGTGAAGGAAACAAAAGAGAAGGTTAGGCAGATACAAAGTAATTTGAAGATAGCTCAGTCCCGACAAAAGAGTTATGCGGATAAACGATGTAGACCATTGGTGTTTAACAAGGGAGATTTTATATATCTGAAGGTATCACCAATGAAGAGAGTTGCCTATTTTGGTGTTAAAGGCAAGTTGGCACCTCGTTATATTGGACCATTTCAAATTTTGGAGAGGTGTGGAAAGGTGGCATATCGCTTGAAGTTACCAGAACATCTCTCAGTTGTACACGATGTGTTCCATGTTTCTCAATTAAAGAAATGTCTTCGAGTGCCTGATCAGAATGTTGAGGTTGAAGGAGTTGAACTTGAACCTGATTTGACCTATTCTGAATATCCTATCCGAGTTCTGGATCAGAAAGATCATGTCACTCGAAGGAGGACAATCAAGTTCTAAAAGATACAATGGAATCAACATTCCAAGGAAGAAGCTACTTGGGAATCTGAAGATTTCTTGCTAGAACAGTTTCCAGAATTTCTTGCGTCAATATAGAATAATGTTAGTTGTGCTCTGTTGTTACGAACCATGTTTTGTAAAGGGACCTTAGCTGTTTTATGGACAAGTTTTGAATGTTTTTGCTTGACACATTTCCTTTTCCATTACTTACCCTCAGGACTTTAAATCTCAGGACAAGATTTCTTTTAGGGGGAAAGATTGTAACACCTCTGATGTTTTAAACCCTAAAACATGCCATGTCATCATATGCAGTGCACATCATTCTTGTGTTAGTGAAAATTTTGATATGCATTCACTAAAACAAGTTTATTTTTATAATGATATGTGTTGACTTGTATGGATGAATCAATTTCAAAACATTTGTGTTGAATTGAATTTCCGAAAACCCTAATTTCCAGCATTTAATTCTACCCTAGGAAAACCTAATTCAAAATCTAAGCACATTTTGGGGTTGAGCCTAAAATAAAAAGTGTAGATTTTGTCATTTTGTACAAAGTTGGTTTTTGGAGTTTTCAAAGTTGTTATGTAAAATTTGAAGTAATTTGAAAAGGCGATAAGTTCTTAAAGTGTCCCCTTTTGATTTTAAAGTTACATTTTAAAATGTAGACATAATTTGAGTATGGCTGTTAAAGAAAAGTTGTAGAACTTTGAATTTGGAACAACTTTTGTTTTTGGAGATTTTTGAGTTACCTTGCAAATTTGGGAGTAATTTGTGAAATTAGACAAGTGGCAATTCAGTAAATATTGGGAACAGTGACAGCAGACCGAAACACCTCACCGTCGGTGAGCTTCCGACGGCTTCCAGGCGTGCCTGTGGCCATCTTTGGCTTCACGCTAGCAGGGGAAGGTAGCTGCGTGGCTTCTCCTTGCTTCCTGGCCACGCTATAAAGCCTACGTCATCGCCGTTCTTCTCCGTTCCTTTCCTCTGCTTTTCCCATCGTCACCGCCAGCTCCAACGAGCTCGCGCCGTCGTCGTAGCGTCCATCCAGTCATAGCAAAGCCTGTCATAGCTCCACTTGCTCCTTGCGAACCCAGCCGACCAGTCCTTGAAGCCTGACTCCGCCGAGAAACGCTGCGCGTTGCCTTTCTTCCTTGCGGCCAGCAGCATCGCCGTCGAGTGCGCATCACCGTGGCCAGCACTCTACGGTGCGTCTTTGCTCTTGCTCAGCATAGCTCCAACTTCGCCATGTTGCCATGATGCTTTGTGTCTTGTTGGGTGACCATTTTGTCCATTGTAGCCACTGGAGCACCGCCGTCGACACCAGCTGAGCCGCCGTACCTACCTAGATCGTTGACCCGCTTCTCTATTGCTCCTCCGGTTCCTCTTCCAGCTCGAGCATGTCTAGGGTGAGCCACTGAGTCCTCCCAAGCATTTTGTTTAACCGCTACCGGCCTCTATTCGCTGGCATAACGCAGCCACGCCATCGTGGCCGCCATGGCTGGCGTTGAGCTCGAACCAAGCCATTTTCAGTGCAATTAGTGCCACCAATAAGTGTGCCTTGCCATGGTGATCACGTTGGTACCCTCGCCGTGGCCGGAGACCTCACCATCAGCAAGAAATCACCGGTTAGTGAGCTTCGCCACCGTAGTCAGCGCGGGGCACTGTGCTGACTGTCAGTGACGGATTGAATTAGAAATGGAAATTTTTCCTTTTTAGAAAATAATGAATAGTGTAAGTTTTTTTTATTTTGTGTAGAATTAAATAGAGCTCCAAAAATTATGAAAATTTTTGTGTGACCTCTATAAGATGTAAACTATTTAGGAAAAATATTAAATGTTATTTTTCAATAAATTTTGAATGTGGTAAAAATTGCTCAAATTAATTAATAAATGGGTTTCCATGATTGTTCTAGGCTTAAATAATTATCCAAAAATTATGAAAATTGTTTTGCCACTTAGTTATCATGTGATGAGTCTTCACAAAAAATTTGAGCTCATTTGGAGAAAGTTGATTTATTTGATAACTATTAATTAGTTATTAATTAATAAAACAAATAGTAAGCCCTAATGATTTAGGTTTTGTTTGAATTTTTGGATTGGGTGATGACCTTGGGTCATTAGCATATAATGATCCTTGGCAATTAAAGTAAGTGTTTGAGTTTATGAAAAGGTTTATTTAGTTGTTGATTTACAATTGTACCACGAAGGAAAGTTGTATTCAAGTTATTAACTTTTGCATCCATCGTCAAGCATCATGTTTTATATCGCGCATCATATTAAACATGGCATTATTACTATGTGTAGTGAATGAAAGTGAGAACGTGGTAGTCAACCAAGTTGTTGAGGAAGTTAATCCACCTATTGAGGTCAGGTTTGATATTTGTGGAACATCTCCAGAACCTGACTTTTCCGACAATCAAGGCAAGCCCCGGATGCATTTAAACCTACCGTATGTTTTACAAATTTATATCGCTTTTGCTTTTCAATACTGGATTAAGTGATTAGGAGTTGAGTGGAAACCTAATTGGTGCATTACCAACCTTGTTTTTCTATATCAACCTTGTTACCCGTTTCAATCCGAGAATGCTTAATTATGCTTAGCCATGCTTAGAACGATAAAAGTCGGGTGATTACCGGTCACCTACGAGATATAAATGGTTTCTTGGATACGACTGGTTATTTATGTTATCATGAGATATGAGCATGTTGTGGCAGAACCTCCTAAATTATAGGGCCCACATGCACCTGTCACTGTCCAATGACCTCTGACAACTATGCATATGTTCTCGGTAACTTAAGAAGTCTGTCGGGTGTCCTCGGGGAACCCCGAATCATCCACGATTTCCGAGCAAGATCCCATTATAGAGTCATTGCAGTATTACAACATTTATTCAAATATCTACATCAGAGTAAAATAGCGGAAGTCTTGCAATAACTTAATTTACAAAATAGTTGTTTCATAAACTAAGTACGTCTATTATTACAAACCATAGTAGTGGAGTGGTATAATTAACATAAACAAATACTCAATATAAGTATCCTGCCCAAGGATCACACATTCACTTATCATCATCGACCTAAACAACAATCATGCAGCACGGTCCAAAACAGACCTGCTCACGAGGCTCACCTGCAACAAGGGTCAACGAACCCTGAGTACAAAAGTAATCAACAAGACTTAACCGGAATAAAAACTAAGAAGACTCAGGAATGCAGGCTCAGGGATTCAAGGTATGGTTTTAGCAATAGTCAAAGTTCTTTTTGCGTAAAAGCTCTCTAACAAGATTCTTTATATCAACATTTTTATCTTCAAAAGATCATATACAAAGCTAACATGATCCGTGATGAGATCATGAAACTTCATATCCAACACTTTCTCAAACCTTACTCAAGTTCCAGTTATTAACTATGATGATGAACAGAGAGTTGAGTCTCCATAACCGAGGAGCAACGACGATTCGAACCAATTAAAACCCAGCTATGGATTCCAGACCACATGACATATGCAGGCCCCTGACCTACATATACCAACCTACCCTTAGGTCTCCTAAAACAAGAATGGGTCCGTGCCACCCGAGAATACAGTACTCCACCAATCCAGCCCATGGCCATGTGGGTACACGCTATTCTCGCCATCTCTCCACTCCCAGTGCGCGAGTAGCCATTCTTGTAATAGAATCACCAAGTTAAGGCTTACCGGAGTATGTGGTTAGTACTACAAAGTCTCATCTCACACAGTTCAACAACGGACGGTTCTCTCGGTGTAGAATACTGGGCTCGGTCGGTGTAGAATGCTGGGCTACTATGACATTTTCCTGTAAGAACCTTACAAAGGGTCTTGGAACTTGGCCATATGGGGTGTGTCGTCCATAGTACTCTCCCCCATGGTCGGACCTTACTACCTTAATCTTTAAGTTGTGCTGATTTTCTACTTCAGCCTTAAGTATCTTAAATTTATCGAATGCTTCTGATCTTTCCTTAATTGGATAAATATAGCCAACACGAGAATAATCATCTATGAATATTATAAATGAATCATAACCATCCACACTCTTCATAGGAAAAGGACCACAGATGTCTGTGTGAACTATTTCTAAAATTCCTATGCTTCATTTGGCATCTTTCTTTATTTTCTTAACGTACTTTCCTTTTACGCAATCTATGCATTATTCTAAATCTGAAAATTCTAAAGGCGGAAGAATTGATTTCTTAATCAATCGCTCTATTCTCCCCCTCAAAATATGGCCTAAACGACAGCGCCATAATTTTGAAGATACATCATGCACTCTCTTTCGCTTATTTATTGCATTCATAGATGAGGAAACATTCTCATTCTTAGTGCTCACAGCATTCACATTCTCAGAAAGTGATAATAATAAAGCTTGTCTTGTCGAAAGGTAAGACCAACACACTTATTATTATACACAATCCAACATTTGCCATTACCAAAATGGCAATCATAACCATCATCGTCAAGTCGTGAGATTGTTATCAAGTTTCTATGCAAAGAGGGTACATAAAGAATATCTGAAAGCTGAAGTCTAAATCCATCATATAATTCTAGAGAGAGATCTCCAATGGCTTCAACTTTAGGTTCAATTCCATTTGCTACTTTAATCCTTCTTTCTCCTCTTTATAGGGTTCTCCTCGTATGGAATCCCTATAATGAATTTACAACACGAACAGTTGCACCTGAATCAATCCACCAAGTAGATTTTGCATAACTTAAATACATGGATTCATCTATGAATGTAATGAAATCCTCACCTCTCTTTAGAAGGCTCTTCAGGAAGTCTGGATAGTCCCTCTGGTAATGTCTATGCTTCTTGCACCATTTACACTGATCCTTCTCAACTTGAGCATTGTTGTTCTTCTGATGGTGGTCATTCTAAGGGTCTTTCCCTTGAGGTTTGACATTCTTATTGAAGTTCTTCATATTGTTGTCCTTCATAAGGTTAGTAGAGTCACCCTATAAGGATTTGAGCCTCTCCTCTTCTTGAACACCCATTGCGATGAGCTTCTCTATATCCCACTTATCGGGCTGCATGTTGTAATTAACAACAAAAGTTTCATATTCCTTTGGCAAGGAAGCAAAAACCAAATGAATCAGGAACTCATCCTAGAGCCCAAATCCATTGGCTTTAGCTTCGAAGTCATGTTGCTCATCTTTAGTATGTGCTCTCTGATACTGCCACCAGTTTACTTCTCATTGAATAATTTCTTGATCAAAGTACTAGTATAAGCCTTTGAAGAGCCAGTGAACTAACTCTCCACCTTCTTAAGATACTCTATGGTGGTATCACAATCTAGGAATAGACCCTCTTATTCCATATGAAATTAGTGGACTTAGCCACCATCAAGCACTTGCAGGTTTGAAATGTCCCATTTCTTGCATTTGAGATCATATTTCATCCGCACTTCTGCATGATCTCACTACCGAGTAGTGAAATCAACATCAGTCTCATTATCTTCCCTCACTGGGTCCACTTGGCTCAATTAGACATAGGGAGGTAAGCGCTAGGTCATTTTTAGACAACGCAAGTGCTAGTTCATACGTCTCTCACCATACCCTATAGTTGCCCCCTTCAAGAGGCTATATGTGCGAGATAAAAGCCATTGGGTTGAGTCCTGAAAAAGCACTGTCAGAGATAGTGAGAAAAATATGACATAATAATTACATGCCTCAATTTAATATTGGTCAAAATTAAAACATACAACATTCTTATACACTAATTCTATATCACTATTGGGCAAAAATAGAATTAATGCATGGAAAACTTATGAATAAACATTATGTGGCAGAACCGCCCGAAATAACACACCTTCAGAGGTGCTCGTCTTCCACTAGACACTAGGCACCCCAAAAGCAAGCTACATCAGGGCGGATTCCGTTGAGCACACCCCTAAGAGAGAACTCGAATAATCCATGTTTCTCCTCTAGGATCCAATAATGAGAATGAGTTTACAATACTTAGTTCATTTCATACTAACCAGAGTTCTTAGAAATACATTATTATAGTACCAAGTCCAGAGTGTGGAATTTAAATAGTGGAATTACAATAAACATCTAACGATAGAATACAAGGATCCATCTATGCCCACCAGAAGAATCCTCCACACAACAGCCATTCCTCAAGTTGCACCTGCAACAGGGGTAAATAAACCCTGAGTACACAATGTACTTGCAAGACTTACCCGACTAGTGAGTATAATTTCCTGACTCTAGAGGATATGATAAGCTTTATGGTTTAATGGGTTTCCTTTTGTGGAAAGCAATACTAGTAGTGGATCCTTATGTATGTTTCTTATTAGCAATCATGATTAGTTCATTATCTAACCATTCTATGTAAGCACCTATTCTACTTTCAAGCAAGAGTTGAGCAAATAGATCCATTTCACCATCTTTTATCTTCTAGTTCTTATTATGGTGCTAGATTGTAGACAAGTCGTACCGGATTACTTGATGATTCATGAATCAATGTGCCTAGCTGGGTACCCTAAAAACACATGCCCTGCTTGTACTTCAGGCACAAGCAGGACCAACCCACCACTCTCCTATCAAGGGGTCTTGGTCCCCATCCAAATTTGGACTCTAAGCCCCCACATCTGAGTCCCAGACTTTAGTGTGGTGCTTAGACCTCCACCATCCTTGCCTCCAATCAGTCGGTTTGGAAAGAGCCGGAACCCACAACAAGAGAGCAATGAGCCTTCCCTGCTCCCATAAACAAGTATGTGCTCATGATAATAAGTCTATGACCTGACTAGAATCCAATGCAATAGTCGGTCCTTAACCGACATGGACAGGGAAAATAGTGTAACCAAGCTATGCCCCATTGGCCGCGGGACACAACCTCTTACACCCTCCAATACCCATACCATATCCCTACCCAATATCCATTTTTCCTTTCACCGTTTTATCATAAGAGTGATAATAATAATCACCTAGTGTGAGTAACGACAGGTTACACTACCGAAAATCCTAAGCATACCAGCTACTCACACCTGTACTAGTAGGACTCATAGGACAAATATATTTATGCAGGTGGTTTCCATAAAATGCCTGTAACGTAAATGCACAATATATATATATATATAGTGCTTATTCAAAATAAGGGTTATGCACTGGGGCTTGCCTTGGGTAGGCGCGATGTTAGCTCAGTCAGTCCGTGGCGGCTCTAGGACCTCCTCCTGCATGAGGATCTCCTCGTACTCTTCAATTACCTCTTCATACTCCTGCTCACCCTCGGTCATGAACTCCACCAACTTGCTTTCTACGTGCATGCAATGACGATGCAACACTCAAGATTACAACAACAATAGTTCTTAAAATAATAATACATCTACTAAGCCACTAAGCTAGCTCTAATGACTAAGATACCAAGCTAATCATCATTCCCAACAAACCAGCAGGGCTTCGCCTACAAGTGCTACTTAGCAACTAAAATATATTCTTACTCTTATTAATGATTTCCTATATACTACAACAAGGAGTACTTAGCTACCACATTTCTCAACCTATTCTAAGGCTACAAAAATTACAGTGAGCACATTATATATGAAATTGTTTGCCACAAAAATAATACTAAATACTAAACACTCATAAATGATTTAATAGCCATTAGTATCAACGAACATATATATGAACTAAATACACTAATAGATAGAGCACAATTTTAGGAACCTAACAAAATTGGTTTCACAATTTTTGGACATCTACATGATTTTATACAATTTACCAAAATTCAGCTCAGAATTACAAATGAAAAGCTATTTCTATTTTCCACGAAAAATCTAAACCGATTTCGGCCCACGCGGCGCAACACGCGCGCGCGTGATCGCGTGGTGGCCCATAGACGGAGGTGACCCACGGCGAGGAGGCCTACATGCACTGGCACATATGCAAAAACGCCCCTAGACTATGAGCAAAACAACCTGTAGTCCATGCTACTATTCCTAGAGACAACACTTATGGAAAAGAACCCTCGGACCTTTCTCCTCTTTATAACGGTGAGGCCCTCGACCATCCCCGCGTGCTCCGGCATGATGAGCAGTGGCACAGGCGCTTACGCTAGCCACATGGGACCCCCGCTGACCTAGCTACGAGGCTGATGCTCACCTAGGGTTTGACACGAGATGATGGGCGATGGTTGTGTGAGCTGGGACACCGTAGAAGGACCTCTCCACGACAGCGGACACCCTATGGCAATGGCGATGGCGTTTAGGTGAGCCGCAGCAACAAACAAGGCGGTGGGGTAGTGGGTGAGCGATGGCCACCCACTAATGACCTTACCAAGAAACCGGCTCAGCCGAAGATGACTCGAGTGAGGCTAACCACGTGCGCGTGGCGAGGTGAATGGCGGACCGTAAAGGCACGGCCATGTCAGTGGTGAGGAGGCTTCATAAAAGCTATGACTAGCATGCGCACGATGAAGAGGAAGCCAAGGCAAGCTAACAATGCAAAGGAATTGGCATGGGGTAAAGTGGTGGAGACTGGCGGCAAGATTCCAAAATTGAAGTTTGGCATGACGCGAGTCAAGGCAGGGTGGGGTCGACTGGAGAGGGGGCGTGAAGGCAGAGAAGGGAGCATGAGGAATTGATGATAGGTGCTTCGCTCTCTCGCTTCACCGCGACTGCGACACAATGATGGTGGAAAATAGAGGGAGGGAGAGACTGGGCGTGGTAGTGGGTTTGGCTCATCCATGCCTTGGCCAGGATGCGAGCGGCGAGAATAGGAGGCCCACACGCCAGGCGCTAGCCGATGGGCGAGCGGGGCCCGATCGGAGTGGCCTATGCGGCCGTAGTGCCATAAATGACAAAGCAATGGTGGCGCACATGGCCACATGTGGATGGCACCCAACTAGGCCAGGTGAAAGGTCCTAATGGCTAGAGGGGGGGTGAATAGCCTAATAAAAATTTCTACAACAACACTTAACAAAACGGTTAGACAATTATGAGGCGAAGCAAGTGTTGTGCTAGCCTACTCAAAATGCAAGCCACCTACCACAATTCTAGTTTAGATAGTATCTATTCACATAATAGCTATGACACTACCCTATGTTAGTGTGCTCTCAAAGGCTAACTAAAGAGCCACACCAACCAACCAAGCAAGCTCTCACAACTAGTTACACTAAAGAGCTTGTCAACTAGTTTGCGATAAAGTAAAGAGAGTGATCAAGAAGATTATACCGCTGTGAAGATGAATGAACCAATCAATCACAAGGATGAATAACAATGAAGACCAATCACCTCAGAATCAATGATGAACACAATGATTTTTTACCAAGGTTCACTTGCTTGCCGACAAGCTAGTCCTCGTTGTGGAGATTCACTCACTTGGAGGTTCAGGCGCTAATTGGCTTCACACGCCAAACCCTCAATACGGTGTTGCACAACCAACACAAGATGAGGATCACACAAGCCATGAGCAATCCACTAGAGTAACTTTTGGCGCTCCGCCGGGGAAAGGTCAAGAACCCCTCACAATCACCATGATCGGAGCCAGAGACAATCACCACCCTCCGCTCAACGATTCTCACTGCTCTAAGCCATCTAGGTGGCGGCAACCACCAAGAGTAACAAGCAAAATTCATAGAAAAACACGAACACCAAGTGCCTCTAGATGCAAACACTCAAGCAATGCACTTGGATTCACTCCCAATCTCACTATGATGATTAATCAATGATGGAGATGAGTGGGAGGACTTTGGCTAAGCTCACAAGGTTGCTATGTCAATGAAAAATGGTAAAGATGTGAGCCATAGCCAGCCATGGGGCTTAAATAGAAGCCCCCATGAAATAGAGCCATTATACCCCTTCACTGGGCATAACGCGGGCTGACCGGATGCTACAGTCCAACTGACCAGACACAGCACCGGATGCACTGGACGTGTCCGGTCGCTATACCGGACGTGTCCGGTAGCTGCTAGACCACCACATGTCCCACTGTTGCCTCCAACGGCTCTCTGACACAACGACCAGACACTCAGCATAAAACGATCGGACGCATAGCCGCTGAGTCTGGTCGAGTCCAGTGAGCCTCTAGGGCCGACCAGACGTGTCTATTAGAAACTGACTGGACGCTGAGTCTCAGCGTCTGGTCGAGTACAGTAAGTACCCTTGCCTGACCGGACACATCCGGTGATACCAGACCGGATGCTGCCAGTGTCCGATCGGCTGCTCTACCATATACTGCCTTTTCTAATTCACACCAGACGTGTTCGGTCGCTAAGTCTGTCGCCAAAATACCGGACGTGTCCGGTAACCATACCGGATGCGTCTGGTCACTCTGTAACCAGCACGACTAACTCCTCTTCGACTCTATCTTCTTCACCCTTGCTCAAATGTGCTAACCACCAAGTGTATCACCTTGTGCACATGTGTTAGCATATTTTCACAAACGTTTTCAAGGGTGTTAGCACTCCACTAGATCCTAAATGCATATGCAATGAGTTAGAGCATCTAGTGGCACTTTGATAACCGCATTCCGATATGAGTTTCACCCCTCTTATAGTACTGGCTATCAAACCTAAATATGATCACACTCTCTAAGTGTCTTGATCACCAAAATAAAATAGCTCCTATGGTTTATACCTTTGCCTTGAGCTTTTTGTTTTTCTCTTTCTTCTTTCCAAGTCCAAGCACTTGATCATCACCATGGTATCATCATCATCGCACTATGATCTTCATTTGCTTCATCACTTGGAGTGTGCTACCTATCTCATGATCACTTGATAAACTAGGTTAGCACTTAGGGTTTCATCAATTCACCAAAACCAAACTAGAGCTTTCAATCTCCCCCTTTTTGGTAATTGATGACAACCCTTTCACAAAGATATGAATTGAAATTCAATTGAATCCATGTTGCTTGCCCAAGCATATTTACCATTTGTAAAAGAATATGGACATGTTTCATTAACCCCAAATGGTAGCAATTGCTCCCCCTACATATGTGCTAAGAGTTTGGATTGTAGCTTGCACATATGCTTAGATAGGAAATATAGGGGTCAATGTCTACCAAATGATGCTAAGGTATAAAAGATTGACCTTTGAAGCGTGATACCAATCGGAGTGCACCAATATACCATCCTTAGCACCATGGTTAGCTCAATACCACTTGGAAACAATACTTGGAAAATAAAGTTATCTAGTGATTTCATTTCATCATTCAATCTTACAACTAACATACATCACACAAGCATGGATGTTTAAATTTAATACTTGTGCCATGCAAGCAAACATATGAAATGCACATTCAAATGCACCATACAAGTTCATGAGCTTGCTCCCCCTACTTGTGTGCTCAAAATTTTAGTTGATCCCTTTCCTTTGTCACATCTCTCCCCCTATGTCATATATCAAGATATCTTTATGTTTCTCTCCCTTTATGATATTTCTCCCCTTTTTCACTATTTTTACTACTATCTTTGTTTCTCTCCCCCTTTGTCATCAATGACCACAAAGGTTCAAAATATAGATAGTATTACTTGTAGGGTCGAGACTATCAATGTCAATCAATGGGGTAAGGATCAAAGTTCCAAATTTGGTTCAAACTAGAATATATGCCAAAGATATTTAACTCAGTTTGATCTAAGGACAAGCTTCTTCACACCTCCAAATAAGGGCTATCTTGTACCATGTTGAGTTAAATACTTAGAGCTCATTTTCTAGATCAAACACTAGGTTTACAAGCCCATAAACATGCCATATGCTACCACTAGATCAAAATAAGCATAGAAGCAATAGTGATCCATATAGACATCAAAATCATTTGATTTTCATGAATGAGCCTAATAAAATAGAACCACTTGAAAGGTCCTAATAAGATTGAAAATATGACTAGATGCACTAAACATGTCCATAGCAAGGATGTATGCCATGCCAATCAACTTTTACCTTGGATTGCTTCGAAGGAGAGGCATGTCATATGAGTGGGGGTGCATCAACACATATTTGAGAAATGCAATATGTTCAACTCATTCCTTAGCTTGCAAAACCTTTTCTCATCCAATGGCTTGGTGAATATATCAGCAAGTTGATCTTTGGTGCCTACACTCTCAATGCAAATGTACCCTTTTTGTTGGTGATCTCTTATGAAATGGTGGCAGATGTCATAGAACCGACCAATTTATAAGAGCACAAGTACAAAAACAATCGCTGAAATAATCAAATTCTCGAACTTGAGCCCATATAAACCCGGTAGTCAACCGAAATCTCGAAGGATTTCAAACCAACTTGCATTACAACCAAGATCATAGTAATTCAACATAACATATCGTACTGTTACAACATTTCGATAGACTGTTCGCAAATAGATTACATCATCATAGAGTCATCATTATTACAAAACAAGTCTTGTAAAACATGCGGAAGCAAATAGTTTAACTTACACACCCAAGTTCAAATACACATACTGGTTTGTTGATCACAGCCCGCAAAAGCATTCATATAAGAGAACAAAGATCATGCCCATGATCTAGTCTTCATCACCCGCTAGGTGGAGACAATACTTACAGAATCCCTGATATAGGAGGTCATCTACAACAAGAGGGAATAAACCCTGAGTATGAGAATGTACTCAGCTAGACTTACCCGTCGAAAACCAAAACAAACGACACCAAGGATTATGCATAGCTTAATGTAGTGGATCTGGCTGACACTTTCTTTTTGTAGAAAAGCATAAGTAATAATGATCAACTCTTAACCTGAACTAGCAGTAACTTTTAGCCATTAACCTGTCAACTATATTAGCACCTATACTAAGCAATCATTTTGTTAGGGTGCAGACATTAATAACCATATCAGGTATTCATTGTGGCAACCTTATCATCATCATTCATTTAACCATATCATTAAATTAATTGAATCTACGTTGCCGCTGCTCAGTCAAGTTCTCACTATCTGGGAGAGACAGCAATTCGAATCGATTCCTATCCAGCTGGAGGGGTATTCCTAAACACAAACCCTACTTCCCCCATTAGGGTCGCAAACAAGTCACCTTTGGTATGATTCAGGAGTCACGAGTCCAAACAGTGTCGCAAAATCAGAGAACCACTCTGCCATGAGTGCTCGGTGACTTAACCTGCCCTTAGGTGATTGGCTCATGGATATTGATTCATCAAGTGGCTCATCCAATGATGAAAGTGAGAATGAGAACAAGAAGGTGGCCGCTATTGTAATTGATTCTTCACTATCTTCACGGACACTGTCACCGTCATCCTCTACACACCTATGCCTTATGGCCAAGGGTGAATGAAAGGTACAAAATGATGATGATAGTAGTGGTGATGATAATGCTAGCAATGATGATAGTGATAGTGATGAAGAATTTGAATCACCTTCTTATGATGATCTTGTCAAGTTGCTAAATCAATACACTAAGATCATTAGAAAAGACAAGAGCTAAAAATGAAAAGCTAGAATTTGAGAATGACTCACTCTTAGCAAAATATGACATAGCCAAAAAAGCTATTGTTGAGCTTAGAGAAGAAAATAAAACTATGTCATCCAAACTCAAGGAGCTCAAATCCTCTAAAAAGGAGCTTAAAGAAAAACATGATAAACTTGAGGGGATACATAATGAGCTTACCACTAGCTACAATTTGCTAAAAGAAGAGTATACCAATCTCAAGGTTAATCATGATAATCTTGTTGTTTCTCATGAGTTATTATCCAATGAGCCACATGATGCTACTAACAATGTTGTTAAGATTGATATAGCTACATCAGTGTGATGACTTGATTGTTGAGAGCATTGAACAAGGTTCTAGTAGCAAAGGCAAGAAAGTGGTTGAGACCAACAACTATGATAAGTATGTCAAGCTCAAGAATGAGAATGAAAAGATCAAGAAAGATCTTGAAAAGCTATCAACCACCAACACAATTGTGATAGAGAACCTTGACCCTGATTGTGATATAGCTCTTGAGAATGAGAAGCTTAAAGAAGAGAACAAGAGACTCAAGATGGAGAAAAATCATGATGAACTTAAAGAAGAGAACAAGAAGCTCAAGTTGGAGAAAGAACATCTCAAGACCGGTTTGAGCAAGTTCACAAGAGGCCAATATCTCCAAACTGAGTTACTCATGAACACCATCATGAAGATGGATAGAAGTGGTATTGGGTACTTGGCAAATCAAGATAAGAAGGCTCAAGCTCAACATCAATAACAACACAAGTCGAAGCCTAAGCCAAAGAGATATGTTGAGTGTGGACAAGAAGGTCATTTTGCCCATGAGTGTCAAGCTCCACCACCATAACCCTTGCCCAAGCATACTAGACCCTTTGCCATCAATGCTCATTACATACTTAGAAATGATTCTAGTGGAAAAATGAAAGTCATGTTCTTAGGTCCTTTCAACAAGAATAGGCCTAAGAAAATTTGGGTTGCAAAGTCACTAGTTGAGAAAGTCAAGGGTCCTCATCAAGTTTGGGTCCCTAAACAATAAGCTTGATCTATTGTGTGTAGGTGAACTACAAGACCGGTGGAAGTCATTGGGTTATTGATAGTGGTTGCACTCAACATTTGACCGGTGATCCTCGTATGTTCACCTCACTAGATGAAGAAGTAGATGGTCAAGAAAGGATAACATTAGGTGATAATTCAAAGGGCAAAGTTCAAGGATTGGGCAAAGTTGCAATATCAAATGATAATTCAATATCAAATGTGCTATATGTTGCTTCTTTGAGCTTCAACTTGCTATCCATTGGTCAATTGTGTGATCTTAGCTTTCAATGCTTGTTCACCGAGAAGGAAGTGGTTGTGTCTAAAAAAGATGATGATCAAGTGATATTCAAGGATTTTAGATACAACAACCTATATCTAGTGGATTTCACCTCTGAAGATGCAAACTTGAAGACATGCCTATTCACCAAAACATCACTTGGGTGGCTATGGCATAGAAGACTTGCACATGTTAGGATGAGCTCACTCAAGAAGCTAATAAAGAATGAATTGGTGACAGGGTTGAAGGATGTGAAATTTGAGAATGACAAGCTTTGTAGTGCACTGCCAAGCTAGCAAGCAAGTTGCAAACACCCATCCAACAAAAGCTTACATGTCAACAACAAGAGTGCTAGAGCTTCTCCACATGGATGTATTTGGACCAACAACTTACAAGAGTTTAGGGAGGAAATCTCTATTGTCTTGTGATTGTTGATGACTACTCTAGATATACTTGGGTGTTCTTCCTTCATGACAAGACCGAAGTGGCTTCATGTTTCAAGAAGTTTGCCAAGAGAGCACAAAATGAATTTGAAGTGAAGCTCAAGAAGATAAGAAGTGACAATAGAAATGAATTTGACAACACAAAACATTAAAGCATATTGTGATGAAATTGGAATCAAGCATGAGGTCTCCGCAACATACACTCCTCAACAAAATGGTGCAGTAGAGAGAAAGAACCAGGCACTTATCACACTTGCAAGAACAATGCTTGATGAGTACAATACACCCGAAGTTCTATGGGCGAAAGCTATTAACACCGCATGTTATGCATCCAATCGCCTATTTCTTCAAAAGTTTCTTGGTAAGACCCCTTATGAGTTGCTCAATGGGAAGAAGTCGGACTGTCTCATTCTTTTGGGTGTTTGGATGCAAATGCTTTATCTACAAGAAGCGACAACACCTAGGGAAGTTCCTAAAGACTGTTGTGATATTGGTTTTCTTATTGGTTCACTCATCAAAGTCCAAAGCATATCGAGTATTTAATCATGCCACCTGGCTTGGTTGAAGAAACATATGATGTGGAATTTGATGAATCTAATAGCTCCTAAGGAGCACATGAGAATCTTGATGATGTAGGTGATGAACCATTGAGGGAGGCATTAAAAAACATTCTAGTTGGAGACATCAAGCCCAAAGATGATGAAGATGATGTACAAGTGATTGATCCACCCTCTTCATCAAATGTGCCACAAGATGATGATAAAGATGGGAGAGTAGAAAATGAAGACACTCATGTCTCCCATGATCAAATGGTGGCACAAGCTCAAGATGTTGATGCTCCACAACCTCCTCCTCAAGTGGTTGATAGAAGAAATTCACCTCTACTACAAGCACATCCAAAAGATCTCATCATAGGGAGTCCTTCAAAGGGTGTAATGACTCACTCTCAAAAACTTGCTTCATTTATTGAACATCACTCGTTTATTTCTTGCATTGAGCCTACAAATGTAGAAGAAGCTCTTTAGGATCCAGATTGGATAAATGCCATGCATGAAGAGTTGAACAACTTCATCCGCAATGAAGTTTGGACACTTGAAGAGCGACCACAAGGTGCAAGAGTCATTAGAACAAAGCGGGTGTTCCGCAACAAGCAAGATGATCAAGGCATTGTTGTGAGGAACAAGGCAAGACTAGTTACAAAGGGGTTCTCTCAAGTTGAAGGGTTGGATTTTGGAGAGACCTTTGCACTGGTTGCAAGACTTGAAGCTATTCGTATGCTCCTTGCATATGCATCACATCATGAAATGAAATTATATCAAATGGATGTTAAAAGTGCATTTTTAAATGGCTTTATAAATAAACTAGTCTATGTTGATCAACCTTCCAGGTTTGAAGACCCTAGATATCCTAATCTTGTTTATAGGTTGTCCAAGGTGCTATATGGGCTTAAGCAAGCCCTAAGAGCTTGGTATGAACGCCTTTGGGATTTCCTCATTGAGAAGGGCTTCACCATTGGGAAGGTCGACACCACACTATTCACCAAGAAGCTTGATGGAGAAATCTTCATTTGTCAAGTATATGTTGATGATATCATATTTGGCTCATCAAATGAAGATTATTGCAAAGAGTTTGGTGAATTGATGTTGAAGGAATTTGAGATGTCGATGATTGGAGAACTTACATTCTTTCTTAGTTTTCAAGTCAAGCAAATGAGAGAAGGGATTTTCATCTCTCAAGAAAAGTATACCAAGAACCTTCTCAAGAGGTTCAAAATGGATGAATGTAATCCAATCAAGACACCAATGCCATCAAATGGACATCTTGACCTAGATGAGGGAGGTAAAACGGTTGATCAAACTCTCTACCGCTCTATGATTGGTAGCTTGTTATATTTGACCGCATCTAGGCCCAACATCATGTTTAATGTGTGTATGTGTGCTAGATTTCAAGCTAATCCTAAGGAGGCTCACATGGTTGCCATTAAAAGAATCCTTAGGTACCTTAAGTACACACCAAGCATTGGTCTTTGATATCCCAAAGGAGCTAGATTCCAACTAGTTTGCTATTTTGATTTGGATTATGCTGGTTGCAAAATTGATAGAAAAGCACATCCGAAGGGTGCCATTTGCTTGGTAGATCACTAGTGTCTTGGTCCTCCAAGAAGCAAAATAGTGTGGCTTTAGTCCACCATCGAAGCAGAATATATTGCCGCAGGTGCTTGTTGTGCACAAATTCTTTACATGAAGCAAACTTTGCTAGACTATGGTGTAGTTCTAGAAAAGGTACCTCTTTTGTGTGACAATGAGAGAGCGGTAAAGCTTGCTAATAATATGGTTCAACACTCTTACACCAAGCACATAGATACCTGCCATCACTTTCTTAGAGATCATGTTGCTAAAAATAATATATCACTAGAAGGTGTAAGGACTGAGGATCAATTGGCGGATATCTTCACTAAACCACTAGATGAGGCTACATTTTGTCGGTTGAGGAATGAGCTCAATGTGCATGATTTTAGTAACTTCACTAAAAAATGAGCTTGTGTTGTCCCTTGTATTGCATTGTAGTATAAACATGTCTAAATTTTTAGTAATACACTTAGAGCTTGTCTAACATGGTTAAGATAACCGCCAAAAAGCGTAGTGAAGAAGCTTAACCTTGGATCAAACTTGATAAGCAACTAGAATTACCTTCAAGTATTGCACTGCATATGCATATGTGTTGCTTTGTCGTTTTTTTCGGTTATCTTTTTATTGCATATTTTCTTAAAAAGAATTATAGCCTGTAACACCCCTGGTGTTATGAGCTTGCTTAGCACCGCGATTTAGGCCTAAGTAAAATTTTCACAACGAGTTTCTTAGATTTTTTATTTAAAACGTACTTGTCATGAGAAGGAAATCGTGTGTGACTTAGTTTTGTGGACTCGAATCAACGCCAAGTTAAATTCCTCGGTACGTAAAGATATTTAGGAATGTTGAACGACGATGCTAGTGAACGGTTTGTTCTGTTAGACTAAGCATCAAAATCAACTTTTATAAATAAAATAAAATTCATATATATATATATATATATATATATATATACTCACGGGTTTATTTTGATAAGCGCGAACTGGCGAGAGGGAGAGCAGCAGTTTCATTTATTTTCCTGGCGTGCAGCATACTCGCCTGGCATTGAAACTATGCACCATCTCATCCATGCCACTGGTCCTGCGACCGGCATCTTGTGCAAGCATCCTTGCTGCTGCTACGCAGCCGCTGCCTTTTGCCTGTGAGAAAGATGGCCGGCCTGCTGCTCGCATCATCCCATCGCTCTACAGCACTGCCAAAACACGCCGTGCTGTCCTGGCGTTAATAAAGTTGCCCGGTCACTCCCGTTGTTTTCTCCCATTCTTTTCTATTTCTACTTCCTCGGTCTTGTCTGTCTATGCTCAGCGTGTCCTCTCTCTATCGTGCACCACCGTGCAGCCACTACCTCCGTTGTCTCATCGAGCCTTGTCGTGTTGCCTCTGCTGCCTGCCTCGGTGTTGTCCTTGCCTGCCTTTATTTGTATCCTCTGCATCTGTCAAGCTGAGCCAGACTGGCCTCTCACTCCCTCCTCATGCTGCTGTCCCCTTCTTTGTTCTATTTTTGCTACTAAACTCCTGCCCACCATCATCGGCTTTCGCCCTCCCCCATCTCGCGCAAGCTCTCAGTGTCGCCCCTCCTTTCCCCGCTGCCCGTGCGTGGCTCCTCGCTTTCCTCTCTCACGCGCAGTGCTGTTTTCCCTCCCTAGCTCATGCACCATAGCTTCTGTGCCGTGTGCGTCTTTGCCTCGCTGCCCGCGCTACCATGTATCGGCGCCCCTCCTCTTCCTCCCCGCGTCGCGCATCTGTGCCCGCAGTGCCTCGCCGTGGCCGCTGTAGCACCGCGGTATGCTATAGTTACCGTGCGCGTGGCTAGCCGTTGCTAGCACCGACGCCCCTGTTTTTCCCCACGCGACCCCTCTCCTCCCGCTCATCGAGGCCACGTGCAGTTCCGCTTCGTCTCCTCTCCTCAGTGCTGTAGCGCCATTGCTACGCCTCCTCTCGTTGGTCGACGGTTTCCTCCCCTCTCGCGAGCGCCACCGCCCGGCCATGTACTTCTCCCCGCGCTGAGCTCCACGACCGCCTGCATCTGCGGTCATGACGACCATAGCACCATGCCGCCTCCCTTTGCGTGCACATGCATGCCCCACGGTGACGCTGAACCGTCGCCCTTCCGTGCTCCATAGCATGCGCTGTGCCCCGCTGGCGAGCCACCCTTTTTGGCTGATGCATTGCCTCCCGTGCGCCCAAGCCACGTTGCCGCACTAGATTGTAGCGCCTTCTGGCCATCGCTCGCGCAAGCGCCTAGGACCATGTTGCCACGCTGCCATCATTGCCAGCCTGCCTGCTGCCTAGAGCTAGTGAAACACCCCTACCACAGAGCCATTTCACCTCTGCTACCGTCGCCCCATGGCCTCCCCCCTGCGTGCGTGCCTGGCCGCCATGCTGTGGGTTGCCTTGGGTCATGTCATCGTCAACTGCATGCATGACCGAGCCCTCTGCTACTCGTGCTGCCTGGTCGCCGTCCCTCTAGTGGGAATCGGCTGGAGCCGCCATCCTCCGCTCATGCTCTGCTTGGGAAGAAGACGAGAGGGACCACGGGGTAAGAAGATAATCTTTCTAGGGTTCAAGGCGTAATGACTGTGACTCACTAGAACAGTGGTGTACAAAATAAATGGAAGTGTAGGGACGTCTTTGCAAAACTATCATGCGCATCGACCTGTTGGGCCACTCGCCCTGCGCCCCCGTGACCGCGGCCTGCTCCACGCCTCGCCTGGGCCGATTGCGCCGCGAATGGGCCGCGCACACGTCTGTGGGTAGGCCACGCGCTGGGCCAGTTGCCATAGTCCGCGCGCTGGGCCGGTTGCCGCTGACCGCGTGTTGTGCCGCCGGTCGCGCCCCCGCTTAGGCTGGTCTGGTGCTGCTCACGCCTGGGCCGCTCGCCCATGCGCTGGGCCACATGTGAGCGCTGTGCTCTAGGCCACCGCGTGCCGCTCAGCTGGGCCAGATTGGTGCCGACTGGGCTGCCATGCTGCTGGGCTAGTTTTGTTGACGCCGGCCTTTTCAATTTGGAGAGCAGTTTCTAACTTAGCTTATAGGGTAAATTTGTAAACTTAAAATAAAATTTGGTAGGTGTCCAAAAATGGTGAAACTAGTTTGTTAGTCTCCAAAAATCATGAGCTACCTGTTTGTAGATTTTGTTCACATAGTTTGATCATATTTTTGGGAGCTATATAATTAATTTAGGATACTTAACATTATAAAAATATAAACTTGTAGGAATTGTTGTGATCAATTGATAATATTGTTGGATCTGAAATTTATACAGTAGGCTCCTAGCAATATTAGGTACTCACTGTAATTTTTGTAGCCCTAGAATAATTTGTGTGCTAAATAAATAATGATGTCCAATTGCGAATAAAGATTAAATTGATAGAATAGAATAAAGAAACAACCTTTGTTTATATAACTAAAACAATTGTTGGGAAGTAACACCTTATTCGACAACATGGGTACGTAGACTGGCGTTAGAGCTATCTCGTTAGCTTGTGAGGCGTGATTGGATTTCTAAGCGTTTCGGCTATCGTTGGTTATTTACATCTATGCATTTGCATCGTTGCATATCATATAGGTACGATGATGGATCAGCGGATCAATTGAAGGATGATTGGGATCCAAAGATGGTGTAATGGTATTCTCTCCAGAAGATGATGTAATGGGCTTTCTATTCAGTTGATGGTGGATGATCTGAAGATGCAAATACTAACTTTTTAATATATATCTTACCCAGGCAAGCCCCGGTGCATAACCCCTACTTTTTTGCAATTTAAATTATATTTGTGCATTAAGTTTTAAGGAGTTGAATGAAACCCACTTGCATATATATATCTTTATCCTATGAGTCTGACTAGTATGACAGGATCATGTAGATTGCTATGCTATAGGACTCCGATAGAAGTCGAGTGATGGCTGTCACTCGCGAGAGATGGGAAATATATTATTGGATTATTATCACTTGGAATATATAAAAATGGTGGAAAGAAAAATGGTGACCGGGCAGGGATATGGTTTGGGTATTGGTGGGTGTAAGAGGTTGTGTCGCCATGGACGCGTGGCATGGCTTGGTAACACTGCTTTCCCTGTCTATGTCGATTAAGGATTGACCGTTGCATAAGGCTCTAGGCAAGTCATAGACTTATTATCCCAAGCACATACTTGGGTATGGGCTCTTGGAAGACTTGTTGCTCTCTTGTCGTGGGTTCTGGCTCTTTTCGGACCGACTATCAGGGTTTCTTTTTGGTGGAGGAGGTCCTTGCACCGCACTGAGTCCGAGACTCAGGGGCGGGGGCTTGGAGTCCTAGTTTGGATGGGGACCTAGGACCCTAGGACAGGAGGGTGATGGGTTGGTCTTGCTTGGGCCTTGGGTACAAGCGAGGCGTGTGTTTTTGGGGTACCCAGCTGGGGGCATTGATTCGTGAATCGTCGGGCGATCCGGTATGGCTTGTCTACAGTTTAGCATCGTAGTAAGAACTAAAAGATGAAAGATGGAAGAAAAGGAAATCTGATTGCTTACCTCCTGCTTGAAAGTAGCACAGGTGCTTACATAGATGGTTAGTTAATGAACCAATGCGGCTATTAATAAAAATCAAATATAAGGACGCACGCTTAGTAATGCTTCCTTCAAATACAATAAACCCACAAGCTAGATAGCCTTGCATATCCTTGGAGTCTTTTCTTTCCTCCTATCAGGTAAGTCTTGCTGAGTACAATTGAGTACTCTGGGTTTTATTCCCCCTGTTGCAGGTGACAGGTGGATACTTGAGCTGACCTTTGTGTGTGGATTCCTCCTGGTGGGCTCAGAGAGGATTTCCTTTACGTTGCAATCATAGTTGTTATTTATAACCCTCACCAAATGTTTTTATAAATGAAAGTTTCATAATCTGTTGTCGTAGTTTATATATCAATACTTCATCATGTCATGATTAGATATTTATTTCTGCTGTAATTCTGATCACATGTTTATATTCCGTTGTTAAATTAAACTGTTTATAACTCTGATAATATGATTACATTCCGCTGTTATAATAATAAATATTATACTCTGATGTTGTATTAAAGTGATGTAAGAAATGGTTAAGAATGATGTAAGCTTTATTCTCTCATTTGTGATCCTGATGGCAAAAATATGGATTTTTGGGTTCTCCCCTGGGGTGCGCCCGATGGAACCGAGTAATTTGGTGTTCTCCTTTGGGTGCTTAGTGTCTAATGGAAGATGAGCACTCTTGGGAGGCATTAGATTAGGCGGTTCTACCACATGTGGTATCAGAGCATAAATGAGGAAATAAAGCTTCAAAAACCTTTTCTAAGCTAAAATTTGACAACCAATTTTTGCAAAAAGTTAGGGCGTTTGTATGCAAAGTTATATAAGTAGCCCTATTACTATGGTTATGTATCTAGGATTGATGTCACTCTACTGACTTGGGTAGGCTAATCAAGTTTTCTGTAGGTACACTAACCCTGAGCATAGTCCGATAGTATCGACTAGTTACAGGGAGAGAACGATGTGCCAAAAATCTGAGAACGGTTGCCCTATATGTTGGCAATAGTGGAAGGATGTATAGGACGTGCATTCATGCATATCTTGTTGTGCATTGTAGTGCCGGTATTGCTTGCGGATACACCATCCATAGGTGTCCCGCGTGTCGTAAGGTGCATGACTTACTTGTTCCTGTTCAGAGTTAGGTCTGCACTATGGCTTTGTGTTCCACGTTCGCCTATGGTTCATGCCTGTCGTGACACATGTCTCCCCATACCCCTTTTCTATGCTCTTGTTGGACCCTTGCCCTATAGTCATACCAGTCAGTAATGGCCTCGGACATCGCTCGCCTCGAATGCATGGAAATTGGTCAATTCATCATAGTAATCCCATGCAGGAACCCTAGTGAACCGCGCTAGGACCACTGAACACTCTGCCTTTATAAGTAGAGCCTAACTTAGCCATTAGTATCACCACTTGGTGCACTTTAGCTCGCTTAGCTTTTCCTTTGAGCCAGCTTTTCGCTCAGCCTTCCTCACCACCACCATCAGAAATGGCAAGAGCCTGGGTTAGTAGTTACTGCCTAAACATTAAGGGTTTTCCCAGAATCCTGCATGCCACCCTACAAAAGCTCAAAATCAAAGATCGTCCTGAGTATGAGGGCCGTGAGTATGATGAGCGTGGCACCAAGCGATGTGAGGTTACCATTTACATCGGGAAGAGTGAAGAGTTCCCTGACCTCACTAAAGCCTGGAGTGTGACCACAACCGGGTTTAGCTTCATCGACACCTACCAGGTTATGGCCCACAAAGCCTTGCGATACCTCTGCTAGATCTATGAGGAGTCCATTGCCCATACCCCCATGAGGTTCTTTCCACCTTTGCACAAGAATCGACGGGCATGAAGGGCTAGCATGGGGGCTTTGCATGGGCGGGATACGCAAGATGACAGTCCAACCGTGGTGCACTTGACCACCTACCTGCTTGCTCTAGATGAGCAGCATGACTAGCAAGCCTTGGAGCTAAGGGCGTGCCTTTGGTGCACCGAGGAAGCCAAGATCTTTAACCGGATGCTCCAGATGCAGCTCGCTGAAGCGCATGCCAATGCTATAGCTGCTGAGAGCCGGGAGACTGCCATGTCGGAAGCTCTGAAGGAAGCCGAAGATTGGCATGTCCATCAGCTGGGTGAGGCCTATCTATTCACTAGGGTCAAGTGGAGGACGCTGGTTGATGAAAGGTAGGATGCCCCGATCTTGGAAGGGATCCCTATCCACTCGCCAAAAAGAAGGAGAACCAGTGTTGCAGCACTGCCAGCACCTCCACCGTCAGAAGTGTCAGAAGAAAAGCCCTTGATTCCTCTCACTTAGCCATTGCCACAAGAAGATGTAGATTAGTTGCCTTGGGATGCTGTACCCATAGTAGTAGTGCTCTTCATCGCTGTCCCTCGATATTGTACTCTTACCATTGTTGTTCGTTTGTAGTTGTTGAGATCGTTCGACCATAGGTGAATGTTGTGTCATGAATGGGAGCCTGAATGCCTGTACTATGTACCCATATAAGACCGTTCGGAATATGCATTTTGTTATTTCACTGTGTTTATTGCGTTCATCTACTTTAAGTCCGTTAGATGTGCTTTAAGTTTCAAGGGTGATATTAAGTGGGTTACAAGAAAAGTTGCCATTCAGATACCAGCAGACTAGCCGTGATTGGATAACATAGGACACTATATCAACTAATTGTGGATGTCCTAGCAGAACACTTGAATCTCTTTAAAACAAATCTATTGTTGGATTTGAATTCCTTGTCCCTTGTTGTTTGAATCTTCCCTTGCAATACTCCCCTTATTCTGTGGTCTATGACCCCACCACCTTCATGGCGTGTAAGTTGGTAGTAGTTGCCTGGTTAATAGCTTATGGTGCCACGAAGAAAACGAGGGCTCCCTGTGGAACAGCTGCCACATGGTGACGCTGCTCGGCACGCGCTGGTATCGAGGTTGTTAACCAAGTACCTTTACCAAGTTACACCGCCATGTCACTTTTGCTACAAATATTCTCCTTGGAAATGTTCAGGTGTTCAAATGGGAAATCCACAACAGGTTGATGACATAGTGCTCTCTCAAGGTGAGCAAGAGGAGGTGGCTTTGGAGGAAGAACGTATGTCATGGTTTTAGTTTATATGAAAGACGGATGTGGACAAAGAAGGAAAGAAAATAAGAGTAATAAGGAAAGATAGTCTCTGGTAGTAGGGAGTGCTTGGAAAAGCCTAAGTGGATGTCATGTCCCAAGCCCTATGTTTAGTTGACCGCGCTATGCATGCTGGGTCATTTTGCTGTGTGCCTTGCGAACGCCGTCTGTGTAGGGCTCTCTAGCTCCCCGTTCTCGCATGGCCATAGCATCGTGCCGCACTCGCTGTCTTTGTGCACTGTGCGTTCTTCTTTTCTCAGTGTTCGGTCAGCTCTCGACTCTCACGCCTCGTCCCTATACTGGACCCCCTTCCCCTTTCTTTTTTCTCTTAGAAACATGGTCGCCCGCATGCCTCCCTTGTCGAGCGCACTCTCTTATCTCCTCTCCTTTATTTCCCATCCGTTCACTTGTGCAGGGAGCGCACCATGGCTGTGTTTACCCCACAACATGAATCGTCTGTGTATCCCACCCATGCCACATCCATTTTTGGTGTGTTGCGCTCCACCTCTGTTCACCACTATAAGATACCCTTGGTCCTTGCTCTTCTTCTTCATCCCTAGTCCCCTCGCATTTAGAGTAGAGCTACAAGATCTAGTCATCACTTGTGGAATTAGGTTCGTTAGTCTGAGGTGATGGTGTAATCTGAGAAGAAGAAAGGATCTGGTTTCATAGAAGAAGTTCAAGTCTACCGTTGGTTAGTTGATCCTAGGATTCACGATGGTTTACTTCTTAGTCGACTGTTTCTGGATCTGTTGGACCTACGCCATGTTTTGGATACTCATTATCCTGTTGTTTCTCCATTGTCCTCGTCTATCTCGACTTCTAGATTAAGTCTCGATTGTATTAGGTTGCTCTTAACCATGTATCCCTAAATCCCAGTGTGGTTTAGTATTCGAAGTCATGTAATCTTTCGTGTAATCTTTGATCTACGAAATGTAATCATGTTTCCCCTCTCCTGGTTTTTGCTTTGAATCTCGGGATGAGATTCTTTTTATGGGGGGTTGGTTGTAACACCCCTAGTGTTATGAGCTTGCTTAGCACCACAATTTAGGCCTAAGTAAAATTATCAAAACAAGTTTCTCATATTTTTGATTTAAAACGTACTTGCCGTGAGAAGGAAATCGTGTGTGACTTAGTTTTGTGGACTTGAATCAACACCAAGTTAAATTGCTCGGTATGTAAAGATATTTAGGAATGTTGAATGACGATGCTAGCGAACGGTTTGTTCTGTTAGATTAAGCATGAAAATCAACTTTTATAAATAAAATAAAATTCATTAATAAATAGAATTATATATATACTCATGGGTTTATTTTGATAAGCGCGAACTGGCGAGAGAGAGAGTAGCGGTTTCATTTATTTTACTGGCGTGCAGCGTACTTGCCTGGCATTGAAACTATGCACCATCTCGTCCATGTCACTGATCCTACAATCGGTGTCTTGTGCGAGCGTCCTTATTGCTGCTATGTGGCCACTGCCTTTTGCCTATGAGAAAGATGGCCGGCCTACTGCTCGCTTCATCCCGTCGCTCTGCAGCACTGCCGAAACACGCCGCGCTGTCCCGGCGTTAATAAAGTTGGCTGGTCACTCCCGTTGTTTTCTCCTGTTCTTTTCTATTTCTACTGCCTCGGTCTTATCTATCTATGCTTGGCGTGTCCTCTCTCTGCCATGCACCACCGAGCAGCCACTGCCTCCATTGTCTCATCGAGCCTTGTCGTGCTGCCTCTGCTACCTGCCTCGGTGTTGTCCCTGTCTGCCTTTACTTGTATCCTCTGCATCTATCAAGCAGAGCTAGACAAGCTTCTCACTCCCTCCTCGTGCTGTTGTCCCCTTCTTTGTTCTATTTTTGCTACCGAACTCCTACCCGCCGTCGTCGGCTTTCCCCCTCCCCCATCTCGCGCAAGCTCTCAGCGCCGCCCCTCCTTTCCCCACTGCCCGTGCGTGGCTCCTCACTTTCCTCTCTTGCGCGCAGTGCTGTTTTCCCTCCCCAGCTCCTATGCCATAGCTTCCATGCCGTGTGCGTCTCTCCCTCGCTACCCGCACTACTGTGCACCGGTGCCCCTCCTCTTGCTCCCCGCGTCACACGTCTATGCCCGCAGTGCCTCACCGTGGCTGCTGCAGCGCCGTGGTACGCTATAGTCGCTGTGCACATGGCTGGCCATTGCCAACACTGACGCCCCTATTTTTCCCCACACCGCCGCTCTCCTCCCACTCATCGAGGCCGCGCGCGGTTCCGCTTTGTCTCCTCTCCTCCGCGCTGCAGCGCCGTTGCTATGCCTCCTCTCGTCGGTCACCGGTTTCCTCCCCTCTCGCGAGCGCCACCGCCCGGCACTGTACTTCTCCCTGCGCACATGCGCCCGCCGTCGTGCTGAGCTCCGCGATCGCCTACATCTGCGGTTGTGATGGCCGTAGCACCACGCTGCCTCCCTTCGCGTGCATGTGCATGCCCCACGGTCACACTGAACTGTCGCCCTTCCACGCTCCGCAGCATGCACTGTGCCCCGCCGGCGAGCCGCCCTTTTCGGCCGGCGCATTGCCTCCTGTGCGCCCGAGCTACGTTGCCGCGCTAGATTGCAGCGCCTTCTGGTCATCGCTCACCCAAGCGCCTAGGACCATGTTGCCGCACCGCCCCGCTGTCATTAGTGCCGGCCCGCCTGCTGCCTAGAGCCAGCAAAATGCCCCCGCCGTGGAGCTGTTTCACCTTTGCCGCCGTTGCCCCATGGCCTCCCCCCATGTGCGTGGGTGGCCACCATTCTATGGGCCACCTTGGGTCATGTCATCGTCAACCGCATGCACGACCAGGCCCTCTGCTACTCATGTGCGGCCTGGTCACTGTCCCTCCGGTGGGAATTGGCCGAAGCCACCGTCCTTTGCTCATGCTCTGCATTGGAAGAAGACGAGAGGGACCAAGGGGTAAGAAGATAATCTTTCTAGGGTTCTAGGCGTAATGACTGTGACTCACTAGAACAGTGACGTACAAAAATAAATGGTAGCATAGGGATGTCTTTGCAAAACTATCATGTGCACCTGCCTGTTGGGCCACTCGCCCTGCGCCCCCATAGCCGTGGCCTGCTCCACGCGTTGCCTGGGCCGATTGCGCCGCAAATGGGCTACGTGCGCGTCTGTGGGTAGGCCGCGCGCTGGCTGGTTGCCGCAGTCTGCGCGCT
This sequence comes from Miscanthus floridulus, assembly GCF_019320115.1. Taxonomy (NCBI): domain Eukaryota; kingdom Viridiplantae; phylum Streptophyta; class Magnoliopsida; order Poales; family Poaceae; genus Miscanthus; species Miscanthus floridulus. The sequence continues at coordinate 83,474,814 of NC_089581.1, forward strand.
AGGCCGGTTCCCACTGACTGCGTGCTGGGCCGCCGGCCGCGCCCCCACTTGGGCTAGCCTAGTGCCGCTCGTGCCTAGGCCACTCGCCCATGCGCTGGGCCATGTGTGAGCGCTATGCTCTAGGCCACCGCACACCGTCTAGCTGGGCCAGTTTCGTTGACGCCGACCTTTTCAATTTGTAGAGCAGTTTCTAACTTAGCTTACAAGGTAAATTTGTAAACTCAAAATAAAATTTGGTACGTGTCCAAAAATAGTGAAACCAGTTTGTTAGTCTCCAAAAATCATGAGCTACCTGTTAGTAGATTTTGTTCACATAGTTTGATCATATTTTTGGGAGCTATATAATTAATTTAAGATACTTAACATTATAAAAATATAAACTTGTAGGAATTGTTGTGATCAATTGATAATATTGTTGGATCTAAAATTTGTACATTAGGCTCCTAGCAATATTAGGTACTCACTGTAATTTTTGTAGCCCTAGAATAATTAGTGTGCTAAATAAATAATGATGTCCTATTGCGAATAAAGATTAAATTGATAGAATAGAATAAAGAAACAACCTTTCTTTATATAACTAAAACAATTGTTGGGAAGTAACGTCTTATTCAACAACATGGGTACGTAGACCAGCATTAGAGCTATCTCATTAGCTTGTGAGGTGTGATCGGATTTCTAAGCGTTTCGGCTGTCGTTGGTTATTTACATCTATGCATTTGCATCAATGCATATCATATAGGTATGATGATGGATCAACGGATCAATTGAAGGATGATTGAGATCCGAAGATGGTGTAATGGTATTCTCTCCAGAAGATGATGCAATGGGCTTTCTATTTAGTTGATGGTGGATGATCTGAAGATGCAGATAGTAACATCCCGGATGCTAAATAGTGAAGTGATCGAACTCTAGGTGCCAGCATTCGGTCAACATCAATAAGGTTCTAGAGAGAGTTTTTCATGATCGAACGTGTCCGATCAGTGCTGATCGGACGCTGGTCAGAGTCCGGTCAGAACTTAACGGCTCTTTCTAACACAATGGCGGGTATAACTGACCGGAGCGTCTGGTCACCCTGATCGGAGTGTCCGGTCACCCCGTAGAGTGTTAACTCAGCCTCCAAACGTTATGTTTTGAATGAGGGGGTATAAATACTTACTCCACTCATCCAAGGGAGGTCTCTTGCCCATTTGTTCAACTGAGAAACAACTTTAGAGTTCAAGGGAGAGCAAGAGACTAGTGAGGTGATTGAGATTTGAGAATCCAAGATTAAGGTCCTCATTAGTGCAAGGAGAGTATCAAGTGTGCATCCACCCTTCTCATGAGGCTTGTTGTGGTCAAGTGAGAGTTTGTGCTTATTACTCTTGGTGATTGCCATCACATAGACAACTCGGTGGTGATTGGGAATTTGGTGACCATCCGGCGGAGCTTGTGGATGACCCAACTCAAGTTGTAAGCGGTTGTGGGTGATTCACCGTGATGGAGAGTCAAAGAATCAACCCGTAGAGAGCACTTGATCCTTGCGCGGATCAAGGGGGAGCTACATCCTTGCATGGGTGCTCCAACGAGGACTAGTGGGGAGTGGCGACTCTCCGATACCTCAGGAAAACATTGCCGCATTCCTTTCCATCTCTTTACTTTGAGCATTTACTTTTGAGCAATTCATTCCAAGTCTTTACATTCCTAGAATTGCCATGCTAGAGTAGGATTGGAACCTAGGGTGCAAAACTTTTGTGCGGTAGAACAATAGAAACACATTTTAGGTACAAGGGGTGAAGTGGGCTAAGTGTAGGGCTTAATTATTGCAAAGAATTTTAGAATTAGCCCAATTCACCCCCCCTTCTTGGGCATCTTGATCCTTTCACTTCTTCCTGTTTTCCAAGATCTAACATGATGGATTTACCATCAAAGAGTTAGGTTCTTTGGGCCCTATTGTTCAGCCATATACTTTTGAGTGTACCTATTTATCTACATCACTCATAGGGGTATCTTTGCTAGTTCTACAAGAAGGGTTAGTACTTTGTAGCAACAACAATAGGATCACAAATGATATCATCAACTAAATCACAAGTGACTCCAACGCTTGGTTTTTCAATAGGTTCCTCCCTTTGAGCAACAAGGGAGGAGTGAGCTTCTTTGAACTTCTAATGAGACTCTAGTAGAGCCTCATGAGTGGTCATATGCTCAAAGGATTGCTCAAGAGCCTTATGTCTCTTGCCCAATTCCTTAAATTAGGGCATGGCCCTCTAACAAAATCACAATGAGTTCCTCCTTGGAGGGTTCCGCATCCTCAATCTCACTACCATCACTCTCATTGTATTGTACCTTTTGGCCCTTGGCCATGAAGCAAGTAGGAGTGTCAAAGATGGAAGGCTTCTCAAAATTACAATGAGTTCCTCCTTAGAGGGTTCCACATCCTCAATCTCACTACCATCACTCTCATTGTATTGTACCTTTGGGCCCTTGGCCACAAAGCAAGTAGGAGTGTCGAACATGGAAGGCTTCTTGTTGATTGCGATGCTCGCAAATGACTTGGAGGGAGTCTTGTCATCATCACCATCACTTGTGGAAGCATTGGAATCCCACTCAACACAGTACGCATGCCCCTTATTCTTGAACGACATGCTCTTAAACTTGACATACTTGTCCTTGAATATGTATACCTTGGTGTCCTTGACAGTGAAGGCTCCCTCATGATTCCTCCGATCTCTTCCACACCTTGTCAGTGGGTGTCCAAGAAAAAGCTTTAGCCTGATTGTACTATTGACAAGTACAAGGCTTGGTTTTTTGCTAAGGATTATACCTAGAAGGAAGGCAAGGATTTCTTTGATACATATTCACTTGTCACTAGAATGACCATTGTTCGATTGATATTCTCCTTGGTTGTCTCTGATTGTCTTCTCGTTCATCAAATGGACGTGAAGACAACTTTCTTTAATGGAGAGTTGGACGAGGAAATCTACAAGGTGTGTCAGTTATTGAAATCTATGTATGACTTGAAATAAGCACCTAAGCAATGACATGAGAAGTTTGATAGAATTTAAACTTTCGTGGGCTTTGCCATTAATGAGGCTGACAAGTGTATTAGCACCATTGCGGGGCGTATCATTTATTTATATTATGTTTGTATGTTGATGATATTCTGATTTTTTTGTACAAACATTGTTGTGATTAATGAGGTCAAGTTTTTTTTATCAAAGATCTTTGACATGAAACCTATGGGAGAAGATGATGTGATTTTAAACATCAAGTTGATTAAGGATGACAGTGGAATTACTTTGTACAATCTTACTATTTTGAGAAGGTCTTGAACCAATTTGATTTTATAGATAGCAAGCCTTCTCCAACACCTAATGGTCCCCGCATGACATTGAGAAAGAACAAGAGGATAGCTAGAGACCAAATTAGGTACTCAGATTATTGGTTCACTCATGTACCTAACTAGCGCAGTAAAACCAGACATCTCTTTTGTTGTGAGCAAATTGAGTAGGTTCATGTCCAACCTAGGTGATGATCATTGGCTTGCACTTGAAAGGCACTTGCATTATCTTAAAGGTACAATGAGCTATGTGATTCCCTATTCTAAGCATCCAGCTTTGCTTGAGAGATATAGTGATTCAAACTGGATATCTTATGCTGATTAGCTCTACACCACAAGTAGGTATGTGTTTACTCTCATAGGTGGCACAATGTCATGGAGGTGTTGCAATAGACTAGTTTGATGAGGTCAACTATGGAAGCAGAACTAACTACTTAGGATATAACTACTATAGAGGCATAATATCCACGTGTCTTGTGTCTTGATGGATTTGCTAGTAGTTGAAAAACCAATACTGGTTATCCTTATGAATTGTGACAACCAAATGGTGATTGTTAAGGAGAGGAGTACTAAGGATAATGTGAAGTCAACAAGACATGTTAAAAGACATTTGAAATCTATTAGGAAATTGAGAAACTCTGGAATATAGCCGTGACTCATATTCAAACAACCAAAAACTAGGCAAATCCCTTTACAAAAGGGCTATCAAGGGGGATAGGTATAAGACCTATTTGACTTTACAATACCGGTAACCCAACCTTTTTTTTATCAGAGATCACATAACTAAGGATCTAGGAAGAACAAGCTATGGGTAACTTGAGAAGAGAATCTATAACCCTCTCTAAGTGAAGATGTATGGCCGGCGACATGCCTTAATGTATTTCCATTAGCTTTAACAAGCGAAAATTCTATCCTACAAAGAGCATTCTTGAAATAACACATCTATTTGAGCCTGACTATGAAATGTCACATTGGGTGATATCAAGTATGCTCATGAAGTGATCAGGAGGTACAACCCACTACTAAGTTTTGACCCTTATGCCATGATTTTTTGTTGCAATGACAAGATTTGGTTGCAATATGAGGTGTTATCGCAACCATTTGCACTTTTGGTTGCGATAGGTGTGATTTTTGCCACCCAAATTGTTTCATGGCCCTGGGTGCGAAGATCGTTGCAATAAGTAAGTGTTAACGCAGCCAATTGTAATCCGGTTGCAACAAGTGGTCACTGTTGCCCTGATTTGGTTTGTGTTGCGGGCAGTTTTATTAATTGGCGTTGCAATACTGAGATGATATTGCAACTCCTTAGTTGTTGGTTGCGATAGCGGGTCTATGTTGCAACGAATATAATTTGTTGTATGTAATAGTCGCTTGTGTTGCAAAAAAGTTGTACATATAGCAACGAAAAAATAAATCATTACAATCACTAAGGTTCGGGAGCACAATGCTTAAAGGAAATTTTTTAAAAGAAAGATATGTAACCATGTTTCGAACTTGAGACCATTGACTCTTAAGGAAATCTACTCACCACTACACCGTAATTGTATTCTTGTCCTTAGTAGCCACAGAACCTTATACAAATTAATAGCACGTCATGTTGCAATGATTATGTTTTGTTGTATGTAATAGTCTCTTGCGTTGCAAAAAAGATTGTACATATAGCAATGAAAGACTACATCATTGCAATACCTAAGGTTCTCGAGCACAATGGTTAAGTAAAAAGATTAAATAAAAAAACACCACCAGGTTTCGAACCTAAAACATCAAAGTTCTAAAGATAGGTGCTTACCACATGTGTTCGTGTCATTTGGTAGCCACTGGAACCTATACAAATAATGTAGAACCCATTTAGATTTGGTACGTTACACGTACGTAGATGTGCACGATCACTTCCCTAGGCGTCATCGTGACCTCTTTCCCCAGGCGTCGTCGTGGCCCTCCCTGCAGCCAGCATCATCATGGCCTCCCTGCAGCTGGCGTTGTCACGGCGCCCCTTTCCTGTAGCCAGCATCGCCACGGCTCTTGAATTTCCAGCAGCCGGCGTCGTCACGGCCCTTGAATTTCCAGCAGCCAGCATCGTGGTGCCCTAGTTCCTTCTTGCCCATCGACGAGATAAAGAGAGGGAGCACCGGCCAGTGCACCATCCTTCCTCGGTACGCGAGAAGGAGTGTTCAGCTAGTGCCACCATGTGCCCTCCATCATCGATGAGAAGAGACGATCAGTGGCCGGCCTACCATCATCGATGTGAAAAAGAGGATCACGTATGCATGCATTATTGCAAGATCTTTCATTGTCGCTTTTTCCCTATCTCTAATATATTTTATAATGTAGTGATCCCTTCAATTAACGTGCTGCAGGAAAGTCTTGTGACATTTGGACTTACAAGGTAATGCTGAATCTTGTAAAATTTGCTCAAGGAAGAAGTGAGAGAAAAATGTGAACTTGTGCGAAGTTATTTGATATTTGATATTTTTTTAGGAAACAATGAACTTGTAATAATTGAAGAGGCTTGAGTCCCTCTCAACATTTGAGTGTTTCTTTGATTCCATATCCATGCTATAATAATAGACTTCCAAGAAGAACTGATGTTGCACTTTCTGGATTGTATCAAAGAAGATGATGCAGCATAAAACTCATGCGGGCTGCTAGTGCACAATAGGTCTCCATGTCCATGCTCAAAGCATATTATTATATATGAACATACAAAATTTTCAAAAACACAAACTTACAACATCAGTATTAATTGTTTCATTACTTGGAAACATCTGACGGTAGATAATCAACACAGTAATTATATGGTGCAGAAAAGGGTAGAAAGGACACCAACACACTACCTACCAGCATCAGCATGCACTACTTGCAATTATTTATACGACACCAAAAGAGAACTACCACATCAACATGCCCCTTACTTAGCTTGTACTTCTGCTTGAAGTTGTAGTAGAGCTTATCAAACCTCTTATCAACTTCACGCTTACCTGATAATCTAAAGTAGCATACAAAATTTTCCTCCCATCTTTAATGCCACCACCTAGCTGCTTGAACAAGGTGACTGTGACATATGACCATTGAGGGAGATTCGGGAGGCGACCCCGAGGACCTTGACGGCAATGGAGGCCAGCGGCGGAGTGACGCCGGCCATCTATCTCATGATGGAGATCAGCTTCTCCATGTTGCCGGAGAGGGCCACATTGTCGCGACTGATGGTGACCCACTGCGTGATGGACACGAATTCATCGACCATGATGGCGAGAAGAAGATCCTGGTGTGCCTGGCAGATCTTTTGCAAGGCGTCCTCGTATTCCGGTGATCTTGGAATCTCGTAGGAGTGCGGTAGATCGGGCTATTGAAAACAAGGTAAGAAAATGTAGTATTTTGGTAAACAGTGTTGGGACGGAGGATGATGACGACGGTTGGATACCGGTTGGTGGTAGTGGTGATCGGGTTGTTTCCGATCCTGCGATAGACCTCCATCCCATAGGTGGGAAGTCCAAGTTCTGGGCGTTAGCGGATGACGACGAATCCGATGAGGAGTTCGATCAATCACCGTATACACCGGACTTGGTACGCCAAGCAGCAGTTCATGGCTTCGGAATGGAGAAGCTTGTCAAGGCGGAGATGGCTTTGCAAGACTCGTCGATCCAACGACGGGTAGAAGCATCTTCGTCCCCAGCATCTTCGGACACTAAAGTAGTTTTGGTGCAAAATATCATCAAAGCTTGGACAGCACGACGACTGCCGTCGTTGACGCCGTGGTCTGGGAAGCTACCACGACCGAGGGCGTCGCCGGCGATGACGCTAGGCAATTGTACGACAACGCTTTTGCAGGGTCGATGAACGATGGCTGGGGGTACTCTTGCTGAGGTCGTAGAGAGGTCATCCCCATCATCGCCTGTGAAGTCAGCGCACGAGGTCCATGAAGATCGTTGTTCATCATTGTTTCAAAATCAAATTAAACTGGATCCGTTTTCTACGCCATGCAAACAGTGGCATGTGGGATCCGTTTCCTTTGTAGGGATGGATGGACCATGTGAACAGCAACATGCGAGTTCAGTCTTCCTAGCAGGAATGGGTGGGCTACATGATGCCTGCGATGCGAGTTACATGTGAGACGATCGTCCTTGCCGCCAATCCGTTCTAGGCACAGAGACAAGTGGGCCTTCTAAGACCCAACGTGGGCTTTGTGTGCTAGACAGATGCGGTCGTAGAAGGGGTCGTACATGAAAATTAGCATCACATTTCCTGCTTGCCTCATGCGACCTTGATGAGATCAACAAGCTAAACCTAGCCACCACTCCATCCTCTATTCGTCCCTCGTATGTGCAAGTCGTGCGTGCGGGCATGGCATCACCAGGTGCAGGCGGGGTGGGCAATGATGGGGCTGGCATTGGAGGAAGAGGTTACAAAACCAGCCATGGTGGAGGGCGCACAGGCGGTGGAGGAGGTGCTGCGCACGGTGGCCGACATGGATATGGCACCGGCCTTGTGTATTAGGAGGTAGATGATGGCGCACCTTTTAATGGTCATCGGTTCAACCCTAACCTTAGGGCTCAACCAAATTATGGCCCTGGGTGGGATTATGAATGGGGACAACGAGGACGCTTTGGTGGCAATGGGGATCGAGGCCGGAATGGCGGGTTTCGACAGGGGCAGAAGTATCAGCGTCACGTACTTCACCAGAATCAGCAGTGACTTCAACCATATGGTCCACAGCAGCACCAGGTGACTCACCACTCACCGAACCTTCAGCATCTACAGCATCAAGTGCCATCGCAGCATCAACAACAGATTGTGCAGCAACGTCAGTATGTGCAATAGCCTCTTCCACAGTAGCAGGTGCCATCACAACAGGTATCGTCGCAGCAACCAGTGCCGAACCCTCAGATCCTGGTGCGATAGCTTGTGAATCAGCAGCAGTACACGTCACAAGCTCCTCCAGTGATGACCACGCCGTCTACAGCTTTGTCGAGGATGGGGATCAATCAACAGCAAGGTGTTATTGTGGATCAGCAGCACCTAAAAATAACAGGTACAGGTGCGGAGCAAGGTGTTAATGCTGGATCTCAAACTCTAAAGGGTTCTTCTTCGACAGGTGAACCAACTGATGTGCAGGTTGAAAATTCAGTGGTACAAACATCAAGCGTGGGGGCTATAGGTGCTTCACAGAAGACAGGCACCACTAAGGTTTGTAGAAGATGTGGTGTAAAGGGTCACTTGATGTTTGAGTGCACTGCGATGGTATTTTGTGAAATTTGTAGAAGCTCTGATCATGCCATGAGTCGATGCCCGATTCTTAAGTAGACAAAACCAGAAGCCCAGTTGGTCGGTCAAGCGGTAGATCCACTAGCCGGTTTTCTTATTCCACATGCACCAATTCAGCCGAAAAAGAGAGAATCGAGAATGGCTCTGATCTCCACTTCTGGTAAAGATTTGTCAGAAAAAGATGTTAACGTTTTTTTGCGGGTTTTGGTTTCTGACACTTTTGCTTGGGAAGTAAAATGGCACAGTAGCTCTAAGTTCAAGGTGCTTTTTCCTACAAAGGGTGATCTACCAAAGATGACAAGGTTTAATGTGGAAAGAAGGTGTGACTCTCAAATTTCAAGAATTTGAGGAAGATGAGGAATATTTCGGTCATGCTCTGCCAGTGGTGTGGATGAGAGTCTTAAATCTTTCGACAATTTTAAGGGAGTATTTGGTTTTGTGGGTTTTGGGAACTCTTTTTGGAGTGACTCAAGATGTGGACATGGTGACAACTAGAGCGAGTAGCTTGGGAAGGTTTGCAGTGGCAGTACTAGATCCGGAGGCAATTCCAACCAAACTAGATGTCATTATTGGTAATCGATACTTCCAGTTGCTTTTCGAAGTTGAACCTTTTTTACCAAAGATCAGGCTGTGAAGTATTTGGAACACCAAGAATAATCGGAATGAAGATCATGGTAGTGGGGCACCAAAGGACAGTGAGATGGAGGAGGCACAAAATCATGGCAAGGATATCAACTTAGGTGCAAGTGCAGCAAGTACAGTAGTTAGTAGCAATTCAGGAAAAGAAGCAAATAATCCAGAAACACATATGGATGTTGATTTTGAAGAGGATGATTTATTAGATGAGGGGAATGATCTGAGTGATGTGGTACGCAATTTTGTGGGGGTCAAGAGAGGTCATTCGGTGGATGTGCGAGTAGCAGCTTCTCTGGTACCTTCAGGGTCCTCAGCTCCAGCGCATATGTAGCAACATTCATCACAGTCATCAAGGTTGGGAGGCAAGTTGGTCCTAGGAAATTTAATGAAATGGAAGGAGATGGGGCAGCAGCAGCCACCTTCAGCAGGGATACAGGCGTTGGCCGGTTTGGGGGCTGCTAGTTGGGGTTCGCAAAAAATTCATAACCAGCAGCCTTCCACACTAGTTGGAGAGTCACTTGAGGCAAGGCAGGTTGATGGGACATCAGATGGAGTGCTTGTGGGTGAGGATCAGCACCTTGGGGCCATTCCTGAAGCCATGGTAGAGGCCGGAGTGTCAGCGGATGGCAATGTATTGGGAAGTGTTATGACGATGGCGGTGTTCTCTGACGGAGAGCATACTCCAGTGCGGCGAAGCAAGCGGAATGCAGACTTGGCTGATGTACACTCTCTTGAGAAGGCAGAAAAAAGAGTTGCCATCAAAAATCTCGAGGATCCCCAAGGTAATGCTAAGTTAGTTATTAATTCAGTGTGTTCTTTTTCTAGTGATCGTATTGAGCAAAATTTAGGAGGGGTGGGGATCAGTTTGGGTGGTAGTGAAAACTTAATTGCTGGTTCTATAGCTTTAATTAAAGATATAGAACAAGAGAGATTGAAATCTTCGTATGTTGGTAATTCAATTGATAAAGAATGTGAATCAGAGGAGGATGAGGTTGATCCTGATACTTCCACCATTGGTCGACTTTGTGGCAACTTGATGGACGAGGTGATGGACGATAGTAATGTGGGTGTTGATGGAGTACTTGTTCACATACCCATCAAGGTGGCAAAAAATAAAAAGTTTAAGAAACTCCTTAATAGGAAGGCGTCAGCAAAGAAAAAATTATTCTAATGAAAGGGATCTTCTGAAGATAAAAGACTTGATTTTATAGCTTTATCAGAAACCAATAGAAATAGTTTCTCAACTTAGTGTCTAGAAAATTTCTGTGCGGGGACTGATTTTGTTTGGCATTGGTGATGTCCCCAGGGTATGTCTGGGGGGATGCTAATGGGAATAAATCCAGAAAGCTTCGAAGTAGAAAATATTATTGATGGGGATTACTACATAAAATTTGTCTTAAGAAATAAGGTAGATGGTTTTCAATGGGCCCTTTTGTCGGTCTATGGCGCAGCACAGGAAGAGCACAAAGAGAACTTTTTATTAGAGTTAGTATGTGCTTGCACTAGCTGCGGGGATCTACCTTTTATAGTAGGGGGATTTCAATATAATTAGGAACCTGTCGGAAAAAAATAATTCAAGGTATAATAATAAATGGCCACTTCTCTTTAGTGCCATTATCGAAACTCTAAATCTAAGGGAACTAGAAATGACAGGTAGAAAGTTTACTTGGGCTAATTATGCTGAAATTCCAACCTATGAGAAATTAGATTGTATTTTGGTGACAACTGAATGGGAACAAAAATTTCTGTTGGCGACCGTCCAGGCTCTCACTCGAGAAATCTCTGATCACACACCACTCTTACTTGATGTAGGGGAACCATCTCATAGAGGCAATGCTGGGAATTTTAAATTTGAGCTAGGGTGGATGACAAGGGATGGTTTTTTTGATTTGGTAAAAGAGGTGTGGGAGTCTAAGAATAGGGGTAGAACACCCTAGGAATGGTGGCAGTCTAAGATAAGGAGGCTGAGACGTTTTCTTAGAGGTTGGGCTAGAAATTTAGTCTCCCAAAACAAGAAACATAAACTAGACCTAATGGATAAAATAGATATCCTCGATAGAAAGGAAGAAACAACTTTGCCATTGTCGACACAGAATTTTTGTCCTGTGTCGAGGACACACGCAGCAAGCCAGAAGGGTCTGCTCGATGGAGCTGTAGATCCGCCTAGCTTCAGCGCAGGGGTGGTCGATCCTACACACTCCTCCCAAGACGTGCCAGTCAATTTGACCCTGTAATTGACAAGGAGAGAAAGTTCATCAGTAATTAAGGGAGAAACTTGTCGGTGTTGCCAGACAGTCTCGAATGTGCGGCTCTGAGAGCCAATATGAAAGGAGATCGACTAAACAGCCGATTCCAGCATATTCATGAGGATAAATCGGTTAAAGCTCATTGAGTTGTATAAGAAGAATCGGTTATCATTCAGGGTAAATGTCGTTATTGAACAAATATTAATCAATGGCATTAAGATATCAACAATGATTGGTTTATGCTAAGCCAATGATTACAAGTAACCGAACCCCTTTTTATATAAAGAAACAATTCAACACTACTTAACCATTTAATAAAGATAAATCTAATGAACATGTTAGATCTCATCTATCGCTATAACCAGTGGGGCATGAGGCAGAATCATGTAGGCCGTAGAAATAACAATAGACTCGATGACCCTAACTCACTACTAATATTAGTGGGGCATGAGGTAGAATCATGCAGGCCGTAATACAATAATAAGATCATGGGGCTAACATATCTTTCAACCTATCTTTACTTCAACGGTCTCGTGATGCGAACTGTTCGTGAAAGCACTCGATATCGGCTAAAACAGCCAATTCAGGCATAACACACAGCTAAAGTCATGCCTTATCAGGAACAGATCTATCAAATAATGATTCCCACTCCACGATGCTAACAGTGGGGTGTGAGGCAGAATCACATAGGCCATGATAATGGGCCATGGAACGGTTCTCACTAGCCAATAAATCCACTCAAGATGCAACACGCCTTAACCACATGCTATGCACGATCAGGATTGATATAAAACAGTCGATAAAACATAACTCATCATTTAAAGTGTAGATTAGATCAATTTAGATTTAGCAAACGATGGGCTAAACAAGATATAAGGCCGATCTAGATCAATCCCGATCGGACAGATTGATATTGCTATAATTAGATAAATAATGAAAGAAATAAGCAATATCGGTAACTTAATGAATCTACCAAAGATTGCCATTCTAAGGTAGAGCCGATAACTTGACCTTGATCTAGTTCATGTAGTGGGGGTCGACCGGATCAATGTAGCCATACTTGAACTAGACAAGAATCGATAACTAACTTATACAAGAGTCGCAGTGGAGGTTGACCAGATCGATGCAGCCGTACGAACAGAGGTATAAGCCATGACGATACTTACAACAAGCAGTGGAGGTCGACCAGATCGATGCAGCCATACTTGCTGAAGAACTCACCGAGATCTACTCTACTCCTACTCCTAAGGGGTGGCCGGAGCCGAAAAAGTAAATAACTTGTATATTGGATTGATTGTTGTTCTTTTACAATAGCCGGGGCTTGATATTTATACCCGGGACCTGTGCATGACTCCTGTCTAAGCATGACTCATCATAATTTTTGACCCTAAAGAAAACATTCCTAATTTAAGATAACTTGGACTCTAATCTTTCCCTTTTTGTAGAGTCCAACATGTTTCATCCTGGTGCCAAACATAGCCTTTGTCGTTATCCGCTGGCGCTATCTGAAGAAATACGATTCTAGTTTTTGCATTCGAATCAGCTGGTTCCGATCTGTATGCAATTGATTCCTTGATGACACGATCTTGTGAGCTTTTGAGTCCCTGTGACTCTTCTTCCAAATTTTGGTGTAAACACATGCCCCCCAATTTTGGGATAAAAGTAATTTTATTCCAAAATTATCATGTCTGTATCCCTGATTGGTCCACAGTCATGGATAGAGAACCTTGATCTAGGGTCCACTATTTGTCACCGCTTGCATGAACTCATGAGCCTATGCCTTAAAACTTTTACAAGAGCGTCACTGCTTCACGGGCACTTGGATTCATTTTCTCAGGCCGGCTATAAAATGCCTATCTGACCATGGCGAGAGCAACTCAACAATTCATCCATGTTTTTCTTCCATCTACTCCCTTGAGTGCTCCCAGCTCTGCTGGACCCTCCATGGTCTATCTTATAAAGATCTCTAGCGTCTAGAAGAATTCTTGTGCATAGGGTGATTGTGTCACTTATTCTAGTGCCTCGTTGAGCAAGAAGACCAGCCATTGTGGTTAGAAGAATTCTTGTGATATCACCTGAGTCTTCTCTCCATGCTCACAAAGCTATTCTAGTGTTTGCGAGGGCTAGAATGTGTGGTCACCTTCCCCTTGTTGCTCCTCCAAACGCCCACCGGGAAAGCCTCAGGCTTCTTTCCCATAGTTTCTCAATTTATCGAGAAATCTATTGAGCATATGTTAGGCGGGCGACCTTTCTTCTTCTCTGGTATAATTTTATTGATGGGCCGATGCAACTCGGTTCAGAATGAGTTTTGGCCTTGTGGAAATCTAGACTCTCTTCAATCCAAAGAAGTTTTGGTGGGTTAATCTCTGGTCAATGTATCCACCCCATGATATTTTGTAATCTGGGGAAGTAATAAATTCGAGTCCATTATCTCTTCATTATCCGTCTCCTGAATTCCTAGAGTGTTGATCCGTTTCCATTTCTGATTTCAATTTCACACCTCCATCGAAATCTATCTTCTCGCTTTCCCGGGCTATATATACAGGCTACGGCTGTGGATCAAAAAATAACCCTCTTCGTCTCAATCCTTCTTCATCTCTAGTATATTCCCTGCCTTTTCGTAGGTTCAAGGTCATGGAGAACAACAAGAGGTCTGCTGAAGAAGCCCTCAATGGATCCACATCATCACACCAATGCCCTCGTCGTCAAGAGGACGCATCTTGGGGTGCTCCCATCGCTTTGGATCAAAGGGCTGACTCCGCCCAGCCCTCGGGGTTATCTTTGGCACCAATTTGTTGCTAGCTTCCTCATCACTCAAGACAATAGATTAGTAATGATGATCTACTAGCCTCCATCAATCGGACCGACCAGCATCTAGCCAACTGCCTCTCCCTAGTGGAATCGGCTTTGGCCATGATTGAAGACCGATCACCCCCCGAGGTCGGCCTAGTGAGGGAAAGGTTAGCCAGGGCTAAAGCTAGAATCATGGGTGAGATGTCTGCCATTATTTCTCTGTTTTTCCTTGATTTTACCCTCAAGATTTCTGATCACTCTTTCCTTGAATATTTTAGATCTAACTACTCAGTTGGAGAGTCTTCGACCAGCCATGGATCATGTGGCAGGATTTGTCAATGCTAGGGGCACCATTCCGGTGGTTCGCTTGCATGACATCCCGAATCGTGTTAGGGAGGTCGCCCTTCATGGCGTTCATCATGGCGCTGCCATGGCGTTGGCTGCTGCACAAGCCCATTCAGGCCATAATCTTCGGCTTCTTCCCCATGGTTTTCTGGACATAGCGTACCCTGGGGAGCATGAGCACTTGGTTGAAGATTTTATGAACGTTGCCAACTCTATAGCTTTCAATACCCTGGCCGATGATATAGTAGGCAAAGTGTTTTCCGGCCCGTAGCTTGTAATAGGTGACGTTTAGCAAACAACTTCCTCGCCTTGAGTGATTCCCCTTTGTTTCGTGCTTCATACCCATCACTTCGTTCGTGTTTGCTTTGCTTCTATAGGCGATACACATCATATCAGCTTTTACTCTTTTGGGTTCATTTTTTGCACTAGAGACGATACCTTTCCAATATTGGCTATTAAAGTTATCGACCGAACATATCATTTATTAAGTATTGATCCAAATGCTAGGATAATATTTCTTTAAATATTTCCTGTTGATTGCTCTGCCAAATTCTTCCTCTCCTTTTAATGTTTCCAAAATATAAGCATTACCAGGCGCACAACGTTTGATCCGATACGGTCCTTCCTAGTTAGGTGACCATTTACCGAATTCACTGTCCTTTGACCCGATTGGCAATTTCACTTTCTAGACCAAGTCTCCTTCAGAGAATTGCTTAAACTTGACCTATTTATTATAATATTTTGCAACCCTCAGTTTATTGGCTTTGATACTTTCAAGAGCGTGCAGCCGAAGGCAACTCAAGTCCTCCAAATTGTCTATCATAAGATTCTTATAGACTTCGACTGACAAATCATTCTGCAGTGACACGCCTTGATCCAGTTTGAACTTCCCAAGGAAGAACTGCATTATGGCCATACACAAGTTCATAGGGCGACATTTTAATTGATCCATGGTAGGCCATCCTATATGCCCATAGCGCCTCATTTAGCGTCGAATGCCACTTCCTTGGCTGTTCCTCGATCTTTTTCTTGATCAGCTTAATCATAATCTGGTTGGACGCCTTTGCCTAGCCATTAGCCTAAGCATAGTAAGGAATTTAGTAGCTTGATTCCCATACTGGCAGCAAAATCCCCGAACTCTTCTAATGTGAACATTGTTCCTTGATCTGTAGTTATGGTTTGAGGAATCCCAAAACGATACACAATGTGTTCCCTGATAAAATCAATCATGTTCTTTGAGGTTACCATCTTCAAAGGAATTGCCTCAACCCATTTAGTGAAGTAATCTGTTGCTACCAATATGAACTTATGTCCTTTGCTTCAAGGTAGAAAAATCTAGCCAATTAAATCAATTCCCCAACCTCGAAACGGCCATGGCATAATTATTGGATTCATGGCCGATGCAGGCAATCTCTAGACATTACCAAAATGTTGATAGTCCTAACACCCCTTGTAATATTCAAAACAGTCTTCCAACATCGTTGGCCAAAAATATCCAGCTCTACGGATAATCCATTTCATCTTATAAGCTGATTGATGAGCTCCACATATCCCTTCATGCACCTCTACGAAGTATGTACTACACTAGTGTAGGCACTCCTAGTATGATAGCATGTCTCATGAGACCCAATCAAGTCATGTCAAGAAAATTAAATTAATATTGTGCTTCTGTCTCATCACATTGTGTGTTTATGCGTCGTCCAATCAATGAGTCTGGGTTCATCGACCGACCTACGTAAGGTTTCAATACGGTGTAGTTATTACTCCTACATGATGTCAGTAGTCGTCTCACCATCACAGCAGTATTTGCAAGCTACAGTGTTGGCGTGTGGAAAGGGTGCCTAAGCTATGTTTGCAGAGCAGCAAGCGAACGACGTGCTTAGTGGGCCGAGCTTGTGAGTGAGATGAGCGAGAGGGAGAGGGAGCAGTGGGGCATGGGCATGACAGAGCAATAGCATGGCAAGGACGGTGCTGCATGTGCTCCTCTGGAAACCACGTGCACTAAACTGGTCAAGCGATGGGGTGGGATGATGCAACGAGAATAGTGGCCATAGAAATTTCCTATAAGACACTCCTGAGCAAGGACGTGAGGGAGCACGCTGCAGCCGAACACATGGGTGTCATGTGGCTCTTCTGGCTACGTGCCTACGCATGAGACGACGTGACACGGATGCGAACAACGATATGTTGTCAACAACTCCAAAAGATCTAAATCCTATTGACTCCCACCAATAAACATTTCACACGATAGCTCATACTTCATACCAAGCCATGGAACAAAATTTTGGGTGTTATGTAATTATTTTGCACAAAACAAATCGCCACAAACAACGCTTTAAAATATATTTTTTGATTTTTAGCATTGACATGAGAAGATGGTTTTTAAATTTTAAATTCGATTTTTGAGCCATCAGAAATACCCTGGAACAACATCTATTCGCCAAATCCACAGTTGTAGTTCATCTACTAAACTTGCACTTCAAATTTTATTTAAGTACCAATTATAAGTTATATTTTAGTTTTGTTTATAAAAATTGTTTTTCATGCTTAATCAATTAAACAAGCCATTCGCTATTTATTTGCTATTAGACATTTTTAAGCACTTTCTTCATACTTTTCCAAAACAAGCCCTCAACAACTTTTGTCCACAAGATTATTTAAAAGTTGTTAAGCATCATGACAAGTTGACTAGCGACACTTATTTGTTTGTTTTATTCACAAAAATGAGTCACACAAGATTCATTTATAAATCCCATGTGCACTTTAAATTTTTAAACCCAAAAACTTATGTTGCTAATTTCTCTTAGGCATTAACCTAGGTGCTAAGCAAGCTCATAACACCAGAGGTGTTATAACTGACCCCCCTAAAAAGAATCTTGTCCCAAGATTCAGAGCAAGAACTAAAAGAGGGGAAACGCGATTACATTTCATAAATCAAAAATTTCATGAAAGATTACATGACTTCGAACACTAAACCACACAGGGATTTAGGGATACATGGTTAAGAGCAACCTAACACAACCAAGGCTCAATCCAGAAGTCAAGACAGATGAGGGAAATGGAGAAACAACAAAATAATGATTATCTAAAACATGGCGTATGACCAATAGATCTAGAAAACAGGAGACTGAGAAGTCAAACATCGTGAACCCTAAGACCAAACTAACCAATGGTAGACTTGAACTTCTTCGAAAACTAGATCCTTTCTTCTTCTCAGATTACACAATCACCCATGATTGACAAACCTAGCTCCACAATGATGAACAGAGGTGGAACGCAACGCAATAGAAGTGGAGATGGCGTGGATGTGATACATAGATGGTTCATGCTATGGGGATAAAGTTGGCCATGGTGCGCTTCCTACGCGAGCGAGTAGAGGATAAGGGAGAGGAGAGGAGAGGGGGTTCGCTCGACGAGGCAGACGGGCGGCGGCTATGTCCTCAAAAGAAGAAAGAAGGGAGGGGGAAGGGGGGTCCAGTATGGGGATGAGGGTGCATTATAGAGAGGTGACCGGATGCTGGGGAAAAGAGAACGCATAGTGCACGAGGACGGTGAGTGTGGCACGATGCCATGGCCATGCGAGAATGGGGTGCTAATGGGTCCAACATAGACGGTGTTCATAGGGCACACAGAGGAATAACCCGGCTTGTGTAGTGCGGTCAAGCTACACACAGGACTTGGGACATGACGTCCACTCAGGCTTTTCCAAGCACTCCCTACCATCCGAGGCTAACTCTTTCCCTAGTGTTCTTCTTTTTCTTTCCCTTCCTTGACCACATCTGTATTTCATGTAGACTAAGACCATGTCATATGTTCTTCCTCCAAAACCACCTTCTATTGCTTACCTTGAGAGAACACTATTTCATCAACCCATTGTGGATTTCCTGTTTGAACACCCTAATATTTCCAAGGAGAATATTTTGTAGCAGAAGCAGTATGGCGGTGTAACTTGGTAAAGGTACTTGGTCAACAAACTCGATACCAACGCGTGCCGAGTAGCGTCATCATGTGGTAGCTATTCCACAGGGGCCCTCGGTTTCGTTGTGGCACCACAAGCTATTAACCAGGCAACTATTACCAACTTACATGCAATGAAGGCGGTGGGCTCGTAGACCACAGAATAAGAGGAGTATGGCAAGGGAAGATTCAAACAACAAGGGTTCCCTTTACAACAAGGGACAAGGAATTCAAATCCAATGGCAAATTTGATTTAAAGAGATTCAAGTGTTCTGCTAGGATATCCATAATTAGTCGATATAGTGTCTAATGTTCTCCAATCACGGCTGGTCTGCTAGCATCTGAATGGCAACTTCTCTTGTAACCCTCTTAATATCACCCTTGAAAACCCTAAGCATGTCTAATGAAACTTAAGGGTAGAGCATCCCAAGACAACTAATCTACTCTAGACCACACATCTTCATTCCTGGGCTCAGCGAATTCTCTTATCGCCCTGGCTATGCAAGAGGGAGAGGGAGCAGTGGGGCATGGGCATGACAGAGCAATAGCACGGCAAGGACGGTGCTGCATGTGCTCCTCTGGAAACCACATGCACTAAACTGGTCAAGCGATGGGGAGGGACGAAGCAACGAGAACAACGACCGTAGAAATTTCTTGTAAGACGCTCTCGAGAAAGGACGTGAGGGAGCACGCTATAGCCGAACACATGGGAGTCGCGTGGCTCTACTGGTTGCATGCCTACGCGTGAGACGACACGACATGGATGTGAACTACGATACGTTGTCAGCAACTCCAAAAGATCTAAATCCTATTGACTTCCACCAATAAACATTTCACGCGATAGCTCATACTCCATACCAAGCCATGGAACAAAATAATAGGGTGTTATGTAATTATTTTGCGCAAAACAAATTGCCACAAACAATGCTTTAAAATATAATTTCTAATTTTTAGCATTGACACGAGAAGATGGTTTTAAAATTTTAAATTCAATTTTTGAGCCATCAGAAATATCATGGAACAACATCTATTCGCCAAATCCATAGTTGCAGTTCATCTACTAAACTTGCACTTCAAATTTTATTTAAGTACAAATTACAAGTTATATTTTAGTTTTGTTTATAAAAATTGTTTTTCATGCTTAATCAATTAAACAAGTCCATTCTCTATTTATTTGTTATCAGCATTTTTAAGCACTTTCTTCATACTTTTCTAAAACAAGCCCTAAACAACTTTTGTCCACAAGATTATTTAAAAGTTGTTAAGCACTATGATAAGTTGACTAGTGACACTTATTTGTTTGTTTTATTCACGAAAATGAGT
The DNA here is from genome assembly GCF_019320115.1 of Miscanthus floridulus. Lineage (NCBI taxonomy): Eukaryota > Viridiplantae > Streptophyta > Magnoliopsida > Poales > Poaceae > Miscanthus > Miscanthus floridulus. Next base: position 83,494,692 of record NC_089581.1, read on the forward strand.
CACGCAAGATTTGTTTATAAATCCCATGTGTGCTTTAAATTTTTAAACCTGAAAACTTGTGTTGCTAATTTCTCTTAGGCATTAACCTAGGTACTAAGCAAGCTTGATAAACTAGAGGTGTTACAAGTTAACTGACTGGTCACACCAGACGTGTCCGGTATTGCTACCAGATGTGTCCGATATAGTAGGCCAGAGCCCAACGGGTAGTTTTCAAATGAGCCGAGGGTCAGGAGTTCCAACGTGAGTCGGGAGTTCCAACGGTCGGGAGTTCCGGTATTTGTCTGGAGTTCCAATGCCTCACAATGATACTTTACTCAGTTACCGCTAGCGCAGTGCAAGTCATACCGGACGTGTCCGGTATTCCAACGGCTAGAAAAACGGCTAGTTTTTCAAAGGGGCTATAAATACCCCCAAGACTCCACCATTGGAGGCTACTGATTCTGCTGATACACATACACATTTTTGAGCCTTACAAACACTTTCCAACCCTCTCATAGTGAGTGTGTGATCCAAATTGCCAAATCCATTAGTGGGTGGAGAGAAATTCAAAAAGAGAGCAATCCAACCACTTGAGCACTTGTGCATATTGTCAATCTCGTGATTCGCATTTGTTACTCTTGGACTCTACGGTCCTAGACGGCTAGGCATCACCGGAGAGCACCTAAGAGATTGTGGTGTGCCTCAGAAAGTTTGTAACGGTCGATTCCGCTGCCTCAGAATCAACTAGTGAAAAGACTCCGGCTAGAGTGACCTTCGTGGTACCCTCTAGGGCTGACCTTCGCTGGGTCACTAGTAGCCCCCTCAATGGAGAGTAGGACTCGAAGGAGTCTGAACTTTGGTAAAACAAATATCATGTCTTAATTCGCATTTTATTTGATATTTGTGTTGCTCTAGCTCTTGTGTAGGTTCTATATGTATCTTGTCATCTCTAGTAGGTACCTACAGTTTGGTTTGAAGGTAGCATTTAAAAGGAGCAAGTTTGGGGCTGTTCCACTAAAACCGTGTATACCAGGACACGTTCGGTATTGGTTCATGTGCCAAACTTAATTGCATTTTGATTTAACTCTTTGATTGCAGGTGTTTGGCTCCATAAATTTATTTGGTATCTTTTATATACTCTATGGCTAACTTGTGAGGGGTTGTATTACTTTGATTTGGAGTTTCCACTCGAAAATTCCCATTCCTAAATCGTTTCCACATTTCAAGGTGTTAATTTTTAGAAACACCTATTCACCCCCCTCTAGGTGGCATCCTAGGTCCTTTCAAGTGGTATCAGGGCAGGTTCTCACTTAAAGCTTCACCACTATGAGAAAAAGGATGTCGACACCTATCGAGTTGGAGCCGGTGCTTTCTCCAAAATGATGGTTCAAACTTTCTACCTTGGTCAATTCATGTACTCAATGCTGTTAGAGATATTAGTACTCTTGTTGAGCATATTGTGGATGCAAGCATACCTCTTCCTATAGTTGATTGGAGCAACTACAAAAATTTGTCAAAAGAGGAAGAGATATGCGTGCAACTCAATGCTCAAGCTATTAATATCATTTTGAGTACATTAAGTGCAGAGGTTTAAGATGCGGCAATCTTTAATGGACAACCACCTCTAGAGAGTGCTCATCTCATTTGGACTAGACTTGTTGAATTATATGAAAAATCCAAATGTGATGATGTTATTGAGTGCAATTCAATGGAAAGTATGTCCATTATGTCTTCATGCAGCGAAGAAGCTTCACAAGACCTCAAGAGCACTGAGTCGGAGCAAGAAGTGCAAGCAGCACATGACCTGTTGTCTGCCTACACATACCGAACGTGTCTGGTATGGCTGAGGCAGCAGAGCAGCAAGCAGCTGTTTGCAAGGAAGCTCAAGACCGATGGCGACCAAGTGATGAGTCAACCTCAGTATCTCATGATACTCATCACTTGTGTCTCATGGCCAAGAAAAGCAAGAAGAAGAGTAACAAGAAAGATCAAGAAAAGGAGAAAGCACAAGTAGATGATCAAGATAAGAGTGATGTTGAAGTTGAAGACAACTACAACCTTGATCATCTCAACCGCAAAAACAAGTTCATCATCATGAAGATAGTTGAAAAGAATGATGAGCTTGAAGAAGAGATTGAGAAGCAAGAGCAATCACTTCAAAAGCAAGAATTGTTTCTCATCTCCAAGATGGAAGAACTAAAGGCTCTAAGTGAAAGGTATGAAAAATTGTCAATTAAGCATGCTTTCATTACTAACTCCTCTTCTAGTGTTTCACAACTAGAGAAGGAAAACTTTGAGCTCAAGGCAAGGCTAGATGAACTATCAAGCAAGTATGATGTGCTACAAGCAAACTATGTTCATCTCAAGTGCTCACATGAGGAAGTAGTAGAATCAAGCATCATGCTTGAGGTGGCTCATGAGGTTGTGATCACATTGGTAAAATTTTCTCAACCTCTCACACATTCACTCACTAGTACACCATCTCAATTAAATATTTCTTGTACTAATGAGTGTGCTTCTCAAGCAAGCCAATCTTCAATTGAGCTAAATCTCATAGAAAACATAGAGCTCAAAGAAGAAGTGGAAAGATTAAAGAAAGATGTGATTTGGTTGAAGGGTAAGGAGAAAGAACAACCTTCTCAAGATAACCGTGATAACATGGTGAAGAAGCTTGAGAAGGGTTCAAACCTTGCTTCCTCCAAAGCCCAACAAAAGAATCACATTTCAAGCAAGGCCAACACAACCAAGAGCAAGAAACATGGAAAAAGGTTATGCTACGGTTGTGGATTATATGGACATGAGTGGGCAATGTGTCCACATAAGAGTTGGGGTGACAAGTGTGAAGTGGCCGAACAAAAGGCCTCAAACAAGTTGGCCAACCAAAAGAAAAGTGATGGACAAAGCGCTTGTCTAATGAGCAAGAAATTGGGGCATCCTACCAAGAAATGCCCAATGTACAAAGAGGCAAGAAAGGAAGACCAAGTTGCAACAAGAAGATGCTATGGATGCAATGAGATGGGCCACAAGGTTGATAGATGTCCATACAAGCAAAACAAGCATAGAGCAAACAAAGGCCGCATATGCTATGCTTGTAGAAGAAAGGGGCATCTAAGCTATGAATGCCCAAATGGTAACACTCCTATGCGGAACACATTTGTTTATAATGATATGCTTAGGAAGACCACAAATGGAGTTAGCACTAGCAAGGTGATGTGTTCACCACAAACTAGTACTAAAGCCATTTGGGTGCCTAAGCACTTGTTGACTAACTCAAAAGGACACAATAAGAGTTGGGTGCCAAAATGTGCTTAGATTGTTGATGTAGGTACTTGGTGATGACATGAAGGCTTCGGGGTGGTTGAGCAAGCAAATTGAAAATATTCACTCAATCTATCAGCCAATTCTCATCATAATCTCCTATATGGTTGACCCAAAGATAATTTAATAAATATATCATCTACTTCATCCTCACCATTAGTAACAAGTACCTAAACCTTTTAGGATAGCCACTTTGTGTGTTTTGTGCTCAATGGCTCACAAATAGGCATATTTGTGAAATATTGAAAGTGGCTAATTAGTTTCATTTGATAATTATCATGTTTGCCATATGGTTCTTTTAATAGCTCTCTAGTAGAGCAATTTATTTGTTGAGGTGCAGGGCATAAAAGAAATACTAGAGCTAAAATGAAGAATCACAAGCAACGGATTAATTGTCTCTATCCTACACCTACCGGACATGTCCAGTATGCCTACTGGATGTGTTCAGTATGGCCAGGGATAGAGAAAATGTTTATATTTTGTGTATTCTAGATGTGTCCGATATACCTACCGGACGTGTCCTGGTATTGCAGGAACCAGAACACTAATTAGGATTGCAACTGAGTGTTTGATCCATATATTTTCATATATCCTTAATTTACTCAGAAGCTTGTGATTTACCAAATCTAAGTGGATTGTGAGCATCTCTTGAACTCAAATTTAAATATGGCATTATTACTTCGTGTTGGTCAAAATAGAAAATTGACTCCCAAATTCTTAATAGAATAAAGTGCTAGTTGAAAGTCATTCAAATTACTTAAAGCACTTATTTAGGAGGAGCTTAGTTTCTATTTTGCACCTTTGTGGACTAACAAATTTATCTAGCATTCCTTGTAGTCCTCGAAAGAAAAATTGATTTCGTATCTAGCATGATTATTTGGCAATTAAGGCCAACATAAAGATTATCATGCTATGTATCTTTAGTGGAATTCTTGTGGGCTCAAGGCAAAGGTATGTATTTACATACATGCATTGTAAGTGCATCTAAGGCCCTTTATATGCTAGAATGTGCATTTGTATGACATAGGATAGATGTTTTTTTCAAAACCCATAACTAGCATGTGTACATGGTGTGAATTTAAAAAACTATTTGAATCTTGGTCTTTGTGACCTAGCCTTGTCATGTGATGATTATAGCTCTCCTTGATTGTTTGATTGGCTAATCACACATGACATGGCTTTCTTAAGTCCACATTCTACTATGTCTCACTATATCTCTCTCAAGTAAGCAAAATCATAGATATGCCAAATAATTGGAAAAGAGAACATCAAATCATGGCATTGGATAAGAAAAATTGATGATACTCATTTTGGATCAAGATTGTATACCTTTTGGACTGAGTAATAACAAATAAGGGGATTGGAATCAAGAGAATGGATTTTTGGAACAAAAATAGCCAGCCCACAAATACCAGACGTGTCTGGTATGCCTACCGGACGTGTCCCGTATGCATGGGTCAATAAAAGGCGGGTAGAGCATCCCAAGACAACTAATCTACTCTAGACCACACATCTTCATTCCTGGGCTCAGCGAATTCTCTTATCGCCCTGGCTATGCAAGAGGGAGAGGGAGCAGTGGGGCATGGGCATGACAGAGCAATAGCACGGCAAGGACGGTGCTGCATGTGCTCCTCTGGAAACCACATGCACTAAACTGGTCAAGCGATGGGGAGGGACGAAGCAACGAGAACAACGACCGTAGAAATTTCTTGTAAGACGCTCTCGAGAAAGGACGTGAGGGAGCACGCTATAGCCGAACACATGGGAGTCGCGTGGCTCTACTGGTTGCATGCCTACGCGTGAGACGACACGACATGGATGTGAACTACGATACGTTGTCAGCAACTCCAAAAGATCTAAATCCTATTGACTTCCACCAATAAACATTTCACGCGATAGCTCATACTCCATACCAAGCCATGGAACAAAATAATAGGGTGTTATGTAATTATTTTGCGCAAAACAAATTGCCACAAACAATGCTTTAAAATATAATTTCTAATTTTTAGCATTGACACGAGAAGATGGTTTTAAAATTTTAAATTCAATTTTTGAGCCATCAGAAATATCATGGAACAACATCTATTCGCCAAATCCATAGTTGCAGTTCATCTACTAAACTTGCACTTCAAATTTTATTTAAGTACAAATTACAAGTTATATTTTAGTTTTGTTTATAAAAATTGTTTTTCATGCTTAATCAATTAAACAAGTCCATTCTCTATTTATTTGTTATCAGCATTTTTAAGCACTTTCTTCATACTTTTCTAAAACAAGCCCTAAACAACTTTTGTCCACAAGATTATTTAAAAGTTGTTAAGCACTATGATAAGTTGACTAGTGACACTTATTTGTTTGTTTTATTCACGAAAATGAGTCACGCAAGATTTGTTTATAAATCCCATGTGTGCTTTAAATTTTTAAACCTGAAAACTTGTGTTGCTAATTTCTCTTAGGCATTAACCTAGGTACTAAGCAAGCTTGATAAACTAGAGGTGTTACAAGTTAACTGACTGGTCACACCAGACGTGTCCGGTATTGCTACCAGATGTGTCCGATATAGTAGGCCAGAGCCCAACGGGTAGTTTTCAAATGAGCCGAGGGTCAGGAGTTCCAACGTGAGTCGGGAGTTCCAACGGTCGGGAGTTCCGGTATTTGTCTGGAGTTCCAATGCCTCACAATGATACTTTACTCAGTTACCGCTAGCGCAGTGCAAGTCATACCGGACGTGTCCGGTATTCCAACGGCTAGAAAAACGGCTAGTTTTTCAAAGGGGCTATAAATACCCCCAAGACTCCACCATTGGAGGCTACTGATTCTGCTGATACACATACACATTTTTGAGCCTTACAAACACTTTCCAACCCTCTCATAGTGAGTGTGTGATCCAAATTGCCAAATCCATTAGTGGGTGGAGAGAAATTCAAAAAGAGAGCAATCCAACCACTTGAGCACTTGTGCATATTGTCAATCTCGTGATTCGCATTTGTTACTCTTGGACTCTACGGTCCTAGACGGCTAGGCATCACCGGAGAGCACCTAAGAGATTGTGGTGTGCCTCAGAAAGTTTGTAACGGTCGATTCCGCTGCCTCAGAATCAACTAGTGAAAAGACTCCGGCTAGAGTGACCTTCGTGGTACCCTCTAGGGCTGACCTTCGCTGGGTCACTAGTAGCCCCCTCAATGGAGAGTAGGACTCGAAGGAGTCTGAACTTTGGTAAAACAAATATCATGTCTTAATTCGCATTTTATTTGATATTTGTGTTGCTCTAGCTCTTGTGTAGGTTCTATATGTATCTTGTCATCTCTAGTAGGTACCTACAGTTTGGTTTGAAGGTAGCATTTAAAAGGAGCAAGTTTGGGGCTGTTCCACTAAAACCGTGTATACCAGGACACGTTCGGTATTGGTTCATGTGCCAAACTTAATTGCATTTTGATTTAACTCTTTGATTGCAGGTGTTTGGCTCCATAAATTTATTTGGTATCTTTTATATACTCTATGGCTAACTTGTGAGGGGTTGTATTACTTTGATTTGGAGTTTCCACTCGAAAATTCCCATTCCTAAATCGTTTCCACATTTCAAGGTGTTAATTTTTAGAAACACCTATTCACCCCCCTCTAGGTGGCATCCTAGGTCCTTTCAAGTGGTATCAGGGCAGGTTCTCACTTAAAGCTTCACCACTATGAGAAAAAGGATGTCGACACCTATCGAGTTGGAGCCGGTGCTTTCTCCAAAATGATGGTTCAAACTTTCTACCTTGGTCAATTCATGTACTCAATGCTGTTAGAGATATTAGTACTCTTGTTGAGCATATTGTGGATGCAAGCATACCTCTTCCTATAGTTGATTGGAGCAACTACAAAAATTTGTCAAAAGAGGAAGAGATATGCGTGCAACTCAATGCTCAAGCTATTAATATCATTTTGAGTACATTAAGTGCAGAGGTTTAAGATGCGGCAATCTTTAATGGACAACCACCTCTAGAGAGTGCTCATCTCATTTGGACTAGACTTGTTGAATTATATGAAAAATCCAAATGTGATGATGTTATTGAGTGCAATTCAATGGAAAGTATGTCCATTATGTCTTCATGCAGCGAAGAAGCTTCACAAGACCTCAAGAGCACTGAGTCGGAGCAAGAAGTGCAAGCAGCACATGACCTGTTGTCTGCCTACACATACCGAACGTGTCTGGTATGGCTGAGGCAGCAGAGCAGCAAGCAGCTGTTTGCAAGGAAGCTCAAGACCGATGGCGACCAAGTGATGAGTCAACCTCAGTATCTCATGATACTCATCACTTGTGTCTCATGGCCAAGAAAAGCAAGAAGAAGAGTAACAAGAAAGATCAAGAAAAGGAGAAAGCACAAGTAGATGATCAAGATAAGAGTGATGTTGAAGTTGAAGACAACTACAACCTTGATCATCTCAACCGCAAAAACAAGTTCATCATCATGAAGATAGTTGAAAAGAATGATGAGCTTGAAGAAGAGATTGAGAAGCAAGAGCAATCACTTCAAAAGCAAGAATTGTTTCTCATCTCCAAGATGGAAGAACTAAAGGCTCTAAGTGAAAGGTATGAAAAATTGTCAATTAAGCATGCTTTCATTACTAACTCCTCTTCTAGTGTTTCACAACTAGAGAAGGAAAACTTTGAGCTCAAGGCAAGGCTAGATGAACTATCAAGCAAGTATGATGTGCTACAAGCAAACTATGTTCATCTCAAGTGCTCACATGAGGAAGTAGTAGAATCAAGCATCATGCTTGAGGTGGCTCATGAGGTTGTGATCACATTGGTAAAATTTTCTCAACCTCTCACACATTCACTCACTAGTACACCATCTCAATTAAATATTTCTTGTACTAATGAGTGTGCTTCTCAAGCAAGCCAATCTTCAATTGAGCTAAATCTCATAGAAAACATAGAGCTCAAAGAAGAAGTGGAAAGATTAAAGAAAGATGTGATTTGGTTGAAGGGTAAGGAGAAAGAACAACCTTCTCAAGATAACCGTGATAACATGGTGAAGAAGCTTGAGAAGGGTTCAAACCTTGCTTCCTCCAAAGCCCAACAAAAGAATCACATTTCAAGCAAGGCCAACACAACCAAGAGCAAGAAACATGGAAAAAGGTTATGCTACGGTTGTGGATTATATGGACATGAGTGGGCAATGTGTCCACATAAGAGTTGGGGTGACAAGTGTGAAGTGGCCGAACAAAAGGCCTCAAACAAGTTGGCCAACCAAAAGAAAAGTGATGGACAAAGCGCTTGTCTAATGAGCAAGAAATTGGGGCATCCTACCAAGAAATGCCCAATGTACAAAGAGGCAAGAAAGGAAGACCAAGTTGCAACAAGAAGATGCTATGGATGCAATGAGATGGGCCACAAGGTTGATAGATGTCCATACAAGCAAAACAAGCATAGAGCAAACAAAGGCCGCATATGCTATGCTTGTAGAAGAAAGGGGCATCTAAGCTATGAATGCCCAAATGGTAACACTCCTATGCGGAACACATTTGTTTATAATGATATGCTTAGGAAGACCACAAATGGAGTTAGCACTAGCAAGGTGATGTGTTCACCACAAACTAGTACTAAAGCCATTTGGGTGCCTAAGCACTTGTTGACTAACTCAAAAGGACACAATAAGAGTTGGGTGCCAAAATGTGCTTAGATTGTTGATGTAGGTACTTGGTGATGACATGAAGGCTTCGGGGTGGTTGAGCAAGCAAATTGAAAATATTCACTCAATCTATCAGCCAATTCTCATCATAATCTCCTATATGGTTGACCCAAAGATAATTTAATAAATATATCATCTACTTCATCCTCACCATTAGTAACAAGTACCTAAACCTTTTAGGATAGCCACTTTGTGTGTTTTGTGCTCAATGGCTCACAAATAGGCATATTTGTGAAATATTGAAAGTGGCTAATTAGTTTCATTTGATAATTATCATGTTTGCCATATGGTTCTTTTAATAGCTCTCTAGTAGAGCAATTTATTTGTTGAGGTGCAGGGCATAAAAGAAATACTAGAGCTAAAATGAAGAATCACAAGCAACGGATTAATTGTCTCTATCCTACACCTACCGGACATGTCCAGTATGCCTACTGGATGTGTTCAGTATGGCCAGGGATAGAGAAAATGTTTATATTTTGTGTATTCTAGATGTGTCCGATATACCTACCGGACGTGTCCTGGTATTGCAGGAACCAGAACACTAATTAGGATTGCAACTGAGTGTTTGATCCATATATTTTCATATATCCTTAATTTACTCAGAAGCTTGTGATTTACCAAATCTAAGTGGATTGTGAGCATCTCTTGAACTCAAATTTAAATATGGCATTATTACTTCGTGTTGGTCAAAATAGAAAATTGACTCCCAAATTCTTAATAGAATAAAGTGCTAGTTGAAAGTCATTCAAATTACTTAAAGCACTTATTTAGGAGGAGCTTAGTTTCTATTTTGCACCTTTGTGGACTAACAAATTTATCTAGCATTCCTTGTAGTCCTCGAAAGAAAAATTGATTTCGTATCTAGCATGATTATTTGGCAATTAAGGCCAACATAAAGATTATCATGCTATGTATCTTTAGTGGAATTCTTGTGGGCTCAAGGCAAAGGTATGTATTTACATACATGCATTGTAAGTGCATCTAAGGCCCTTTATATGCTAGAATGTGCATTTGTATGACATAGGATAGATGTTTTTTTCAAAACCCATAACTAGCATGTGTACATGGTGTGAATTTAAAAAACTATTTGAATCTTGGTCTTTGTGACCTAGCCTTGTCATGTGATGATTATAGCTCTCCTTGATTGTTTGATTGGCTAATCACACATGACATGGCTTTCTTAAGTCCACATTCTACTATGTCTCACTATATCTCTCTCAAGTAAGCAAAATCATAGATATGCCAAATAATTGGAAAAGAGAACATCAAATCATGGCATTGGATAAGAAAAATTGATGATACTCATTTTGGATCAAGATTGTATACCTTTTGGACTGAGTAATAACAAATAAGGGGATTGGAATCAAGAGAATGGATTTTTGGAACAAAAATAGCCAGCCCACAAATACCAGACGTGTCTGGTATGCCTACCGGACGTGTCCCGTATGCATGGGTCAATAAAAGGCTCGTACCCCTTCGGCCCTGGTTCTCTATCTCCCTTTTCTCTCCTCCAAGCCAGCGCCACCACCTCTGTTTCATCCTTTTGGCGACCAAGTGATTCCACCAAGGAAAAGAAGAGAGGGAGATTGGATCAGAGGAGGTTTGCATCAAGATTGAAGGATCCAGGACTTGGATTTTGAATCTCATCTTTATCCTCTCTCTCAAGGTACCCTAATCTCGGACCTCATCTGATCTAAGTGGTTAGGGCATGTTTTTGAAAACCCTTTGGTAGAGATGCTACATTATCTATCTATAAGCTATGCCTAGAGTTTGGATTGGATTGCTTGAAGATTGAGCCAAGGGCCCTAGTTAGGGTTGTTGTTCTCTCATACCGGAGGCAGCAGAGCAGGTTTTGCTCCCTTTTTTCAATCTTCTTAGTGGTTGATTCTTAGGACTAAGTTTAATTGTCTATTGTGTTTTGTGAACCTTGTGACCTAGTTTGGTTGAGGTGATTGCAAAACATAGGATAATTATTCTTATTTCTATATTTTAACTAAAATAAGCTATCTTTTGGGCATGTATCTAAAATTTCTTGCAAATATTGGATATAGGGCAGAAGCCATGAGTGGAAGATAGGAGCCTAGGTCCAAGCATAGGCATGATCTAGCATTAGAGAAATACAAGAAGGCAAGGTAGGACTTGCATCCCAGATATAGTCAGCAGGAGCAGGGCGGCAGTAGGAGACTCTCTAGAGCTACTAGGGGTGCTCCATAGTACAGAGAGGGAGACAACAGTTCTTCCTCTAACACAAATATAGAGGAGTATAGAGTGGAGCCTAGTAACAGAAAGAGGAAGAGCACTAACAGAGGTTCAGATGGTGGTAGCTTAGATGATGAGCAAGAGATTGAGGAGGAGCAGGCAGTACCTCTAGTTCAGCACCAGCCAAGTCAGGGTATGCACTATGGCTTACTTGAGACACATCCACCTAGTGTACCCTCTTATGTTTCTAGAGTTGACTATCGAGGGAAAGACATGACTAGAAGAGCTAGAGATGAGAGGAGAATTGATCCAAGGAGCTTGCCTAGGATTTAGTTTGATCATCAATTTTAGACAGCCTTTCACATGGATTTCTACTCTAGTGTGATACTCAATAGGAATCCTGTGGTTGCCAGATCTCAGTGGATTGACTGGCAGTACATCAGAGAATTGCAGAAGTCCTCCATTAATCATGCTATTGCCATTCGTGAGCGCACAGGGGTGTATGCGATCATGGAGTTCTAGCATGACTAGAACACAGAGGTGATAGCTCAATTCTATGCCACCTTGTATGTTGAGGAGGATGAGAGATGTATGCACTGGATGCTTGAGGGCCAATGGTACAGTGTGGATTATGATGCTTTTGCAGCAGTACTTGGCTTCTTAGAGGAGGATCTCCAGAGAGATAGGATTCACACTGAGCAGGTGTTTTCTCCAGAGTAGCTCGCCTACATGTACCCACTAGGAGGTGAGAGAGGAGTAGTGGGGAAGGTTCTAGGTCTTCACCCTACCTATAGATACCTAGACAGGATGTTTAGGAAGACCATTGACTGCAAGGGTGGAGATAAGGGAAACATTATAGACTATTCTAGGAACCTGCTCCATAGGATGGCACCACATGCACGACCTTTTAGTGTATTCGACTTCATCTGGTGTGAGATCAGGAGTGTTGGAGAGAGGCCCCTCAAGGGCTATGGTTTTGCTTCATACATTATGCACATGATTGAGCAGGTCACAGGGCATACCTTTGAGTATGACAAGATTCATAAGGCCCTAAAGATAGTTGCATATCTGCCTGAGATTGGAGTACCTTTAGCAGGTCTAGGGGGAGTAGCAACAATAGTAGAGGTAGATGCACCTGTAGGTGGTGTAGTAGCAGGAAGAGCTTCCCCTCTGCCATATGCTTCTTCTTGTTCTACTTCATGTCGTGGCAGTCCTCCCTTGCCCATCCACAGACTCTTCAGTTCTATCTTTGGGATGTGTAGGGACATATAGGTTAGGTAGAAGAAGGAGAGGGAGGCTAGGAGGAAGGACACTCAGACTCTAAAGCAGATTGCTGCTAGACTTGAGCTTGATCCTCCTAGGTCTCCTATCTCAAATGATGAGCCTAGCGAGCCAGAGATAGAGGAGCAGCAGCAGGTTAGGTACGATAGAGAGTTTGCTAAGTTTCTTCAGTGATAGGAGCAGCAGCAGTAGGCACCAGAGCACCCTGACACTTTACCACTACAGGCTCATGTGCCTACTCACTCTTAGCCACATCCTAGTGTCATAGATGAGTATGCTTTAGACTGGTGGGGTGACCTCACAAGTGGCTTTAGCTACTATGGGTCTAGTGGCTATGATCCATCTAGTGAGGGTGGTTCTCACCCACCAGGTGCTCCATGCTCAGATGATGAGGATGATGCTAGAGATATGATGATGAGGGGGAGTGATCATAGCTTTTAGAGATAGCTTACAGCCCCTTTGTGCTTAGTATGTCATTATTGGACTTTTGTGGTGATGGATGACAAAGGGGGAGAGAGACTGATTAAAGCTTCAAGATGTTTGTTTCATTTGCTTATCTTTGTACTTGGAGATATGTACTGTAGCTATAGTGTTTGAGCTTCATTGATGTATCTTGAGTTTGAGATAGATTGTATCATGTGAGAGATGAGACTTATACATATGCTTTATCTATGTATCTCTTGAGACATGATCTTTATTTATATTAGTGGCTTGTGGACTTGAGAAAATTAGTTTTTGAGCTTCATTGATGTGTCTTGAGTTTGAGATAGATTGTATCATGTGAGAGATGAGACTTATACTTATGCTTTATCTATGTATCTCTTGAGACATGATCTTTATTTATATTAGTGGCTAGTGGACTTGAGAAAATGTGTAATGAGTTCTATGTGTGACATGCTAGAATGAAAATGTTTGATGTGATGCTTTTATATTTATTCTTGTGTGATATATCTTGTCATATGCATCAAGGTTTTACTTTGTCACACACACTTGCACCCCACTGATGCAATGATATAGGGGGAGTCTCATATATGTTTTAGTATGCGCAATTGATATTTGAGGTCATTTTGTGAATTCTAGTCATAAGCACATATTAAGGGGGAGCCTCTCATAAATCATTGAACCCAAAAGCTTAAATGTTTATATCCTTTTGTAAGCTTTAATCAAGTTGTCATCAATCACCAAAAAGGGGGAGATTAAAAGTGCATCTAGCCCTTTAGTGGGTTTTGGATGATTGAATGACAACATGATTAAAGGTCTAACCCATTTGCTAAGTGTGGATAGGTAATAGGTTATCTCATAGGTACTTAATGAAAGCCAAAATAATGTGTTGTTGTATAAATAATCTAGTTCAAGCACAAGACAACAATGCAAATAGAATTCATGCAAAGGCTTATTCATTGTGGGATTTCCATGTACTATGTGAAAGCAAGCATGGTAAGAATTAATTAATGAGACATGAGGGATTGCATATGGAGTGATATTAGATTTGAAGCTTGCTAAATTGAAATGAAAAGATAACAATACAAATGAATGGATGATTCAACACAAGATGTGACTTGATGGCTTGAGATGGTGAAGATAGCAAGGAAAAGTTTTGAGGTACTAAGCAAGGGTGAAGGACAAACGATGGCTTGGTGGCCGAAGAACCTAGCTAGGGTGAAGAAGAAAGTACTTGCATTTAGTTGAGGTACTAATCAAGCTAAGATGGTCGTATTGATGTGGAGGATCAAATCTATATTGGACAAAGTGTTGGAAGTGACTTGATGCATTTGGAGTTATTCATATTTGTTGAATGGAATCAAGTCACGTGCTCAAGATGGCTATGCTCAAGTAAAAAGATCAATATCAACATGTTGGCACCCTCACTTTATGAAGATTGAAAGACGCGGCTTCGGTTGAAAGAGATCAACTCAAAAGGTTTAAATTCATTATACATTTGAATTTGAGTAAATAGGAATGTCGTACTATTAAGAGGGATGCATCATGTTGATAGATGATTATTCATAAGTGCTGAAGCCAACCTATGTGAGGTTTGAGTGAAAGAGAGAAGAGAGAAACTAACTTTGTTCTGTGACCAAGCATACTAGACCTATCCAGTATGGTAGGGTCACTAGTGTTTCTCTAACATGGTTCGTCGGGAGTTTCGATGTGAATCGGGAGTTTCAACAGTCAAGAGTTCCGACAATCGCCGGGAGCTCTGACGTCTCGACACATAACTGACTTGGAGAGTTAATGGACTGGTTACATTGGATGTGTCCGGTATTGCTACCGGACATGTCCGGTATAGTAGGCCAGAGCCCAACGGGTAGTTTTCAAATGAGCTGAGGGTCGGGAGTCCAACGGTCAGGAGTTCCAGCATTTGTCAAGAGTTCCGATGCCTCACAATGATACATTACTCAGTTACCATTGGTGCAGTGCAAGTCATACCGGACATGTCCGGTATTCCAACGGCTAGAAAATGACTAGTTTTTCAAAGGGGCTATAAATACCCCCAAGCCTCCACCTTTCGAGCTTGCTGATTCTGCTGATACACATACACATTTTTGAGCCTTGCAAACATTCTCCAACCCTCTCTTAGTGTGTGTGATTTAAATTGCTAAATCCATTAGTGGGTTGAGAGAAATTCAAAAGGAGAGCAATCCAACCACTTGAGAACTTGTGCATATTGTCAATCTCATGATTCACATTTGTTACTCTTGGGCTCTTTGGTCCTAGATGGCTAGGCGTCGCCGAAGAGCACCCAAGAGATTGTGGTGTGCCTTGGAAAGTTTGTAACGATCGATTCCGCCACCCTAGAATCGACTAGTGGAAGGAGGAAAGGGAGTTGGAAAGGACTCTGGCTAGAGTGACCTTCGTGGTACCCTCAAGGGATGACCTTCGCTGGGTCACCCGCAGCCCCGACAATGGAGAGTAGGACTCAAATGAGTCCAAACTTTGGTAAAACAAATATCATGTCTCAATTTGCATTTCATTTGATATTTGTGTTGCTCTAGCTCTTGTGCAGGTTGTCTATGTATCTTGCCATTTCTAGTAGGTACCTACAGTTTGGTTTGAAGATAGCATTTAAAAGGAGCAAGTTTGGGGCTGTTCCACTGAAACCGTGTGTACCGGACACGTCCAGTATACCTATCGGACACGTCCGGCATTGGTTCCTATGCCAAACTTAATTGCATTTTGATTTAACTCTTTGATTGTAGGTGTTTGGCTCCATAAACTTATTTGGTATCTTTTATATACTCTGTGGCTAACTTGTGAGGGGTTGTATTACTTTGATTTGGAGTTTCCATAAGGAAATTCCCATTACTAAATCGTTTCTACATTTAAAGGTGTTAATTTTTAGAAACACCTATTCACCCTCCTCTAGGCAGCATCCTAGGTCCTTTTAGGCATGCACACAAATAGCAAGACAGGAACAATGGGCTGGCCGTGCAGGATGTGGCGGTGGCCAGTCAACCTTATTAGGGCTTCAGTCCAGATCAAGGGTTCGAATGCAATACGCACTAATGGATGGCATAGATTTTGAGCATCAACCACCACCGTATGAATGTCCCGGTGAATGTAACACTACCATAACGCACTGACATTGACTTCAGATCACCAACACGCCCATTCAAACAATGGTTATTCATCGCAGGTTCATACGGTAATCCAACGGTGATAACCTAATCACCGTCGGATCTTACTGTAGCACACACGTCTATCATGGCACTGGTGGTAAAAAAATGTTATCTCTGATGGGTTCATCGAGCAGCGGACATAGGACAAGCAGTCGGTGGTGAAAACCCTTCTACCGCTGGACTGGCGGACGACACAGTGGCAAAGGGCGAGATTCTGTTCACCGCTAGATCATACGTTGAGCCGACGGTGAAAGCGTGCATCACCACCAATTATTCTGCTAGAAAGGGGCCCATGGGTCATGAGCCGGTGGTGATACGTATCACCGCTAGTTATCTCAAAACCGTTCATGAAGGTCCCAATAGTTTATAAACTTTCTGTAGTAGTGTGGCTGCCCTTATATAGAGTCTGGGGGCTAGGTTACATACAAAGAGAGAGGTTCTCCTGATCGAGTGGTCATGCACCTAAGGGAGGAAGAAACTAGCTAGCCTGGCTTGCAAGGAAGGCCATCTTATCCTGGTGTCATCGTATGTCCAGACATGGTTGTCATCATGGTCTCGTGCCCACATCATGGCATGGCGTGGCATGAGGCTATAGTGTCAGTCATGAGGGCATTGTTGGCACGGTGGTGGTTTGCCAGCTATCCTACGTGATGTGTGGTTGTCATGGCCTTTGTCATCATCTCCTGGTGGCATTGTGGTGATAGTGAGGGAGTAGGTAGCCACTCCTGGGTCATTGGTCGCCTTGCTGTTCCTAGTGTAGGTGGCCTCGATCCCAATCTACGGGGTCAAGACCCTTGTTGGCTTGATCGGTCTTAAAAGTCAAGGCCGGGGTCATGTGGCCCCTCCTGTAGTGGGTATGGTCGCACAACTATCTGGTCAGACTGTACTTGGATGGTGGGATGCTATACCAGTCATCACCGACTGGCACTGTTGTCTTGTCTACACAGTGTAGCGTAGGAGTGGCATCTGTCCTAACTAAGGGGATAGCTGTCCCCTCAGTCCTAGCGGAGTGAGTGGGGCATGCTTGCCCCTGTTAGGGCTGGCATACTTGGTGGGGCTCGACCTCTCTCCATTCCTTCCTAGGGGTTGAGATAGAGGAGAGGTCGTGTGCTGCCATGTTTCATGCAGCGGAAGGAGAAAGGAGAGTCGTGGTCGACCGCTCACCTTAGTGTATGGCCTAGGTCCCATGTGTCTTAGATGGGCCACAATTGCTGGACTTCTGTTGGCTGGACCAGCCCAAGAGGCTAACTAATTGTTGTCCTAAGATACCCAGAGTATCATAACCCCAACCAGTTACCATCAATACAATTTGTCTATATTTACCGTGATTGTTGTCTTCAGGCCATCACTACTATAAATTGGATTTACAGTTGTGGTAGGTTTATAATTGCAGAAGGCTTAGGCTACTTAATGTTTAGAGTGGTTTGCATACCTTGTACACTAGGGGCTTTGTAGCCTTATGAGATCACACCAACTCTGTTTGTGTTGTAGCCACCTGGGTTATGGTTACACTTCAGGAATGTCTGACCCACAATGTTTTGGCCAAAAGCACGATATTGAAGATGGAGGGTAGCGGTCTGAGGGAAGGATGTACAGAGGCCCACTTACATGTTGGCAAGGCCCGTGGGCATTGTCTACTTACACGACCAAGAGCTAGGCCCTTGCAAGTGGCTCCAATGAGTACTAGAGGGAAGCATGAGCTTCTTGATACCTCAGAAAAAATACTTTTATCAACAGGAGTTTGCATCTCTATCTCATTTAAGCTATCACAGTTTACATGTTTTCCTTGGATGTGTGTTTACTTTACTAGTTTAGCTTGCTAGGCTAGTTGATAGGATTGGAACCTAGGTTGGGTAACTTTTTTGTGGTAGAGATAGCAACACACTTAGCAAAAACATAGTGCACATTTAGATCGATATCTTGCATAGGTTTTGGTAAGTAGAAAATAGAAGCCAAGTTTAGCTTTTACAAAGCCTAATTCACCTCCTCCCTCTTAGGTGTCATGGTCCCTTTAAGATGCATGCACAATGGAAATTAACCTTGACATTCCTTTTCACGAAGACAAATGACACTGGACTAGCCATGAATTGAGCTGGCAGGGAGGTGAGTGAGTGGCAAAGAGACCCAGCCTTCTTTGGACCACCACCTTGTTAGCACCACTCATTGTTAGTCATACAAGGGAGCACAATAGGATCTAGAGCACCAAAGTTGTTAGGTGGTGGATTACATCTATGCTATCCACCAAAGAAACAAAACCAAGTTATGGTGGTGAAAAGAAAGACAAATCAATGGACCATGATCTATGCTTTACAAGAGATTGAGGAACTAGACAATGCACCTTGAGAATTTAGGATCAGTTGGATATTAATAGTAGGGGCAAGACATTGGTTTAGGAGAAGGGTAAAGCCTGGTTTAGGCTTCTTCTCCATGGCATTGGTTGGGATCCGATGGAAGAGGGATTGATCAGGTGACATTTACCCTCCCCAACCATTGGCCTGATCTGTAGACAAAGATAACCTTCATAACATGGAGCTAGTGTTTCACCTGAGTAGTTTGGGGAGATGGTGGAGGTGATGTGGCCATGGATGGGGTGGACATTGAGTGCGCTACATTGGCAGAGGGAGATCGAGGACCAGCAACATCACACTTTTGTGCACTCACATCCTCCTTTGCCTAGGCCGTGGATGGAGGAAGGAGATGTAGACTTATATGAGCTGCTAGTAGAGGCACAGTGGCCCATGGCCCATGCGCTCTTGCTGCCAGAAGGGTATAAGGTGGTCGCAACCAAAGAGAAGGTGATGGGTGGCAATGCGGGGCTGGTGGGGGAAGGACGTGAAGAAAGAACCATGAGGAAGAGGAAAAGTTAAGTGAGGGTTGTCTGTATGGAATAATCATGGGTACCTGTCGTGGACGCGCAACACGTGTCCATACACATAGGGCTAGACAAAAGGCTCATTGAGATGGAAGTCATTTTTGTTTGAAAATAAAAATGAGTTGATTCTAAGTGACTTTCAACTTTGGCTCGGCTCATTAAGCTCAGGTTTGAAGTTGGGTCTCAAATAATTTAGGAGGTCAGGACAAATAAGATGATGTCAATATTGAAGAAAGCTTGAAACAAAGGAAAGTTGTCTGGTTATCTATGCGAAGAATAAGAATGCTGAGAAAGTAAGCTATAATATTCATGGAAAATGTGAAGAAGAATGCTATATAACTATTTATATATTATCCTTCTATAAAATTTTAAAACTACAATTTGTTTTACGATGATCATGACATTGACAATATTTGAGGATCTATAAAAATCTATAATTTTAAATTTTTTATTTGAATCGACAAGAAGTTAGTTGTTGATATGTCAAGTATTGGTATGTCCGATAGTCATTATGACGAGATAGATCTCTCTAGTATCCATGTGGCAATACTCATCATGGATTACTCTGATCCATGTAGAGGTGTATTTATCTAGACTGGACTAGACAACAAATTACTCAACATTTTAATTGATAGTTTAATTAATTTGTCCATCGATTGGACCATGTTGTAATCTATTGGACCATGTTCTACTAAGAAAAGTCTTGTTCTTAATCAAAATTTTATCGCAATTTGGACGTGAAAATTTCAACGGTCTTTTATTATTGCTTTTATGTTTTTCTTTAGTATTTATGGGAAACAAACCAAAAAAGAAATAAGAACTCCATTCATGGATGCATGGGAAGGAAAAGCAAAAGAGAGAAAATTGTTTCATACTTTACTAACCGGAACGAAAAAAGAAACTTAAAGGTAGTGCAAAGTTTTGATATTTATTGGGGTCAAATTACAAAAGTTCATGCATGAACATTTATTTTTTTTCCATAAAAGCTTTGTGGCTGCTGTAAATATATTTCTTTCCTCACCTCGAAGGCTTGAACGACAGCATGTGTTCCTTCACCGCCTCTCGCCTTGTCTCACCCGCTTGCCTAGCCTTGTCCCACAAAGCGAGTTCCATGGGGCAGTTCGCTTCTCTTGCCGACACTCGCCTCACCCCAGAGAAGCTGCTCATGTCAAACTCGATTTGAGGCCGAGAATCCCCCACTGCTTAGTTGAGCTCTACTCCTCGCTTCCCATCTGTCCATGGATATGACGGTGGGGCAGCCAAGCCAACGATGTGGCCCCTATGGACGTTGCTCCTCCTGCGGGCGCTAAGCTGGCAACAGACCTGGGTGGCGCTTGAAAGGATCAAGATGCCCAAGAGGGGGGGTGAATTGGGCTAATTCTAAATTTCTTTGCAATAATTAAACTCTACGATTAGCCCAATTAACCCCTTGTGCCTAGAAAGTGTTTCTATTGATCTAACGCACAAAAGTTTAGCAACCTAAGTTCCAATCCTACTCTAGCATGGGAATTCTAGGAATGTAAATGACAAGAATGGAATTGCTCAAAGTAAAGAGAGAAGCAGGAACACGGCGATGTTTTGTCGAGGTATCGGAGAGTCGCCACTCCCCACTAGTCCTCGTTGGAGCACCCGCGCAAGGGTGTAGCTCCCCCTTGATCCGTGCAAGGATCAAGTGCTCTCTACGGGTTGATTCTTTGACACTCCATCATGGTGAATCACCCACAACCGCTCACAACTTGAGTTGGGTCATCCACAAGCTCCACCAGATGATCACCAAGCTCCCAAATCACCACCAAGCCATCTAGGTGATGGCGATCACTAAGAGTAACAAGCACAAACTCTCACTTGACCACGACAAGCCTAATGAGAAGGGTGGATGCACACTTTGCTACTCTTGATCTCACTAATGAGGGCTCTCTTTAGGATTCTCAAATCTCAATCACCTCACTAGGACCTTGCTCTTCTTGGCACTCTCAAAGGTGTTTCTCAGCTATTGAAATGAGCAAAAGTACCCCCCACATGAGTGGAGGAAGTATTTATAACACTAGGCTAAAAAACGAACTGTTATGTGCCTCTACGGGGTGATCGGACGCTCCAGGTGAATTCACCCCGAACTCCAGTGTTTAACGTGTGACCAGGACAGCTTGCACTGATCAGACGCATCCGGTCATGATTTTCCCTCTCTGGAACCTTTCTGGAGTTGACCGGACACTGGCCCTCAGCGTCTAGTCACTTCACCTCTTAGCGTCTAGTCGTCACCAGACAATTTCACCTTGGTCAAATGAACTGACCGGACTCTATGCTAGCGTCCGGTCACACCGAAGCCAACATCTAGTCAGCATTTGACCCTCCATTCACTTCCAACTCTCAAACATATGTGAATGAAGTTTGCTCCAATGGATCTAAGGGCTTTTTAGGAGCTACCTAGTGCTAGTTTTAACAAGTGTGCACCACACCTAACTCACTAGACTCACCTAGGTGAAGCTACCCGTCCATACCCCCCTTAATAGTATGGCCAAAGGAAAAACAAAGTCCTAAACTACTCTAAGTGTCTCTTCAACTCCAATCGACACTTAGAACTAGTCCATCCTTAACCTTGTCATCCATCATTTGAAAACTAAAATGATTTCCATCATAAGGGCATGACCACCATGATTGCCCAATCGATCTCCATTACCATGACCTAACTTAATTGCCTCTGTAAAACACACGTTAGTCATAATAATCACGTATTGTCATTAATCACCGAAACCCCACTAGGGACCTAGATGCTTTCAATCTCCCCCTTTTTGGTGATTGATGACAATACCACCTCGAGTATGTGAAAGAGATGAGGTTTTTAACATGCTTGGATAATATAAGCCTTTGGCAATAAGAACAAAAGAGTTAGGCAAGCTTATATGACCCAAGCCAACATGATGTACTCAAAAGATATGAAATAAGCATGAGTACAAGTAATAAAGTTCATTTGCATCAGAGTAAAATGCGGAAGCAAAAGCATAATGAGCATAAGACAAGTGATATGACATATAAATGATTTAAAGTAGAGAGCACATATGTCATATATCACGATTACATAGATATCACTATCACATAAATATAGTTTGATGCATAAAAGTAAACACACGAATGCATAATAGTGTATCACACATAAAACTCCAAATGTAATAGGTAAGCTAATATATTAACTAAGCTCCCCCTAGATATGTCGCTCCCCCTAAGACTAACATACTCGAACCCTCTCCCCCTTTGGTGTCAAACACCAAAACCTAAGGGTCGGTCGGCGGGGCTGCAGCGGACAAGCCAGGCGTTGAGGTACGAGGAGCGAGCTGGAACTGAGTGCCATCATCATCTAACCCTGAGCTCTGAGCAGTCTGACCCTCTATAGCTAGAAGTGATGCTGAAGCAGTCTGGGTCAGATTAGGGACTAGAGCTACTGTAGACTATGCTGGTATGACTATAGTAGGTGGCTCTGATGATGCCACTGAGGAAGGGAGCATCTCTGTAGTCCTGGTAATAGGTGCAACTATAGAAGGACCTAGGACATGTAGATATGGTGGAGTAGGCTGCCCTATCAACTCACTGAAGGATGCACCAAGTCTCCTAGACACTATAGTCTCTGGCACTAGCAGCGAGGAAGTCTGAGCCAGTGTGAAGCCTGTTTGAAGAGGTGTGAACTGCAGGGCTAGCACTGGTGAGGCAAACCACTGGGACACCTGCTCTATAGGAGAAGCAAACTGTGCTGGTGGTTGTTCCTGACTCTGAAGCCCACTAGGCTATAATGCTAGAGTCATAGAAGTGGTGGCAGGCTAACCAAGCTGGGGCGAAGGCTGTGGCAGTGGAGCCCCAATAGCTACCACAACATGCTCATAAACCCAAGTAGCTGCTAGTGCGTGAGGAGCTACTGCTGATGCATGGCCTACTGCTGCTGTATAGCCTGCATTTGCTACTGCATAGCCAGCTGCTATTGCTGGAACTCGTCCCGCTGAGTCTAGAACTGTGCAAAAGTGGCAGCGGTCTCTTGAGCCTAGCGAGCCTGATCCTGCCTCATCCGCTCAAGTATGGCAAGTAGAGCAGTGTCTGTCTATGGTGCAGGTGGAGTTGAACTAGAGCTACCAGCCTCATGGTCATGTCATTGTGGAGGCATCTAAGGGATATCATAGTAGTCCTCATCTAAGCTATCACTGGGGTCGCTCTCGACCATTCCCTCCTACTGAGCATCCAACTGCTCCTCCTCAGTAGCTGTTATGCCCCTGATAGTATCATCCTGCTAGGCTACAATCTCTGGCATCACTGGACGATGGCGCGGCTGGCTAGGTGCACTCGGTGTACTATGGCGGATCATCTAAGTCAGGTTGTATGTAGGGAACTCTATAGCAGCACTACTATACTCTGTTAGCATCTCAAGCGGCCTCATTGTAACTGCCCTGTGAATAAGAAATGTGATCCAATGGGCATAGGGCAACTGTCGATGACCTCTGAACCCCTCAGCAATAGTATCCTCTATCTCTGATAGAAGGAGATCCCAAATGTCAAACATAGTCTACTGCATCAGGGAGTTGAGAAGTCATAACTGAATGCGAGTCAAGCGCTCGTGATACCCCATCCTCAAAATCAGGGTCCTCCTCATAATAGCATCCAGCACTCTAGCTATAGGAGTGAGATCACTAGGAGTCCTGCTAGACCCCTCGCCAAAGGGCACTTTGAAGCAGTGGCGGACTAGATCTGTAGGAGGTACCATACCACCGTGAGGGCATCTAGGAGGCACTATCTATCCATAGCAAACCTCATGTAACCTGATGGGCTACTCCTGATGCCTAAGTATCTCCTTGACCCTAGAGTTCATCAGCCTATAATCTCTGCCTCTAAATGCAAAGTATATAAATCTATGCCGTGGGTCAATCCAAAGAGTAGCATAGAACTCATGGACCCAAGATGGAAAATATAAACCAGTCTGTCCGAGTAGATCTGTTAGCCCTGGTAGATATGCTAGGTAGGGGCGAATATGCTCTCCAACTGCTGCAACTATGGACTCAATGTTGCACACCCTCTGTGACCTAAATAGTGCCCCACTGTTAAGATATGCATTATAGAAGTCTTCCTGTAGTAGTGTGTAGAAACCCTCTGATGCTCTATCATCCCTCCTTGGCGGGAACCACTGCTCAAAGTCCACAAACCTGAGCTGTTGAACCTGCTTGGCCATGGCAGCCCTCAAATCCAAATGAGTCACTAGAGGGGGACCCTGTGGTCTAGGAGGCAGACGAGAACCCCTCCACTGTGTCTCTGGCCTCAGTGTGACTAGAGCATGGGTACGACTAGAGCAGTGTAATTGTGGCAGAGGTGCCTGCTCTATATCCTCGGCCTGCTCTACCTCCTTAGTCTGCTCTGGTGGCTATGGTTGCTTCTGTGACTCTCCCTAAGGCTAACTCTCATCAATAGTAACATGCCGTCCTCCAATCATGAGAGTCCTAGCTAGACCACCATGATGGCACTCAACCTACTCAAGTGCAGCCCTTACTGCTGGTGAAAGCTGATCTGCAATAACAACTCCACTGTGAGCACCTCCTCTCTCGTCATGATCTGCGGCCTCTGCAGCTATGGCTGCTCTAGCTGTATCTGCATCAGGGTACTTCTGCTTCTTTGTTGCTAGCTTCTTTGTCACCTTGGCTTTGGATCTGTAGGCAAGCGAGGCAAACGCCTCAGATCCTCATCACCTGGACCACCTCTGGTGTTCTTGACATGAGCCATCTGTTGAATCTAAAAAGGACAACTACCACTGACAAAGATCAACTATCAACTATCACTTCTGAGGCTTGGCCTCAATCCGTACTCATGAGCTTGGCCCTGAGTTGACTGACAACTACAAATAGGACCACAACGGCACTGACTCGCTGCACGATAGAATAGTTAGGATATACAAATAAATACAATATATCTAAAGATATGAAATCCTAGGAAGCAAGCAATTAGGAACAAAATTGGAAATGAGGGCTTGCTACCTGACGAACCAGCGATCTGAAAAGCAGAGAAACGACACGCGGGGAACCACCAGGAATCCTAGGGTTTGTAGTGGCATGGATCTGCGATAGAGGATGCAGGGCACTATAATGTGGCTCAGGCATGTAAAGTAGAGGCACAGGCGTGGGCTAGGGTAAGAGCTCGATGGCACTGGAATAGGGGCTCGGCGACGCTGGTGCTCAGGCAGGGCACAGCGGTGGCGTTAGGGCACTGGAGCATGTGGGTGCATCAGGGAGCAGGGCGCAGGGCGAGCGGTGGTGTGGTGGTGCATGGGCTTGGCAGAGGATGGTGTGGCGATGCTGTTGCAGGAGCGGCGTGGGCGTGGAGGTGCAGCACGATGGCACACGGAATGGCTTTGGCATAGGAAGCAGGGAGAGCATGGCGGCACGAAGGCTTGGGGCGGCGAAGTCAGCGGCTAGGGCACGGTTGCAGCATGGATGCAGGGCAGGTCAAGGTGGCGCTATGTTATAAGGGGTCCCCCATGAGACAGAAAAGGAAACGGAGAAGAAGTCCTAAAAACGCACGTTTCCTATTGATCGGACGCTCCGGTGGCAGCGACCGGACGCTGCCACCCAGCGTCCGGTCAATTCCATAGAGGTCCAAATCCCCTGGAATCGCGACCGAACGCGTCCGATCACAACTAACCGGATGCAGTAGGAGTATGGTCAATCCTGTCTTCATCGTCTTCGCTTGACCGAACACAGGAATGCCATCTGACCGGACGCTGAGCAGCAGAGTCCGATCACTCCTTTGCAGCATAGTTCACCTCCTGTGAACTGACTGGATGCTAGACGTCAGAGTCCGGTGCAGCGTTCGGTCACTCTTTTTCCAGCAAATCTTCAAAGTCCTTCGTGCTGCCTGTTCCCAATCAAGTCCCAACTTCAATAAGATCCAAATAAACACCAATTGGGACTGATGTGAGTGACCTCTCTCAAACCCTCGATTTTTTCAAAAATATTTTGCCTTAGGCTATAATTCTTTTTAATAAAATAGGCAATAAGAGGTCAATTGAAGATAAACAACAAAGCAACATTCTTGCATATGCAATGCAATACTTGAAGGTAAATCTAGTTGCTTGTCAAGTTTGATCCAAGGTTAAGCTTCTTCACACGATTTACGGCGGTTATCTTAACTATGTTAGACAAGCCCTATATGCATTGCCATAAAGTAAACATATTGTATATTACAATGCAATGCAAGGGACAATACAAACTCATTTTCTAGAGAAGTTGCTAACATCAAGAACATTGAGCTCATTCTGCAATCGACAAAAAATCGCCTCATCTAGCGGTTTAGTGAAGATATCCGCGAATTGATCCTCAGTCCTTACACCTTCTAAGCAAATATCATTCTTTGCAACATGATCTCTAAGAAAGTGATGGTGGATATCTATGTGCTTGGTGCGAGAGTGTTGAACCAGATTATTTGCAAGTTTTACCGTACTTTCATTGTCGCACAAAAGAGGTACCTTTTCTAGAACTACACCATAGTCTAGCAAAGTTTGTTTCATATAAAGTATTTGTGCACAATAAGCACCAGCGGCAATGTATTCCACTTCGGCACTGGACAAAGTCATACTATTTTGTTTCTTGGAGGACCAAGACACAAGTGATCTACCAAGCAAATGGCACCCTCCGGATGTGCTTTTTCTATCAACTTTGCAACCGACATAATTCGAATCGGAATAGTCAACTAATTCAAATATAGCTCCTTTGGGATACCAAAGGCCAATGCTTGGTGTGTGCTTAAGATACCTAAGGATTCTTTTTATGGCAATTAAATGAGTTTCCTTAGGATTAGCTTGAAATCTAGCACACATACACGCACTAAACATGATGTTGGACCTAGATGTGGTTAAATATAACAAGCTACCAATCATAGAGCGGTAGAGAGTTTGATCAACCATGTTACCTCCCTCATCTAGGTCGAGATGTCCATTAGTTGGCATTGGTGTCTTGATTGGCTTACATTCATCCATTTTGAACCTCTTGAGAAGCTCTTTTGTATATTTCTCTTGAGAGATGAAGATTCCTTCTCTCATTTGCTTGACTTGAAAACCAAGAAAGAATGTAAGCTCTCCAATCATTGACATCTCAAACTCCTTCGACATCAATTCACCAAACTCTTTGCAAGAATCTTCATTTGATGATCCAAACATGATATCATCAACATACACTTGACAAATGAAGATATGCCCATGAAGCTTCTTGGTGAATAGTGTGGTGTCAACCTTCCCAATGGTGAAGCCCTTCTTAATGAGGAAGTCCCGAAGGCGCTCATACCAAGCTCTTGGGGCTTGCTTAAGCCCATATAATGTCTTGGACAACCTATAAACATGATTAGAATATCTAGGGTCTTCAAACCTGGGAGGTTGATCAACATAGAATAGTTCATTAATAAAGCCATTTAAAAATGCACTTTTCACATCCATTTGATATAATTTCATTTCATGATGTGATGCATATGCAAGGAGGATACGAATGGCTTCTAGTCTTGCAACCGGTGCAAAGGTCTCTCCAAAATCCAAACCTTCCACTTGAGAGAACCCCTTTGCAACTAGTCTTGCCTTGTTCCTCACAACAATGCCTTGATCATCTTACTTGTTTCGGAACACCCACTTTGTTCCAATGACTCTTGCACCTTTTGGTCACTCTTCAAGAGTCCAAACTTCATTGCGGGTGAAGTTGTTCAACTCTTCATGCATGGCATTTATCCAATCTGGATCTTGAAGAGCTTCTTCTACCTTGGTAGGCTCAAAACAAGAGACAAAAGAGTGATGTGCAATAAATGAAGCAAGTTTTTGTGAGCGAATCATTACACCCTTTGATGGACTCCCTATGATGAGATCTTGTGGATGATCTTGTAGTAGAGGTGTATTTCTTGTATTGACCACTTGAGGAGGAGGTTGTGGAGCATCAACATCTTATGCTTGTACCACCATTTGATCATGGGAGACATGAGTATCTTCATTTTCTACTCTCCCATCTTTATCACCATCTTGTGGCACACTTGATGAAGAAGGTGGATCAATCACTTGTACATCATCTTCATCATCTTTAGGCTTGATGTCTCCAACCAGAATGTTCTTCATAGCCTCCCTTAATGGTTCATCACCTACATCAGCAAGATTCTCATGTGCTCCTTGGGAGCCGTTAGATTCATCAAATTCCACATCATATGTTTCTTCAACCAAGCCGGTGGCATGATTAAATACTCTATATGCTTTGGACTTTGATGAGTAACCAACAAGAAAACCAATATCACAACGTCTTTGAAACTTCCCTAGGTGTTGCCGCTTCTTGTAGATGTAGCATTTGCAACCAAACACCTTAAAGAAGGAGACGTCCAGCTTCTTCCCATTGAGCAACTCATAAGGTGTCTTGCCAAGGAACTTTTGAAGGAATAGATGGTTTGATGCATAGCATGCGGTGTTGATAGCTTCTGCCCATAGAGCTTCGGGGGTGTTGTACTCATCTAGCATTGTTCTTGCAAGAGTGATCAATGTCCGGTTCTTTCTCTCAACTACACCATTTTGTTGAGGAGTATATGTTGCGGAGACCTCATGCTTGATCCCAACTTCATCACAATAGGCTTCAATGTTTGTGTTGTCAAATTCCTTCGCATTGTCACTTCTAATCTTCTTGAGCTTCACTTCAAATTCATTTTATGCTCTCTTGGCAAACTTCTTGAAGCAAGATGCAACTTTGGATTTGTCATGAAGGAAGAATACCCATGTGTATCTTGAATAGTCATCAACAATCACAAGACAATAAAGATTTCCTCCCAAACTCTTGTATGTTGTTGGTCCAAATAAGTCCATATGAAGGAGTTCTAGCACTCTTGTGGTTGACATGAAAGCTTTGGTTGGATGAGTATTTGCAACTTGCTTGTCGGCTTGACATGCACTACAAAGCTTGTCCTTCTCAAACTTCACATCCTTCAACCCTCTCACCAAATCATTCTTCATTAGCTTCTTGAGTGAGCTCATCCCAACATGAGCAAGTCTTCTATGCCATAGCCACCCAAGTGTTGTTTTGGTGAATAGGCAAGTCTTTAAGTTAGCATCTTCCGAGGTGAAATCCACTAGATATAGGTTGTTGTACCTAAATCCTTTAAATATCACTTGATCATCATCCTTCTTAGATACAACAACTTCCTTCTCGGTAAACAAGCATTGGAAGCCAAGATCACATAATTGTCCTACGGATAGCAAGTTGAAGCTCAATGAAGCAACATATAGCACATTTGAGATTGAATGATCATTTGATATTGCCACTTTGCCCAATACTTTAACTTTGCCCTTTGAGTTATCTCCAAATGTTATTCTTTCTTGTCCATCTACTTCTTCATCTAGTGAGGTGAACATATGAGGATCACCGGTCATATGTTGTGTGCAACCACTATCAATAACCCAATGACTTCCACTGGTCTTGTAGTTCACCTACACACAAGAGATCATGCTTTAGGAACCCAAACTTGTTGAGGGCCCTTCACCTTCTCAACAAGTGACTTTGCTACCCAAATTTTCTTAGGCCTATTCTTATTGGGTGGTCCTAAGAACATGACTTTCATCTTCCCACTAGAATCCTTTCTAAGCATGTAATGAGCATTGAAGGCAAAAGGTCTAGCATGCTTGGGCAAGGGTTGTGGTGGTGGAGTTTGGCACTCATGGACAAAGTGGCCTTCTTGTCCACACTCAAAACATCTCTTTGGCTTTGGCTTTGGCTTTGACTTGTGTTGTTGTTGAGCTTGAGCCTTCTTCTCTTGGTTTGCCAAGTACCCAATGCCACTTCTATCCATCTTCATGATGGTGTTCATTAGTAGCTCACTTTGAAGATGCTTGCCTCTAGTGAACTTGCTCAATCCAATCTTGAGATGCTCTTTCTCCAACTTGAGCTTCTTGTTCTCGTCCTTGAGAGCATCATTATTTCTCTTCATTGAGCTTCTTGTTTTCTTCTTTGAGCTTCTCATTCTCAAGCATCAAATCACCATCATGATCAAGAGTTTCTAGCACAATAGTGTTGTGGCTTTTGATCTCTTCAAGATCTTTCTTGAGCTTTTCATTGTCATTCTTGAGCTTGACAAATTCATCACAATCATCGGCCTCAACCACTTGCTTGCCCTTGCTACTAGAACTTTGCTCAATGCTCTCAATGATCAAATCATCACATGATGTAGCTATATCAATCTTAACAACATTGTTAGTAGCATCATGTGGCTCATTGGATAAAAATTCTTGAGCAATGACAGGATTATCATGATTAATCTTAAGAGTAGTATATTCTTCTTTTAGCTTGTTGTGGCTAGTGATGAGCTCATTATATGTCCTCTCAAGTTTATCATGTTTATCTTTAAGCTCTTTCTTAGAAGATTTGAGCTTCTTGAGTTTGGATGATATAGCATCATTTGCTTCTCTAAGCTCAACACTAGCCTTTTCTGCTATATCATATTTTGCTAAAAGTGAATCATTCTTAGCTTCTAGCTTTTCATTCTTAGCTCTAGTCTTTATAATGATCTTAGTGTATTGTTTTAGCAATCTAGCAAGATCATCATAAGAAGGTGATTCATATTCATCATCATCACTATCTCTATCATCATTACTAGCATGTTAAGTTCATCACCACTACTATCATCATCATTTGATACCTTGCGTTCACCCTTGGCCATAAAGCATAGGTGTGTAGAGGATGATAGCGGTGGTGGCTGTGAAGATGATGAAGAGTCAATAACAATGGCGGCCACCTTCTCGTTGTCACTATCATCATCGGATGAGCCACTAGATGAATCAATGTCCATGAGCCAATCACCGATGATGTATGCCTTTTCACTCTTCTTCTTCTTGTGGAAGTCCTTCTTGCCATCTCTCTTCTTGTATGGCTTGTTTTTCTTCTTCTCATCTTATTCTTCATTACTTGAGTCATCTTTTTTGCCCTTGTACTTGTTTTTGAACTTGTATATCTTGGGCTTGGTGCATTGGTGTGCTAGATGACCAAGTTCTCCACAATTGTAGCAATCCATCTCGGAGATTGGCTTCCTTCTAGAGCTAGTGAAGAACTTCTTCTTCTTGCCATCAAACTTGATGCCACTCTTGTTGAGCTTCTTTAGCATCTTGGCGGTTTTTCTCACCATGAGAGCAAGACTTGCATCATCAACTTCATCATCACTTGAGCTCTCATACTCAAGTCTTGCTTTACCCTTCTCTTGACTAGCTTTGAATGCTAAGTCCTTGTCTTTCTTCTTAGTAGAGGATGAGCCATCTTGTGGTGTGATGTGCATGTACATCTCATGAGCATTGATCTTCCCCAAGATTTGTGTTGGTGTAGCAGTGGAAAGATCACCTTGATGAAGCACGGTCACAATATGCCCATATTTGTCAATGGGAGGACACTTAAGATCTTTCTTACAACATTGGATGGTTGCATTTGAGTGAGTCCAAGCCCATTAACTTCCTCTACAAGAATATTCAAATGTGAGTACATCTCATTAGCACATTCTTTAGGAAGCATCTCAAAAGAGTTAAGCTTTTTCATGACAAGTTGATAGTGTTCCTCATGCTCACTCTTTGTTCCCTCATGGAGTGCACAAACGTCCAACCATAGTGCATGGGCATCTTTGTGGTTCCTCACCCGGTTGAACACATCTTTGCAAAGGCCTCTAAAGATGGTCTTTCGAGCCTTTGCATTCCATTTTTCATATTCACCTCATCACCTTGTAGGTGTGTAGCATCCTTAGGTTTTGGGAAGCCTTGTGAGGTGGCTCTAAGTATTCCAACATCTAGAGCTTCTAAGTATGCCTCCATACGGATTTTCCAATAAGGAAAATCATTCCCCTCAAAGATAGGAGGAGGTCCATCCCCGTGAGACATCTTTCTCTAGGCGGTTAAGCCTAAATATATGAGCACAAGGCTCTGATACCAATTGAAAGGATCAAGATGCCCAAGAGGGGGGGGGTGAATTGGGCTAATTCTAAATTTCTTTGCAATACTTAAACTCTACAGTTAGCCCAATTAATCCCTTGTGCCTAGAAAGTGTTTCTATTGATCTAACGCACAAAAGTTTAGTAACCTAAGTTTCAATCCTACTCTAGCATGGCAATTCTAGGATTGTAAATGACAAGAATTGAATTGCTCAAAGTAAATGCTCAAAGTAAAGAGAGAAGGAGGAACGCGGTGATGTTTTGCCGAGGTATCGGAGAGTCACCACTCCCCACTAGTCCTCATTGGAGCACCCACGCAAGGGTGTAGCTCCCCCTTGATCCATGCAAGGATCAAGTGCTCTCTATGGGTTGATTCGTTGACTGTAACACCCAAAAATTCTACTACAAATTAGCAATTTATTCTTAACCTTTATTACATTTTCTAGATATTTCTAACTTAGGCCAAATAATAAATATTGGATAAATAAAATACACAATAAGGATTAGAAACAATGGTTGTTGCATTCATGTTGGAGCATATGGTTTTGATTGAGTGTAGGGTTAGATGAATTGAAGTTGAATTCAAATCCCATTTGAATTTGGCTTAGAATTGAAAATAGAGAAGATAGATTTGGAAAATGATTTGATTTTGAAAAATTCATCTTCTTCCATTCTGGCCCAACTCTAGGAATCAGCCCTTTTCTTCCCTTCCTACGCTGGCCCACTGGCGCCCCAGCCGTGCCTGACCCTTCCTCCTTTCCATTGCTCCCACACGGCCCTTTCTTTTTTCCGGTGCCAGGCCTGCCTCGCGGCCAGCCCACTTGGCGGCCTGCCCCGGCACCTACCCGCACTGGCCTACTACCGCGCGCAGCCTAGCCAGGCGCACCAGCCCAACTCGGTGGCCTGCCCCGCACACCAGCGCACGGCCCGCTTGTCCTTTCTCTTTCTCTCTCTCACTGTGCTCTGGCCCCACCTGTCAGTGCCTTTCTTCTTCTTTCCTTTCTTCTTCCTCAGCCTTTCCGTTCATCACCGCCCAGCGCTTTCCTTTTCTCTGGTCATCGCCGATGGCAAGGCATCTGTGCCGTCGCCCACTTATGGCAAGCGGCCAATCCCACCTAATTTCCCCACTTCTCTTCCTTATTTCCCCCACCATCCATCCTATAAAACTCCAAGCCGAGCCCCGCCCCCTCTCCCATCCTCGGCTATAGCCAAAATCCACCGCCCGTAGCTTTCCCTCGCTCACGCCTCGGAACTCGACGCCAACGCTACTCGAAGCTCCGTCGTGACCTCCCACGCCCGTAGGTACCTCTCTCTCATTGATTTGGTGACCCCATGCTCGGATTCGACCTCACCCGCGTGTACTTTATCTCTCTAGAGCCCTGCCGCCGTCGACCAAGCCCCTAGAGCCCGTCCTGAATGCCAAGAACATCTCCACTGTATTCATAGTAAACTCCCAACCTTCCTAGTACCCTCCATTCATGATTTTGTGCCCTAGAATGCCGTATCGGTGAATCCCAGCCATCGCCGACCATGGCGCCACCCTCGGGTCTTTCTTCCCCGGTGACCGCTGCCCCCATACACGCCTACGCCGTCAGATCTGGACGGGCAGCTCAGATTAGCCCATACCATTTTGGTCCACCGTGCGCCGTGGACTCGATCCACAGAGCTGCGTCAGCACCCACATCAGCGCGCCCACGCATGCGTGGTGCACCGTGCCTACCAGAAGCCGCCACGTGGCCGCTAGTCAACAGCCAGGACCAAACCGCGGATAGCCGCGCGCATTTTTTAGAAAGGCCCTTCGGTTTTCTCAGAATCAACCCACAGTCCATTTTAATACATAGTTACTTTTTAGTCCTGTTTTTATTCAATTTAGACCCTGTATTTTCTAGATTTAATGCCCGCAGTCCTATAATCGTGAGAATTTATATTTTTAATTGTTTTAATTAAAAAATAGGTTTAGTTTATTTATAGAAATGCCATTACATCTTATTTCATGCATAACTTTCACGTTTTAAGTCCGATTTAAGTGATTCTTTCACTCACGTGTTCATAGCAATGCGTAGAATAGATTTGTAAGCTTTTCAACTTATGTTTTCACTGTTTGGTGTACTGTTCTAATAGAAGTCTATCTTGTATGCATGTAATAATTGGTATGATGCTTGATTGATGATTGGATCATGATTAGAGGGTGAGCCATTTGAGGTGACTGAGGACCCCCAGCAGGATCAGCAGTACTCCCAGGACAACTTTGAGGAAGGCAAGTGTACTAAAGGCCCCTTGTTACCTATGAACTATTACCACTTACATTCATGCATGTGTTTAATTTGAAATGCCTTTAAGGACTTTACCTAGATGATTACTTGTACCACATATCCTTGATACCTAGGATTATTGGGTAGGCATTTTGGATAGATGCTGCAGCACTTAACATGAAATAATTGTTAAACATGATTAAAGGATATATGCAATATGATAAAATAGAGCTTTTTAGCAACAGATAGGGGGCTGGAGTATGGGGTTGAGTACTCTAGTGCCTCTCCATAAGGACTTAATCCTAAAGTAGCAACCCAGGAGAGACCGTACAACCCCAAGTGTCACATGACTCTGACTTTAACCTATTAACTAGATTGTACTAGCTCGTCTGTAGCTACAGTAAGGGGTAAGAGGGTATCTTTCCTTTTTCTATTAGGGTGTGCACCGTGCTGCGATGCCCATGCGTGCCATTCCTTTGTAGCTATGACCTGTTAGTGCAACTAGCTAAGGGTTTCATAGTGAAACTCTGCCACACTTCCTGGGAAGAGGTGTAGTGGGTCTTGTGAACCCCCGACATTGGGAATCACAGCTCGGTGGGTAAAGATGTATAATTTCTGCAGAAATAATTAACCTGTTATAACAACCATGCTCACGGATACGAGCGGTCTGGATCCTTCGAGATTAGTGGTTACTATAGGTGATGGATGGTACTTGATGATACTTTAATACCACTTGGGAATTTGATGATACTTTAATACCACTTGGGAATTGGGACTGTTCATTAAAGTAGTGATTCAGGATGCTAAAATTTGATTAACTAAAATTGCGAACCGCAGTCAAATAGTGTCAAGCCTTTTTGAGCCTCATAGATCCCTTTGATATACTTGCTAAGCATGGTGAGCTTACACTTGCTTTACATCCAATGAAAATCACGAATGGGTAACAGATAATGGATATGAAGAGTTTCCGGAGGATGTCCAGGACTACTAGGGAGACATTCACCAGTTGGAGTCCCTGTGGCAGTTGGGCTAGTTATTCCGCTATGATTGTAATAATATTGCCTTTGAGCAAACTTTGTATTTACTTTATGATGAGATATGCGATGTAATAAGTACTTTACTTTGATACTATTGCAATTTGTGATATATGTGTATGTTTGGACATCTTGGGCGCACATATATGTGTACTTGGTTTTGCTATGCAAAATTGGGTGCGACAAATTGGTATCAGAGCTATAAATGACTATAGGACGAACAACCTAGTTAGAAATAGACGTTTTTAGGATCACATTATCTTTATTTTACTACCTTTAATTTGCTACAAAATTTTTGCTTATATTATGTTCTTTATCTGTTGCCAAAAATTATTTTGTTCTAATACTCAACCTTTTTCATTCTTGTAGATGGCCCATACCAAGCAGACCTCGCGCAAGAGGACCATCCTGATGCCCACCAGGAGGACCAGGTTCACATTGGGGAAGCGTGTCCCGGCACATCTGGTGGAAGCTCTAAGGAACCAGGAGGAGGAACCGCCTATAGAGGTGCCCATGGAGGAACCTCTGGAGGACTTGCTGGAGGATCCAATGGATGAAGAAATAGAAGAGGGACCCATGTTCGAGGAGCCAATTAAGATAGAGGAGTCTGAGGAGGATCATGTGGAGGAGCATGAACAAGGTGGCCAGGAGGGAGCTGGTGACCCCGACGATGGAGATGACTCTAATGATTCTGATGCTAATGGAGGTGATGACGGTGGA
The DNA here is from genome assembly GCF_019320115.1 of Miscanthus floridulus. Taxonomy (NCBI): domain Eukaryota; kingdom Viridiplantae; phylum Streptophyta; class Magnoliopsida; order Poales; family Poaceae; genus Miscanthus; species Miscanthus floridulus. The sequence goes on from NC_089581.1 coordinate 83,530,578, forward strand.
GATGGTGGAGACGGTGGAGATGGTGGTGATGATGGAGGAGACGGTGGAAATGGGGGTGATGACAGTGATGATGATCATAATGCACTATTGGCTCAGGGATGGACCGCGAAGATCCACTATGACTTGGAGGGTGATGCTTACTACCACCCTAGGCTTCTCGCACTTGTGCATCGCTACCACCCCGGAGGCACTGTTCAGTACAGGACGAAGCATTGGACCCACCCCGACTACATCGGCTTCTAGGAGACAGAAGTGTACATCCGAGAGAGGACTCGGGTGTGCTACATCCACCGTGCCACCACTACACGGCTCACACGTGCGGCCGTCATCAGGGACGCAGCTCGACAGGCATTGATGGTCAACCGCGACCGCCACTTCGATGACATTGCCTAGGAGGACGACCGCTATCTTCCCCGCCGTCAGAGCGGCCAGTCTACATGCAACATCGCTGTAGCACTTGGAGAGGCGAACCTGAGGCTGAGGCCTACCTTGTTGTGCTTGGCTAAGATCAACACCAACTTGGATCAAACCCTGGACGAGCTTGATGTCATGGGGAAGGCCTACATGCAGCTGGCCCGTGAAAACGCTACACTGAAGCAGCAGCTAGGAGGTTCAGATGTGGAAGAGCCAGGAGTACCTGCTCAGTCGCCCCCGAGGAACAGAGGAGAGTTTGGAGACCCTAGCACCAGAACCAATGTCGACCCATACCCATAGGAGAGTCTTGAAAATATGTAATAAACACGCATAGTTACGCGAGAGAGTGTTTAGTTTCTTTTAATGGTTGGCCAAGTGTTAGTTGCTTGATTGGATGTTTATCATTATGAATAATGTTGATTTTGATCTTTGATATGATTGTGGTGACTTGTGGGCATGTCCACGGTCATTTAGTTAAGGTTAAGGTTTAAGGATATTATGAATAAATAGTTGGGTTTCATTTTATCATGCTGTCCATTCTGTATCATTCGGAGTAGTCTGTCTTTATCTGTTCATATCTCATAATCTAGATGTCCAATGATCATGAATTTTTTATGGAGATAAGTAGACTTCAACATCTTTCTTTTGGCTCTGGAATCACCTCAATACCTATTATAAATTGTGAGATACAGCCGTTGTAAGTTGAGGTTTCTGTGCTGTCAGAATTCTGGAACAGTACTGCTTATCGTCTGTATTTGACTAAGTAAACGTCAGAATCTGGAAAAGTGTTCTAAATGAAAGTTGTAGAGAATTTCATAATATTTCTAGAAAGGTAAAATACGCAATCATATGATAAATAGAGAGTGAGATATGCTCGTTTTACAGCACTGTTGTTGTCCAACTCGCTGGAAAAGTTCAGAACAAATATCTTCTTGTATACCCTACATATATCTCTTGCCTACACCTACTCTTGTTACACCAGTATCTTTTAAGAGTTATATGCTTGGACATGTGAGACTTATATGATGCATCTACAGATGGTGAACACCTGGAGGAACAACCAGGGAGGCGAGGAACTGCCACCACCACCCCCAGTCACCATGGAGCAGCTGATGATGATGTAGACACAGTTGCTTCAGCAGATGGCCCAAAACATGCAGAACATGGGGCAAGTGTCGCAGAATCGACCAATTTATAAGAGTACAAGTACAATGGTAGCCGCAAGCGGTCGCACTGTCATACTTGAACCCATATAAACCCGGTAGTTCGTCGAGTACCACGACGGGTCTCGATAAACGATTTACAACAACCAAGACCGTACATGATTCAACATACATGCCACATATTACATAAAGTTCACAGATACATTTCATCATCAGAGTACGAATAAAAGTTATTACAAACCGAGTTTGATAGATAAAGCGGAAGCAAATAAGTTCGAAAATAAAGTTTCCAACATAGTTTGGTACAGTGCCAAGTAGGATCACGGTCCACAAAAGCAAAGACAGAGGTTAATAAAGAAGCCTGCCCAAGGCTTACTCCTCATCCACGGTGGGATAGAAGCAACTCTTGCAATAACCATGATACACAGTGCCATCTACAACAATGGGAAAATAAAACCCTGAGTACGAGAAGGTACTCAGCTAGACTTACCCGTCATAAACCAGAAATAAATCGACTCCAAGGATTATGCACAGCTGTATAAGTGGAGATAACTCGACAACATTTTGCATAAAAGCAATTGTCTTATTGTACAATTACGATTCCTTTATCAAGTTAATTATAACTATCCATTTCTAGATTAGCAACTATCCTATGCCAAACATGTGGTATATCCATTTAAAAGCATACAATAGTAACCATAGCAGGTATTGTACTTCCGTATTCATTCAAACCATCATGTTCCATAACACAGTTACTACAATGTTGGGACTAGCCAAGTTTCTCACTATCCGGGAGAGATGACGATTCAAATCGATTTCAACCAGCTAGGAATTTATTCCTAACACAAACCCAGGCATACCGCGCGAAGGCAGCCTTAGGTCACCTTTGGTACAACTCAAGTCTACATTTCGCGGGTCCATACTACGCCGCACAATCTGGAACACCAGATGTTAGGACGTTCAGGCCTAGCCTGCCCTTGGGCTCAGTCTAATCATTCCTCGGAAGGAGCGTACAACAAAACGGTTCCTGGCCTGAGTTGAATTACTCGGCTTCGTGGTCGGAACGAGTTATCCGGCCAGCTAAGTGAGAGGCATGCGTTCAATCTTGTCAGAAGCGCCAACAACGGTACGGTCCTTAATCGACACAGACGGGGATAGATCCACACCCAAGACCTCCATGTCTCATTGCTTCTCTATCGACATCCCGCCCGGTCTCGATTTTCTTTTACCCCATGGTTCTGTTCCATGATAGCAAATATAGCCAACCGTGCTCCGGTATCCACCTATATCTCACAGGTGACAGGACATCACCCGACTTCTACCGGTCTAAGCATGGCTAAGCATATATTCGATCCTGGACCTATACCGGTTAAAGGTGTAATATCTAGACAAGGAATGTATATGCATCAAGTGGTTCCATTCAACTCTTATAACCTAATGCATCAATCATAAGTACTTAAGTAATCATTTATAAAATACTAGGAGACTTAGAATGCTTCAGGGCATGCCTCGCAGAAAGGAAGTGGGGCGGTGGTTAGGACACTCCGGGAGCTCTTTAGGATTCTGCTCCATGCCTTTGGGAGCTGCGACGTGAGGATTCTCCTGTTGGTCCCCTTCTTTAGCTTCGTCGAATTCCAGCAACATTATCTCTTCCTCCGATCCTAGATGCATGAATATGGCATAAGGTATTACGAATGCATACATGCGTACAAGTATCGCATGATGACACATGATGAATGCATTCATATAAGTATTCGTAACAGCATGGTGTTAACAAGTGCATCATGTTTATTGAGTAGGTGCATATCTCTTCTCGATTATTTAATTAACTATTTCCACAATGCATATACTACATCACAAAACAACAGCTACTTGTTTCACTCATAACTGGAGTTCTACTACTCCAAATGCAGTGATCCTAGACTTTCTGGAAACCTTATCAAATTATCTACAACTTTGTTATTAAGCATTTTTACAGCAAACATCATCCCTATCATGCAACTTATCAAACTACAGAATCTGTCTGGAATCCTTTTAAATTTGCATTTTAAAGCAACAATACTTCTACTTCATGTAATCACTCAAAGTTTGACAACATAAAGCCTACCAACAGTTTAAGCATACCAAATACATTCGAGGCAATATAATGGTGATGCCCAAACTATTTATTTAAATGCCTTTATTATTTTATTTAGATATTTAGGTTAAATAATAAACATATACCAGATTTACTTCATAAATTCTAAAAAATTTACAGTGCTTTACTAAGGTTACTAAAAGACTACTGTAAAAGTTTCATGCCATTTCATTCAATAAAACACTCTATACAAAAATGACAAGATAGAAAGGATTAAAGTAGCATAAATAGAAAACCCTAGTGAAAAGTGTCAAGCAATAGATTTCCTATTTTTCTTAGCATCCTTATGGTACTCGGATTACCCCCAAAAAATTTCATGAATTTTGGATTCATAAATAATTTATAAAAATTCATACAAGGATTCACTATTTATAAAAGAAAAATCTATAACTACAAATCTACATATGCACTAATCCTCAAATTTTTACCAGAGCTCATACATGACAAGAGTAGCTTACCACAAAAATTTTATAATTTGTGGAGCAAAGGAACTGTAGATATAAAATAAACAAATTTGCATGCATTCAAAAACACATTTCAAATCTCTATTTAAATCTCCCAAATTTTCTACTGTAAATGTCAAGAATATATTTTTCCTAAATACTACCCTTCCTAAGGAACATAACCAAATTTATTTCCCAATTTTTGAAGCTACCAAACTGAAGATATAAAAATCACAAAACAATTCAAAAACTGGAATCAAATGACCTATCCTATCTCCTGCTGTCGCCGACCGATGGGACCCGTCGGTCAGAGGACCCCACATGTCATCGACCCGAAACAGGGCAGCTACGCTGCGCTACAGTGGTGCGGCCAAAGCTCACCGACGGTGAACTTGCCGGTGGTGACATCATCTCCAGATGTTCTACTCGACTTCGCGCACACAATGCTCTACTTGGTGGGACTTCTCGTCGGTGCTAGAAACAGCGGCGGCGGCCATGGTGGGGCGGAGGTGCGGGACGATGGTGAGACACCGGTTGAAGCTACGGTGACTCAATGAAGTGCTACGCCGAGCATCACAGAGCTACGGTGGACCTAGCTAGCGCTCTATCATGGCCTGGGGTGGTCTGGTTAGGTGGGACCATGGCGACAGAGGTGGTGACAGAGCTCCGGTGAGCATTTGCACAGCGCTGCGGCTTACCGAGCTTGAACAGCGGGCACTAGCTGGCGTAGGGAGTCACTGGGAAGGCGGTGATGCTGTTGCTGTGATGGAGAAGCAGCTAGGCGCGGCTTGTGCCGTCAACAATGACGGCAACATTGCGGTGCTGAGGCTGCAGCTGCTGCGGGCGCGGCGAATGGCAAAGGAGAGCTAGGAATGTGAAACTGAGGGCGCGGCTGAGTGCGGGCGGGTGCTGGGGTGATAACGCCGGGCTCCGGCGCGTCGTGGCCTACGCGGTCAGGGCAACGGCGACGTGCGACCAACATGACCTCCACGTGGTGGCTCTGTTCTGATGCCGGTCGGCCACTGTGCTGATCGATTCAGTTCATTAGTGAACGTGACGATCAGCCTGACAGCGAGTTTTCACGATGACTTATCTGCTAAACCACAGCTCCAAAGTGCAAACGATCTACACGACTTGCGTAGTCCTATGTACCAGCTACAACTCTTGTTCAAAGATCATGCTCTAATTCACAACCAATAACGAGTAATGTCATCACCAAGATGGGTTTGTCAGGCTGTCAGTGAACAAGGACTTAGCAAAATTTCATAAGTGTTAAAAGGTTGATTTTGCTGGTTCTTGTGAGACCAATTCAAGCATGTTAGAAGCTAAATATGTTAATGACCCAAAAATAAAAGTTGTTCCTTATAGCAAATACTACAACTTTGCTTTAGTGATCTCCTCCATGCAAGGTCTCTAACACCAAGTTCAAATTTGGTCAAACATGTCACTTTTAAATGATGATACACTTCAAATCATGGCTTAATGACCTAATTACCCCTAACCATGAATATCAAAGTTGTTCATAATGATACTCTAAACATGTTTAAGCAATTTGCAAAGTCATTCAATCATTTCATGTATTAGTCACTCATAGAGCTATTTAAAGTAATCACATGAAACATGACTTAAGGACTTGATCATGGGAAAAGACATTCATGAACCATGTTCCATTTGTGAACCTAAGCATTGCCAAAATATTTTGGTGACTCATATCAACCATCTACATGTATACACTCATGATCATATGCATAGACACATGGAGTCATGAAATAATGAGAAAAGTTGCATATGTTCAAAGAAACATGCGATAACAAGCAAATGTTGCAGATGTTTCAATCAAATGTTTCAATTGTAAATGCTTGTTTATGAATGCTTGATGATCATGCTCATGTTATGCAAGTCAAGTTATGCAAGGCTAACACCCGAGGTGTTACAGCCCCTCCCCCTTATAAAAATCTCATCCCGAGATTTGCAAGACCTACCATTCTTGGAAAAAGGCGGGATAAACTTCTCGTAAATAATCTTGTCTTTCCCACGTAGCATCTTGTTCACTATGATTGTTCCACACCACCTTATAGAACTTAATAATCTTACTCCGTGTTACTCTCTCCATCTCCTCTAATACTCGAATTGGCTTTTCCTCATAAGTCAAATCCGATTGAAGCTGCACGTTGGTGGGTGCAATAGCCTCTTCAGGTACTCGAAGACATTTCTTCAACTGAGAAACATGGAAGACATCAAATATTGCACTCATCTCCAGTGGAAGTTGTAACTTATACACAACATTTCCTTTTTGTTCCAAAATTTTGTATGGTCCTACATATCTTGGTGAAAGCTTCTTTTTCATCCCAAATCTCTTCACCCCTTTCATAGGTGATACTTTCAGGTATACATAGTCACCCACTTCAAAAGTCAGTGGTCTTCTTCTTCTATTGGCATAACTCTTTTGTCTTGATTGAGCCGCCTTCATATGCTGTTGGATGATACGTACTTGCTCTTCGGCTTCATTGACAAAGTCAATACCAAAGTATCTTCTTTCACCGGGCTCAATCCAATTCAATGGAGTTCTACATTTTCTGCCATACAATGCTTCAAATGGAGCCATTTTGATACTCGCTTGATAACTGTTGTTATAGGAGAACTCAGCTAAAGGTAACCATTTCTCCCATGAACCTTTTGAAGATATAACACAAGCTCTAAGCAAATCTTCTAGGACTTGATTCACTCGCTCCGTCTGTCCTGAAGTTTGCGGATGGTATGCCGAACTTCTGATTAGCTTAGTTCCCAAAGCCTGGTGTAAGTGCTCCCAGAAACGAGCTATGAACTGTGGTCCTCGATCTGAGATTATAGTCCTAGGTACTCCATGCAGTCTCACGATCTGGGAAACATATATCTCCGTGTATTTCCCAACTATATACCGTGTGTTCACGGGTATAAAGTGTGCTGACTTGGTGAGACGATCAACAATAACCCATATTGAATCATGACCTTGTGGCGTCATTGGAAGGCCTGTGATAAAGTCCATGCTGATTTCCTCCCATTTCCATCCTGGAATCGGCAATGGCTGAAGTAATCCGGCAGTTTTCATATGGACAGCTTTCACTCTACTGTAGTTATCACACCTAGCAACATAGGCTGCGATCTCTTTCTTCATCTTAGTCCACCAAAAATGGGTTCTCAAATCTTGATACATCTTACTACTACCCGGATGGATAGACAATTTGGACGAGTGAGCTTCATCTAAAATTTGATTCCTTAGCTCACGGTCTTTTGGTACCGCAAGTCGGTCCTCAAACCATAATACACCTCTTTCGTCTAATCTAAAATGTTTGGTTTCTTGCTCTTGCATTTTTCTCTTGATGTGACTTATTCCTACATCTGTCTGCTGTAGCTCTATGATTTTGCTCTCAAGTGAATAACTGATCGTGATATTGTGTAGTACAGTAGGATGTAACAAGTTGAATCCATCTTCCAATAATGCTTCCACAGTGTTGCAATGGGACTTTCGACTAAGTGCATTGGCTACTATATTTGCTTTACCCAGATGGTAATGCACTTCTAAATTGTAGTCCTTAATCAATTCCAACCATCTTCGTTGTCTCATGTTCAGCTCTGGTTGGGTAAAGATATACTTGAGACTTTTGTGGTCAGTATATATATGACATACATTGCCCAACAAACAATGTCTCCATATCTTTAATGCGTGAACAACTGCTGCAAGTTCTAAATCATGTGTAGGGTAGTTGACTTCATGTTTTCTCAATTGCCAAGAAGCATATGCAATAACTCTTCCTTCTTGCATAAGCACACAACCCAAGCCTATTCCTGATGCATCACAAAATACATCGAAGGGCTTTTCAATGTCTGGTTGTGCCAGCATAGGTGCTGTAGTCAACAAAGTTCTGAGGGTGTGAAAAGCTGCTTCACATTCTAGTGTCCATTTGTACTTCTCATCTTTCTGAAGTAGTCTGGTCATAGGCTTAGCTATATCTTTGAGAAATCTAGAATGAAACGATGATAATATCCTGCTAACCCTAGAAAACTCTGAACTTCATGAACCGAAGTTGGGGCTTTCCAATCCATGACCTCTTGTACTTTTGATGGGTCTACTGAGATTCCATCTCTTGATAAGATGTGACCTAAGAAAGGTACTTTGCTCAACCAAAATTCACATTTGCTAAACTTCACATATAGCTTATGCTCCCTCAGTCTGGATAGGACAATCCTCAGATGCTCTTCATGATCTGACTCATTTTTTGAATAAATCAATATATCATCGATAAACACGACCATGAACTTGTCAAGCTTGGGCATGAATACCGAGTTCATTAGGTACATGAAGTAGGCTGGAGCATTTGTTAGTCCAAACGACATAACCAAATACTCATATAAGCCATACCTAGTAGAGAAAGCAGTTTTAGGTATATCCTCTGGTCTGATCTTTATCTGATGGTAACCTGATCTCAAGTCAATTTTGGAGAATACCTTTGCCTTTGCTAGCTGATCGAACAAGATGTCGATGCGGGGCAACGGATATTTGTTCTTGATGGTCACAACATTGAGTGGTCTGTAATCTACACACATTCTTAGTGACTTATCCTTCTTTTTCACAAACAAGGCTGGACATCCCCACGGAGATGAGCTAGGTTGGATAAGACCCTTGTCCAATAGATCTTGCAATTGAACCTTAAGTTCCGCTAACTCATTGGGTGGCATTCTATAGGGCCTTCTTGATATGGGTGTTGTACCTGGCACTAACTCAATCTTAAATTCCACCTCCCTATCAGGTGGTAAGCCTGGTAATTCCTCTGGAAATACATCCGGAAACTCACAAACCACTGGGATATCACAAAGTGTGGTGGTTTGGATAGCACAAGCTAAATGTTCGAGTTCAAAATTATGGGAGAGTGGTACTAGAAAAGCATTCCCTCCCATGGGTTCTCTCAACATAATAGTGCGGGTGCTAGTGTCAATAAGAGCACCATGATACTTCATCCAATTCATGCCTAAGATTACACTTATCGATAACCCGGGCAATATTATCAAATCCGTTGTGTACTCCCTCCCTTGTATAGAGATGAGCATATTTTTGACTATCTTTTTGGTAGTAACAGTACCCCCTACTGAACTTATGTTATAACCCCCTTTGCTTACTTCAATTATTTCTTGATCATGTATAGATACAAATGCTTGACTCATAAATGAATGAGAAGCTCCTGAATCAAATAAAACAACAGTGGGATGCTTGTTGACGAGAAACATACCAGCCGTGACAACTTCTCTAGTGGGCACTTCCTCAACAGCGGTATAATGCACGTATCCCGGACGTGCCCTTGCATTCGCCTGCCTCTGATTGTTCTGATTTGGGTTGCCATTCTTCTTGGGGTGGGGGCATTCTTTGGCCCAATGACCCATTTGGTTGTAGTTGAAACATGGCTGATTATTCCGAGGTCCGGTGGAGCTTCCCTGACAGCCAATCCCTTTTGGTAAGGCAATAGTGAACGCCTTACGAAATGGTTTTTGTGGCCTGTTATTCTAAGCCATAGGTGGTGGAGGCCTGAACTTGGGTGCAGGTGGACGGAATTGTGGCCTAGCTATGATAGGCGCTTTCGACTGGAAAGATCCGGAGGCACCTGCCTCATATGCCCTCTTGCGACCCTTAGCAATGGCATGCATGTTGTTGTGGTTTTCTTGGGTCAAGGCATCACTAATAAACTCATTGTACGTGGCACACCTAGAATTTGCCATAGTCTTCATCAGTTTAGTACCCAGACCCCATTTGAAGCTCTCTATCTTTTTCTCTTCAGTATCCACAAAACCTAGAGCATATTTGGACAAGTTGTTGAATGCATGCATATATTCCGTGAGAGTCTTTGTTCCTTGAGTGAGCCTCATAATTCGGCTGCTTTCATGCGCATCAGGCCTAGGGGAATATGATGTCCCCTAAAAGCCAGCTTGAACTATTCCCAGGTCACTCGCGCATTAGCAGGCAGAGACGACAAGAAATGTGTCCACCAGATCCCTGCTGGTCCTTGCAGCTGATGAGAAGCATACTCAGCTTTTAGATGCTCAGTGACCCTTAGCAGACGAAATTTCTGCTCAATGGTGTTGAGCCACTCATCAGCCTGCAGTGGTTCCTCAGCCACCTTGAAGATTGGAGGCTTCGTATCCAGAAATTCCTTGAATGTACTATGCTGATTTGGCTCGGCCCCTGGTTGATGTGGGTGGCCACGAGCGGTGTTTTGCGCGATGAGGCGCAAAGCTTCTTCCATTGTCCTTTGGCTCCCCAAGAACTGGGTAAAGAACTCCTAAGCGGACGGTGGCGGTGGGGGTGGCAAGTCATCATGGTTGCCATCCTGGCTGCCACCAGCTCCAGCACGGGTGCGCGTCATCTGTGAAGTTGCAACAATAAGCGATTATTGGTTGGTGTCAAGAGATTGTAGATGAATTATGTACTCATGCCAAACTGAAATTACTGGGGAAAATTCTCAAATTCACAATAAAAATAGAGGCATAACAATTCATTCTCGCAACATGACATCACTAATTTGACCACTTATCACGCTCATAACGCATGCCAATTTAAATCGTGATCACCAACAAAGGACTAGAATTGCATTTATGTTTAACCAAATGTGCGATAGTCATGCGATTAACAATATTACATGATAGTCGGATTACTAATACCAAATTTGAACTACAGGTCCATTACATGAATAAAGGTGATACATTAGCCCTTCCACTAAGTACTAAGCGATCTAATCCTCATCATGATCACTATCGAGGTCAGACGTAGGATCATCTCCTTCCTCAGGCTCCACTTCTTCCTCTTCCTCGTCCTCCTCTGGATCCATCTCTGTGGATCCAGGCAGAACATAAGGGTGGAGCTGGTTATTCAGTTGATGAACCTCTTCATGTAGGTTATCGTTGTATTCTTCTGCATTGGCCAGCTGCTGCTCCAGCTCAAACTGTCGAGCTCTTAGAATATCTTCTCTGGACTAGGCTGCATTCCTCTGGTGAGTTAACTGAGCCATCTCTACATTGAGCCTCTCAATCTCGGTGTCATGCTCCCTCTGATGCTGACGTCGGTCCTCGCGGGCATGACCAAGAGCACCAGACACACGTCTTAGGCTACCTTCTACTCCATCTAACACCTTCATCACTACGAACATGGCGCTCATGGCAGGGTTATCACTGTTCTGCCCTTCTGCTGCACCAATCTCCAAAGATCTTCCTCTTGCCTACTGCCATGAGTTAGTGGAGGGGTTGCCCCTCGGAAAGACTCCAACCAAAGCGGCTGCCAGCTCCTGAGGAAAACGATCCATGATATCTCTCAGTATCCCAAAGGCTGCCCTGCCAGCTGCTTCTTCAGCAGTCCTGCCAGTTGATTCATAACACCAACCTATCCACTCAGAACCATCACCTTGGGGACGAACAATGGCCTCCACAGTAACTAAGAGACCTTCCCCCAACTGCTCATTCGCCCAGAAGTAGCGGGGCTCCATTCCATTAGGATAGCCTACATAGCTGAGCACTCTCCACAAGAGTGTAGGCATCCCAAACTCTCCAAGAAACATGTGATGTTGATGGGTACGTGGAGCAAGCTGATGGCTGGGAGCTCTACCTCTGGTGGACTTGTGAGCAGTCTGCTTTGTGCGTGCCATCTGCACCATTAACATGTACCACTCGGTGAGACAATGCCATAATGGATAAGAGTTACATAACCGAGTAAGAATTTTATAAGGGGAGGAACAACGTAGTTATGTGAATGGTAATTATCATGATGCATGCTCGTTCCGTACATCCTCACAAACTTAGGAAAAATTTGTTTCTAATGGTAGACACGGTGGCATACATACGTTCTCTCATATATAGCGTAACTAGTCGAGCTACATGTTTTGTTGTTAGTGTACCTGCATAAAATTTCATTTCAGCCCTAAACCCATAATGAAATATGCAGAATGTAATTGTAAATACTTCCATATATGTATACCCATACATATACTTCCGTATCAATCTACCCGACAATAATTTAAACCCACAATTAAATACGTACCATATACGCATGCAAGCATGCATACATAGCCGTACCAAAGCTAACTCTCCCCGACCGCACGCTCACATCTTGCGGTCATACACTCATCATCTTACCTTGGCGTAGAGGCAATTGATCCATACATTACCACTCAAGTGAATGGCATCCATACAATAGCACGCTGTATGGACGACGAAGTAAAAACCCCCATGTTAGTACTTAAATAGCCACCTAATAGTCCTTAATTTGGGCATAAGGAAAGTGATCATTGGCACACTTTAGGTTTCAAATACCTATTGATATAACTATTAGTTGCTAGAGAAGGTTTTTTTTAGGAAAACAAAAACTTTTGTTTTAAATACACATGTGACAATTAACGTTGAATCTTGCTCTGATACCAGCTGTCGCAGAACCGACTAATTTATAAGAGTACAAGTACAATGGCAGCCGCAAGCAGTCGCACTATCATACTTGAACCCATATAAACCCGGTAGTCCATCGAGTAACATGACGGGTCTCGATAAATGATTTACAACAACCAAGACCGTACATGATTCAACATACATGCCACATATTACATAAAGTTCACAGATACATTTCATCATCAGAGTATGAATAAAAGTTATTACAAACCGAGTTTGATAGATAAAGCGGAAGCAAATAAGTTCAAAAATAAAGTTTCCAACATAGTTTGATACAGTGCCAAGTAGGATCACGGTCCACAAAAGCAAAGACAGAGGTTAATAAAGAAGCCTGCCCACGGCTTACTCCTCATCCATGGTGGGATAGAAGCAACTCTTGCAATAACCATGATACACAGTACCATCTGCAACAATGGGAAAATAAAACCCTGAGTACAAGAAGGTACTCAGCTAGACTTACCCGTCATAAACCAGAAATAAATCGACTCCAAGGATTATGCACGGCTGTATAAGTGGAGATAACTCAACAACATTTTGCACAAAAGCAATTGTCTTATTGTACAATTACGATTCCTTTATCAAGTTAATTATAACTATCCATTTCTAGATTAGCAACTATCCTGTGCCAAACATGTGGTATATCCATTTAAAAGCATACAATAGTAACCATAGCAGATATTGTACTTCCATATTCATTCGAAACATCATGTTCCATAACACAGTTACTACGATGTTGGGACTAGCCAAGTTTCTCACTATCCGGGAGAGATGGCGATTTGAATCGATTTCAACCAGCTGGGAATTTATTCCTAACACAAACCCAGGCATACCGTGCGAAGGCAGCCTTAGGTCACCTTTGGTACAACTCAAGTCTACATTTCGCGGGTCCGTACTGTGCCGCACAATCTAGAACACCAGATGCCAGGATGTTTAGGCCTAGCCTGCCCTTGGGCTCAGTCTGATCGTTCCCCAGAAGGAGCGCACAACAAAACGGGCCCCGGCCAGAGTTGAATTACTCGGCTTCATGGTCGGAACGAGTTATCTAGCCAGCTAAGTGAGAGGCATGCGTTCAATCTTGTCAGAAGCGCCAACAACGGTACGGTCCTTAATCGACACAGACGGGGATAGATCCACACCCAAGACCTCCATGTCTCGTTGCTTCTCTATCGACATCCCGCCTAGTCTCGATATTCTTTTACCCCATGGTTCTGTTCCACGATAGCAAATATAGCCAACCGTGCTTCGGTATCCACCTATATCTCGCAGGTGATAGGACATCACCCGACTTCTACCAGTCTAAGCATGGCTAAGCATATATTCGATCCTAGACCTATACTGGTTAAAGGTGTAATATCTGGACAAGGAATGTATATGCATCAAGTGGTTCCATTCAACTCTTATAACCTAATGCATCAATCATAAGTACTTAAGTAATCATTTGTAAAATACTGGGAGACTTAGAATGCTCTGGGGCTTGCCTCACAGAAATGAAGTGGGGCGGTGGTCAGGACACTCCGGGAGCTCTTCAGGATTCTACTCCACGCCTTCGAGAGCTGCGACGTGAGGATTCTCCTGCTGGTCCCCTTCCTCTGCTTCGTCGAATTCCAGCAATGTTATCTCTTCCTCCGATCCTAGATGCATGAATATGGCATAAGGTATTGTGAATGCATACATGCGTACAAGTATAGCATGATGACACATGATGAATGCATTCATATAAGTATTCATAACAGCATGGTGTTAACAAGTGCATCATGTTTATTGAATAGGTGCATATCTCTTCTCGATTATTTAATTAACTATTTCCATAATGCATCTACTATATCACAAAACAGCATCTACTTGTTTTACTCATAACTGGAGTTCTACTACTCCAAATGCAGTGATCCTAGACTTTCTGGAAAGCTTATCAAATTATCTACAACTTTGTTATTAAGCATTTTTACAGCAAACATCATCCCTATCATGCAACTTATCAAACTACAGAATCTGTCCGGAATCCTTTTAAATTTGCATTTTAAAGCAACAATACTTCTACTTCATGTAATCACTCAAAGTTTGACAACATAAAGCCTACCAGCAGTTTAAGCATACCAAATACATTCAAGGCAATATAATGGTGAAGCCCAAATTATTTATTTAATTGCCTTTATTATTTTATTTAGATATTTAGGTTAAATAATAAACATATACCAGATGTACTTCATAAATTCTCAAAAATTTACAGTGCTTTACTAAGGTTACTAAAGGACTACTGTAAAAGTTTCATGCCATTTCATTCAATAAAACACTCTATACAAAAATGACAAGACAGAAAGGCTTAAAGTAGCATAGATAGAAAACCCTAGTGAAAAGTGTCAAGCAACAGATTTCCTATTTTTCTTAGCATCCTTATGGTACTAGGATTACCCCAACAAATTTCATGAATTTTGGATTCATAAATAATTTACAAAAATTCATAAAAGGATTCACTATTTATAAAAGAAAAATCTATAACTACAAATCTTCATATGCACTGATCCTCAAATTTTTACCAGAGCTCATACATGACAAGAATAGCTTATCACAAAAATTTCATAATTTGTGGAGCAAAGGAACTCTAGATATAAAATAAACAAATTTGCATGCATTCAAAAACACATTTCAAATCTCTATTTAAATCTCCCAAAATTTCTACTGTAAATGTCAAGACTATATTTTTCCTAAATACTACCCTTCCTAAGGAACATACCCAAATTTATTTCCCAATTTTCGAAGCTACCAAACTGAAGATATAAAAACCACAAAACAATTCAAAAACTCGAATCAAATGACCTATCCTATCTCTTGCTGTCGCTGACTGGTGGGACCCGTCGGTCAGAGGACCCCACATGTCATCGACCCAAAACAGGGCAGCTACGCTGCGCTACGGTGGCGCGGCCAAAGCTCGCCGACGGTGAACTTGCCGGCGGTGACATCATCACCAGATGTTCTACTCGACTTCGCGCACACAATGCTCTACTTGGTGGGACTTCTCGTTGGTGCTAGCAACGACGGCGGCGGCCATGGCGGGGCGGAGGTGCGGGACGACGGTGAGACACCGGTGGAAGCTATGGTGACTCAATCAAGCGCTATGCCGAGCATCACAGAGCTACAGCAGACCTAGCTAGCGCTCTATCGTGGCCTAGGGTGGTCTGGTTAGGTGGGACCACGGCGACGGAGGTGGCGGTGGAGCTCTGGTGAGCATTTGCACGGCGCTGCGGCTTACCGAGCTTGAACAGTGGGCACTAGCTGGCGCAGGGAGTCGCTGGGAAGGCGGTGATGCTATTGTGGTGATGGATAAGTGGCTAGGCGTGGCTTGTGCCGTCAACGATGATGGCGGCATTGCGGTGCTAAGGCTGCAGCTGCTGCGAGCGCAGTGAACGGCGAAGGAGAGCTGGGAATGCGAAACTAAGGGCGCGGCTGAGTACGGGCAGGTGCTGGGGTGATAACGCCGGGCTCAGGCGCGTCGTGGCCTGCGCGGTCAGGGCAACGGCGACGCGCAGCCAACGTGACCTCCATGTGGTGGCTCTATTCTGATGCCGGTCGGCCACTGTGCCGATCGATTCAGTTCATCAGTGAACGCAATGATCAGCCTGACAGCGAGTTTTCACGGCGACTTATCTGCTAAACCACAGCTCCAAAGTGCAAATGATCTACACGACTTGCGTAGTCCTATGTACCAGCTACAACTCTTGTTCAAAGATCATGCTCTAATTCACAACCAATAACGAGTAATGTCATCACCAAGATGGGTTTGTCAGGCTGTCAGTGAACAAGGACTTAGCAAAATTTCATAAGTGTTAAAAGGTTGATTTTGCTGGTTCTTGTGAGACCAATTCAAGCATGTTAGAAGCTAAATATGTTAATGACCCAAAAATAAAAGTTGTTCCTTATAGCAAATACTACAACTTTGCTTTAGTGATCTCCTCCATGCAAGGTCTCTAACACCTAGTTCAAATTTGGTCAAACATGTCACTTTTAAATGATGATACACTTCAAATCATGGCTTAATGACCTAATTACCCCTAACCATGAATATCAAAGTTGTTCATAATGATACTCTAAACATGTTTAAGCAATTTGCAAAGTCATTCAATCATTTCATGTATTAGTCACTCATAGAGCTATTTAAAGTAATCACATGAAACATGACTTAAGGACTTATCATGGGAAAAGACATTCATGAACCATGTTCCATTTGTGAACCTAAGCATTGCCAAAATATTTTGGTGACTCATATCAACCATCTACATGTATACACTCATGATCATATGCATAGACACATGGAGTCATGAAATAATGAGAAAAGTTGCATATGTTCAAAGAAACATGCAATAACAAGCAAATGTTGCAGATGTTTCAATCAAATGTTTCAATTGTAAATGCTTGATGATCATGCTCATGTTATGCAAGTCAAGTTATGCAAGGCTAACACCCAAGGTGTTATAGCAAGGGAATGGGAATGCACCCCCTCATGCCAGAGATAAGAGGGGAGAGTTCCTAAATGGACACCCACCTGTATTCAAGCACTCGGCCAACCCACTTCAGGCTGATGACTGGCTACGTGCCATTGAGAGGCAACTTGAGATTGCCCAGTGTGATGATAAGGAGAAGGTTTTATATGCTTTTGGACAGTTGCAAGGAGCTGCACTGGATTGGTGGGACTCATTCCGCTTCGGCCGTACCGAAGCTAACCCCATCACTTGGGCTGAGTTCCGCAGTGCCTTTCGCACTCACCACGTGCCTGCAGGACTGATGAAGCTAAAGAAGAAGGAGTTCTTAGCTCTCAAGCAAGGGAGCATGACTGTTGCTGAATATCATGACAAGTTCATACAATTATCACAGTATGCACCGACTGAGGTAGATGAGGATGGAAAGAGGTAGGAGCTGTTTATGGAGGGCTTGAATGATGGTCTCTAGTACCAGTTGTTGTCTCACACTTTTGCTAACTTCCAGCAGCTGGTGGACAAGGCTTTAGTGATTGAGAACAAGCGCCACCAGATGGAGGACAAAAAGAGGAAGTTTCAAGGACAACAATACGGGAGCAACTCTCGCTTCCATGCCAACCCTCAACAAGCTCAACCTCAGCAGCGCTATCAAGGTCAGACAGGTCCCAATCGCAACCAGCAACCCTAGCGTGCACAGCAACAATAGCAGCAGAACAAAGCACCAGCTCAGCGCCAGCAGCAGCCCAACAATGTTCCTATGAGGAATAATGCCCCCAATGCTCCATAGAGGAATGGCACACCAAAAGCGTCAAATGCAGTTAATGATAACAAATGCTTCAATTGTGGAGAGTTAGGACATTACTCCAACAGATGCCCCAAGAAGATGGCTAACTCACAGCAGAATTATGTTTGGGAAAGGTGAACCACGTGACTGCTAAAACAGCTCAGTAGGCACCAGATGTGGTGATCGGTACATTTCCGGTCAACTCAAACTCAGCTACAGTACTTTTTGATTCTGGTGCTTCGCATTCCTTCATAGCATATACATTCATAATGTAACACCTCGGGTGTTAGCCTTGCATAACTTGACTTGCATGACATGAGCATGATCATCACGCATTCATAAACAAGCATTTACAATTGGAACATTGAATTGAAACATATGCAACGTTGCTTGTTATTGCATGTTTCTTTGCACATATGCAAATGTTCATAAATGTAAACATGTACTTGGTAGAATTGAGTCACCAAAATATTTTGGCAATGCTTAGGTTCACAATTGGAGCATGGATCATGAATGTTATTTTTGTCATGGTCAAGTCGTTAGGGCATATTTCATGTGATTAATTTAAATAGCTCTATGAGTGACTACTACATGAAATGCTTGAATGGCCTTGCAAATTGCTTAAACATGCTTAAGGTATCATTATGAACAACTTTGGTATTTAGTGCTAGGGCTAGTTTGGTCATTAAGCCATGCCTTGATGTGTTTCCTCTTTTAAATGTGACATGTTTGACCAATTTGGAACTAGGTGTTAGGGACCTTGCATGGAGGTGATCACTAAAGCAAAGTTGTAGTGTTTGACATTAGGAACAACTTTTGTTTTTATATCATGGACTGATTTAGCTTCTAACATGCTTGAATTGGGATCACAAAAGTCAACAAATAACTGTTTTCAACACTTAACGAATTTTGCTAAGTCTGGGATCACTGATAGCCTGACAAGCCGACTTTGATCATGATTTTACTCAGTTTACGTTGAGAATTGGAACACGATCATTGAACAACAATTGTAACTGGTACTTAGGTCTACAAAGTTGGTTTAGTAACCTAGCGCTAATTCGTCACAGATTGGAAGATAAATCATCACCAAAACTCATCGTCAGGATCGGTACCGAGGTTAACTGACGAACTGAATTGGCGTCGTGGCCGACCGGCTTCAGGTGCTGATCGCCACGTGGCGTGGGAAACGGCCGTGCGTCACCGCCGGTCTGTCCGCGCAGGCCACGCTGCGCCTGGGCGCGCCTTCATCACGCCAGCTACCGCCCGCTCCCTCCCAGCGCTCCCATTTCGCTTCTGGCTTCCTTCTTCACCGCAAGCGCTGCAGCGAGCTCCTCCCCGCCTCCGCCATCGCCATTAGCGACGCCAGCTCGCGCCTAGCCACTCCAGCACCACCGCCATAGCTCCATCGTCTCCCCAGCACCCCGTTGCTTCTCCCCGTGCCCACTGATCGCACTTGGTAAGCCGCCGCAACGCATGCATGCTTGCCGGAGTTTCGCCGTGAGCCCCGTCGTCGTGGCCACGCCGCCACAGTCCTCCTCCCGCTCCGTTAGCTAGCGAGCTAGGTCCCCCAGCGTTCATAGATGCTTGTCCGCACCTTAGGTTGAGCCACCGAGGTCGTCACCGGCGTACCGCCGACGTCCTGCCTCGCCGAGCCGCCATGGCCGCCGCCGTCGTCGCTGGTGTCGACGATAGGGCCGGCCAAGTAGACCAATCGACGCGTTAGGTCATGGGGGTCACTCAGTGATGATGTCATCGCTGGCGGACTCGCCGTCGGCGAGCTTTGGCCGCGTCCGTCGAGCAGCGCCGCTGTACTCTGTTTTGGTCTCGCTGACCAGTGGGTCCCGCGTGTCAGCGACTCAATATTTCAAATCCAGTTCAGTTGAATGCATATTCACATGTGTTTTGTTATTTTCATATCTTCAGTTTGGTAGCTCCTAAATTTGTGAAATAAATATGGTTGTGTTCCTTAGGAAGTGTAGTATTTAAGAAAAATATGTTCTTGGCTTCAACAGTAGAAATTTCTGGAGATTTAAATAAGGATTTGAAATGTGCTTTTGAATGCATCCAAATTTGTATATTTTATATCTAGAGTTCCTGTGCTTCAAAAATTATGAAATTTTTGTGGTAAGCTAGTCTTAGCATATATGAACTCTGGTAAAAATTTGAAGACCAGTGCATGTGTAGAATTATAGTTATAGATTTTTCTTTTATGGCTAGTCAATCCTTGCATAAATTTTTATAAATTATTTATGAGTCCAAAATTCATGAAATCTGTTGGAGGTAATCCTAGTACCATATGGATGTTAAGAAAAATAGGAAATCTATTGCTTGACACTTTTCAATAGGATTTTCCATTTATGCTATTTCAAGCCTTGCTGCCTTATCATTTTTGTATAGAATGTTCTACTTAGTAAAATGACATGAAATCTTTATAGTAGTCCTTTTATAGCATTAGTAAGGCACTGTAAATTTTTAAGAATTTAATAAGTATGTCTGATATATGTTTAGTATTTAACCTAGATATCTAAATAAAATAATAAAGGTAATTAAATAAATAGTTTGGGCTTCACCATTATATTATCTTAAATGTATTTGGTATGCTTAAACTGTTGGTAGATTCTATGTTGTCAAATTTTGAATGATTACATGAAGTAGAAGTATTATTACTTTATATTGCATGTTAAATAGTTTCCGGACTGATTCTAGAGTGTGATGAGTTGCATGTTGAAACTGATGTGTACTGTAAAAATGGTTAATAACAAAGTTGTAGAGAATTTGATAAGCTTTCCAGAAAGTCTAGGATCACTATTTTTGGATTAGTAGAACTCCAGTTATGAATGAAACAAGTAGCTACTGTTCGTGGCATAGTCGATGTATTGTCGAAGTAGATTCAGTAATAATCGAGAAGAGATATGCACCTACTCAATAAACATGATGCACTTGTTAACATTATGCATTCGTAATACTTATGCCATACTCATGCATCTAGGATCGGAGGAAGAGATCACGTTGCTGGAATTTGAAGAAGCAGAGGAAGGGAACCAGCAGGAGGATCCGCAAGCCGCAGCTCCCGAAGGCGTGGAGCAGAACCCTGAAGAGCTTCCGGAGTGTCCTGACCACCGCCCTACTTCCTTTCTGCGAGGCAAGCCCCGGAGCATTATAAGTCTCCCAGTAATTTACAAATATTTACTTACGTACTTATGATTGATGCATTAGGTTATAAGAGTTGAATGAAACCACTTGATGCATATAAATTCCTTGTCCAGATATTAACCATTTAACCGGTATAGGTCCAGGATCGAATATATGCTTAGCCATGCTTAGACCGGTAGAAGTCGGGTGATGTCCTGTCACCTGCGAGATGTAGGTGGATACCAGAGCATGGTTGGCTATATCTGCTATCGTGGAACAGAACCATGAGGTAAAAGTAAATTGAGACCGGATGGGAAGTCGATAGTGAAGCAACAAGACATGGAGGTCTTGGGTGTGGACTTATCCCCATCTGTGTCGATTAAGGACCGTACCGTTGTTGGCACTTCTGACAAGATTGAACGCATGCCTCTCACTTAGCTGGCCGGATAACTCGTTCCGACCGCGAAGCCGAGTAATTCAACTCAGGCCAGGAACCGTTCTGTTGTGCGCTCCTTCCGGGGAACGATCAGACTGAGCCTAAGGGCAGGCTTGGCCTGAGCATCCTGGCATCTGGTGTTCCAGATTGTGCGGCGCGGTACGGACCCGCGAAATGTGTACCTGAGTTGTACCAAAGGTGACCTAAGACTATTGTGGCTGGTAGATCTGGGTTTGTGTTAGGAATAAATTCCCAGCTGGTAGAAATCGATTCGAATCGCCGTCTCTCCCGGATAGTGAGAAACTTGGCTAGTCCCAACATTGTAGCAACTATATTATGAAACATGATGGTTCAGATGAATATGGAATTACAATACCTGCTATGGTTACTATTGTATGCTTCTAAATGATATACCACATGTTTGGCACAGGATAGTTGCTAATCTAGAAATGGATGGTTATAATTAACTTGATAAAGGAATCATAATTGTACAACAGGTAATTGCCTTTTACGCAAAATGTTGTCAAGTTACGTCCACTTATACAGCCTTGCATAATCCTTGGAGTCATTTTATTTCTGGTTCATGACGGATAAGTCTAGCTAAGTACCTTCTCGTACTCAGGGTTTATTTTCCCATTGTTGCAGATGGCACTGTGTATCATGGTTATTGCAAGAGTTGCTTCTATCCCGCCGTGGATGAGGAGTAAGCCTTGGGCAGGCTTCTTTAGTAATTCCTATCTTTGCTTTTGTGGACCGTGATCTGGCTTGGCACTGTATCAAACTATGTTGGAAACTTTATCTTTGAACTTATTTGCTTCCGCTTTAATTATCAAACTGGGTTTGTAATAACTTTTATTCATACTCTGATGATGAAAAGTATCTGTGAACTTTATGTAATATGTGGCATGTATGTTGAATCCTGTACGATCTTGGTTGTTGTAAATCGTTTATCGAGACCCGTCGCGGTACTCGACGGACTACCGGGTTTATATGGGTTCAAGTATGACAGTGCGACCGCTTGCGGATTGCCATTGTACTTGTATTCTTATAAATTGGTCGGTTCTACGACACATAAAGAAGCATGGTATTCCAGTAAGTGTTATGAAGAAACACATGTTAGTAAGCTCACCTAGAGGGGTAATGAAAGCAGAGTGGATATGCTTAGCTGCTAGTCTCAGCATAAGGGGGTAGAATTTCAAGCAAATCTTGTAGTCATAAACTCCATGGGTATTGACGTCATCTTGGGTATGGATTGGTTAAGGTTGTAGAAAGCAGATATTAATTGTGGCAATAGTTCTATGAATCTTACCACTTCATCCAGAGAGGAAGTTATGTATGTGGCAACTCAGTCAGCTGTAGAAATCTATTGAGTTAATTAGTTGGAGGGCATAACCTTAGAAGATATAAGGATAGTAAATGAGTACCTAGATGTCTTCCCTGAGGAATTGCCAGGTATGCCACCTGAACGAGACATCAAGTTTATAATTGAACTTTTACCTAGAACTGCACCCATAGCTAAGAGACCCTATAGAATGGGAGTGAATGAATTAATAGAACTTAAGAAACAATTAAGGGAATTGTTAGATAAGGGTTATGTTCAACCTAGTTCATCACCTTGGGGTGCACCAGTACTGTTTGTAGAGAAGAAAGATGGTACACAGAGGATGTGCATAGATTACAGGTCACTTAATGAGGTCACAATTAAGAATAAGTACCCACTGCCTAGAATTGATGACCTATTTGACCAGTTGAAAGGGGCTTGTGTGTTTTCTAAGATCGACCTTCGATCTGGATACCATCAGTTGAGGATAAGGCATACTGACATCCCCAAGACTACTTTTGTGACCCAATATGGACTGTATGAGTTCACAGTCATGTCTTTTGGTCTGACAAATGCACCTGCTTACTTCATGTATCTGATGAACAAAGTGTTCATGGAGTACCTCGACAAGTTTGTCATCATGTTCATTGATGACATATTAGTGTACTCTAAGAATGAAGAAGAACATGAAGAACATTTGAGATTGGTGTTGTAGAAGCTTAGAGAACATCAACTTTATGCCAAGTTTAGCAAATGTGAGTTCTAGCTAAAAGAAGTATCTTTCCTTGGTCACATAATCTCTAATGGAGGAGTAGCAGTAGATCCCAAGAAGGTTAGAGATGTATTGAGTTGGAAGCCACCTAAGGATGTTAGTGAGATTCGAAGTTTTCTGGGTATGGCTGGGTATTATAGGAGATTGTCGACGAAATATGGTCGGTAGTCTACCTAGGGGTATGCCCAAGGTAGTAGATTGTCGGCAGATAGATGCACAAGCCACAAACAAGATGGTGACGTAAGACAGACACGAGGTTTTATCCAGTTCAGCCACCAAAAAGGCGTAATACCTACGTCCTGTGTCTGATTGTATTGTTGTATGTCAATGAGAGATGTTTTTTAGAGGGGTCCCCTGCCCACCTTATATAGTCCGGGGGGTAGGGTTATAGATCTGGAAACTAATCCTAGTCAGTTACAATTGCCATAGGTGACCGGATAAGGATTCCTATTCTAACCGACCAAGATCTTGCTTGATCGCCAAATCTGTCTTGACTCCTTGCGCAGGACTCCGAACAGGTTGGCCAGGCCACACGTCGTCTTTTGGTGGACCGGACCCACTGATCCGGGCCGGCCTAATCTTAGCTGTAAGGGTATAGGGGTTAATACCCCCACAGCTAGTCCCCGAGCACCATGTATTATGTTGCGACACGCCATTTTAACCTTCTCCGAATAGTAAAGCTTGAGTCCTTGACATTTCTGACCACCGTTATCGCCGGAGAAGTAGGTTGTCCGAAGAATGTATGGTGCTCTTAAGAAAAAAGAAAAAGATTTCCATCCTGTGAAGTGTGCCCACTTGTATTTCTGAAAAGAAATGTAAGTGAATCTTGAAGCATAGCATCCTTGATCATCAGAGGCGTAGGGGTCGAAAAACAAACACATTCACCGCAAGGTGAAGTGTACCCACTTAGTCCCTAAGCCTAGTAGTAGGTGACGTAGACACGTGGTGCCAGGGTCTAAAAAGAATTCCCAGTTAAGTTGAGAACCCAATCGTCGTACAGGCGAT